>NW_027362773.1:161759263-162212964 GCF_046119375.1 Phyllobates terribilis | reverse complement strand
AGGGCGACAGATACTCACTGTGCCTGTATATAGGGCTACAGATACTCACGTGGCTGTATATAGGGCTACAGATACTCACTGTGCTGTATATAGGGCTACAGATACTCACTGTGCTGTATATAGGGCTACAGATACTCACTGTGCTGTATATAGGGCTACAGATACTCACTATGCCTGTATATAGGGCTACAGATACTCACTGTGCCTGTATATAGGGCTACAGATACTCACTGTGCTGTATATAGGGCTACAGATACTCACTGTGCTGTATATAGGGCTACAGATACTCACTGTGCTGTATATAGGGCTACAGATACTCACTGTGCTGTATATAGGGCTACAGATACTCACTGTGCCTGTATATAGGGCTACAGATACTCACTGTGCTGTATATAGGGCTACAGATACTCACTGTGCTGTATATAGGGCTACAGATACTCACTGTGCTGTATATAGGGCTACAGATACTCACTGTGCCTGTATATAGGGCTACAGATACTCACTGTGCTGTATATAGGGCTACAGATACTCACTGTGCCTGTATATAGGGCTACAGATACTCACTGTGCCTGTTTATAGGGCTACAGATACTCACTGTGCTGTATATAGGGTTACAGATACTCACTGTGCTGTATATAGGGCTACAGATACTCACTGTGCTGTATATAGGGACTACAGATACTCACTGTGCTGTATATAGGGCTACAGATACTCACTGTGCTGTATATAGAACTACAGATACTCACTGTGCTGTATATAGGGCTACAGATACTCACTGTGCTGTATATAGGGCTACAGATACTCACTGTGCTGTATATAGGGCTACAGATACTCACTGTGCTGTATATAGGGCTACAGATACTCACTGTGCTGTATATAGGGCTACAGATACTCACTGTGCTGTATATAGGGCTACAGATACTCACTGTGCTGTATATAGGGCTACAGATACTCACTGTGCTGTATATAGGGCTACAGATACTCACTGTGCCTGTATATAGAGCTACAGATACTCACTGTGCCTGTATATAGGGCTACAGATACTCACTGTGCCTGTATATAGAGCTACAGATACTCACTGTGCCTGTATATAGGGCTACAGATACTCACTGTGCCTGTATATAGAGCTACAGATACTCACTGTGCCTGTATATAGGGCTACAGATACTCACTGTGCCTGTATATAGAGCTACAGATACTCACTGTGCCTGTATATAGGGCTACAGATACTCACTGTGCCTGTATATAGGCTACAGATACTCACTGTGCCTGTATATAGGCTACAGATACTCACTGTGCCTGTATATAGGGCTACAGATACTCACTGTGCCTGTATATAGAGCTACAGATACTCACTGTGCCTGTATATAGGAGCTACAGATACTCACTGTGCCTGTATATAGAGCTACAGATACTCACTGTGCCTGTATATAGGGCTACAGATACTCACTGTGCCTGTATATAGAGCTACAGATACTCACTGTGCCTGTATATAGGGCTACAGATACTCACTGTGCCTGTATATAGGGCTACAGATACTCACTGTGCCCTGTATATAGGGCTACAGATACTCACTGTGCCTGTATATAGAGCTACAGATAGTCACTGTGCCTGTATATAGGGCTACAGATACTCACTGTGCCTGTATATAGGGCTACAGATACTCACTGTGCCTGTATATAGGGCTACAGATTCTCACTGTGCCTGTATATAGGGCCTACAATTACTCACTGTGCTGTATATAGGGCTACAGATTCTCACTGTGCCTGTATATAGGGCTACAGATACTCACTGTGCCTGTATATAGGGCTACAGATACTCACTGTGCCTGTATATAGGGCTACAGATACTCACTGTGCCTGTATATAGGGCTACAGATACTCACTGTGCCTGTATATAGGGCTACAGATTCTCACTGTGCCTGTATATAGGGCTACAGATACTCACTGTGCCTGTATATAGGGCTACAGATACTCACTGTGCTGTATATAGGGCTACAGATACTCACTGTGCTGTATATAGGGCTACAGATACTCACTGTGCCTGTATATAGGGCTACAGATACTCACTGTGCCTGTATATAGGGCTACAGATACTCACTGTGCCTGTATATAGGGCTACAGATACTCACTGTGCCTGTATATAGGGCTACAGATACTCACTGTGCCTGTATATAGGGCTACAGATACTCACTGTGCTGTATATAGAGCTACAGATACTCACTGTGCTGTATATAGGGCTACAGATACTCACTGTGCTGTATATAGAGGCTACAGATACTCACTGTGCTGTATATAGAGCTACAGATACTCACTGTGCCTGTATATAGAGCTACAGATACTCAATGTGCCTGTATATAGAGCTACAGATACTCACGGTGCCTGTATATAGGACTACAGATACTCACTGTGCTGTATATAGGGCTACAGATACTCACTGTGCCTGTATATAGTGCTACAGATACTCACTGTGCCTGTATATAGGACTACAGATACTCACTGGGCTGTATATAGGGCTACAGATACTCACTGTGCTGTATATAGGGCTACAGATACTCACTGTGCCTGTATATAGGACTACAGATACTCACTGTGCTGTATATAGGACTACAGATACTCACTGTGCCTGTATATAGGACTACAGATACTCACTGTGCCTGTATATAGAGCTACAGTGTCACGGGTGTGTCGCCACGAAGATCGTCACGATTACACAGCCTGACTTCTCGCATCTGACTTTTTGGTGCTTTGTGTTTTCAGCAGTGAGGGAGTTAATTCTCTCTCTCTCTGTGCTAGACGAGGTCCAGCCTCGCCCAGCTGCAATCAATGCTGCTGTAGTGAGTCTCCTTCAAATGCCTGCTGGTCTGTTTGGGAAGTGTCGGTGAAAGCATTTCATACAGACTTACAGAGCGGATCGTGGTATTTGGAGTTTCTGAGATAAGTGTATTTGGAGTGGTTTTTCCCTTCCTCGCTTTATCATTTATCTCCTTTCCCGTTGGTGTTCCCTCTGTTGTAGTTGTGTAGTTTTTGTATGCAAGGTGTTTTGGTTTTTCCCTTGTACTGTCTCGTTCGTCTAAGTACTGTGTGTGGGCATATTATTACTTGTCCTCTTTTGTTGTGATCGGGGTCCTTCTCAGGACTAGATTACTTAGGTGCAGGGATCCTCAGGAGGTAGGGGTTACGCTGGCGGCCTGGACCTCTGTACCTTTAACAGTACCTCCAGGTTGAGGGATTAGTCAGGGCCCCAGCTTAGGGTCAGCTTAGGCCCCTACCTCCAGTATACAGAGACAGCGTGACATTTTCACCGACCCACTTAGTTTTTCTCCAGCTACCATGGATCCAGTAGCCGGTCTAGCTCGGCAGTTGCAGAGTTTGTCCATGGAGCTGGCGGACGTTAGGTCCAAGGTTTTGCATCCTCAGGAGCAAGCCGGACCAGAACCTAAAGTAACTCTCCCTGACAGGTTCACTGGGGGGCGGGACAAGTTTTTTGTTTTCCGGGAGGCATGCAAATTGTACTTTCGGCTGCGGCCTCGGTCATCGGGGAGTGAAGAACAAAGGGTGGGAATTGTCATCTCGCTCCTACAAGGGGACCCACAATCTTGGCGTTCTCTCTTCCCCCGGGCTCCCCGGCTCTCCAGTCAGTAGATAGGTTTTTCGCTGCTCTGGGACTCGTATATGATGACCCAGATCGGATCTCCCTTGCTGGAGTCAAAGTTACGTAGGATCCAGCAGGGAGATCGTCCGGCGGAGGAATTCTGTTCAGAGTTCCGTAGGTGGGCCACGGACACCCCAGTGGAATGACCCGGCTCTTAGGAGCCAGTTTTGTCAAGGTTTAATCCGACAAATTACAGGATGTGTTGGCACAGTATGACTCTCCCGCGTCACTGGAAGCCGCTATGGCCCTGGCTATTCGCGTTGACAGACGGCTTCGGAGAGGTGCGGGATAACTCGACCCCCTGTGATGACTCCACCTCCTACAAGGTCCCCTCATATGGTGGTTCCCCTGGTCAGTCCAGAGGAGCCTATGCAATTAGGAGGGACATCATTTCGGGGGAGGGGACCGGTGGTGCGCCATAAGACAGGGAAGGTGTTTCTTCTGCAGGAGAAAGGGACATTTTATTGGGGGGTGTCCATCCCGTCCCTTGCAGAGTGAAGAGTCGTCGGAAAACTGTTGATCCCAGGTTGTGTGGTGGACGGCAATCTGGGAGTAGTATTTCGTCCCTAGGTTCGTCTCAGTTTCTCGTACCGGCGGAGGTGGTGGTGGGTACGAGAACTGAGAGGATATCTGTTCTTCTGGATAGTGGGGCCGGGGCTAATCTGGTTGATGCTCGGTTTGCCCGGGTTCAAGGTATGCGATTGAGTGAGTTGGCTAAACCCATCCCCATATTCTCGATCGATGCCAGGCCTCTCGGTCAGGGAAGTTTTTTGCAAGCTGTGCATGACGTAAAACTTCAAGTGGGGGCGATACATAAAGAACTGTTGTCTTGCTACGTGTTGGAGGGTCTTCCCACTCCTATAGTGTTGGGCCTTCCTTGGTTAACTAAGCATAACCCGGTTATTAATTGGCAAACCAGAGAGATATGCCAATGGAGTAAATTCTGTAATAAAAACTGCATGAACACGGTCATCGGTGCGGTTACTCCTTGGGTCTTACCTCCATTTCTGGCGGACTTTGAGGATGTATTCTCGGAGAAAGGGTGTCAGGAACTACCTCCTCATCGCGAGTATGACTGTTCTGTAAAACTGCTCCCTGAGGCCAAGTTACCTAAAGCTAGGTTGTATAACCTTTCTGGTCCTGAGAGGCAGGCCATGAAGGATTATATTTCAGAAAGTCTGGCTAAGGGGCATATTAGACCTTCATCTTCACCGGTGGCTGCGGGGTTCTTCTTTGTTAAGAAGAAAGATGGAGGCCTACGCTCTTGCCTGGATTTCCGTGAACTTAATCTGATTACGGTCCGAGATCCGTATCCACTCCCACTTATTCCCGATCTCTTTAATCAGATCGTGGGCGCCAAATGGTTCTCTAAGTTGGATCTCAGGGGGGCGTACAATCTGATTAGGATGAAGGAGGGGGATGAGTGGAAGACGGCGTTTAACACTCCGGAGGGGCATTATGAGAACCTTGTCATGCCATTCGGTCTGACTAATGCCCCGGCGGTGTTCCAACACTTTGTTAATGACATTTTTCGCCGCCTGGTGGGACAGTTTGTTGTCATATATCTGGATGATATCTTAATTTACTCGCCGGATCTGGTGTCTCATCAGGAGCACGTTAGGCAGGTGTTACAGATCTTGCGGGATAATAAACTGTATGCCAAATGGGAAAAGTGTGTGTTCGCCGTACAGGAACTCCAGTTTTTAGGCTTCCTGGTTTCAGCGTCCGGTTTTCGTATGGACCCTGGGAAAGTGCGGGCAGTTCTTGAGTGGGATCGGACAGAGAATCTTAAGGCACTACAACGTTTCCTGGGGTTTGCTAATTATTACCGGAAGTTCATTCGTAATTTCTCGTCCATGGTTAAGCCTCTCACAGACATGACTAAAAAGGGGACGGATTTTTCTAGGTGGTCTGACAAGGCTTGTCAAGCATTCTCCTGCTTGAAAAAATGTTTTGCCTCGGCACCCATACTCATTCAACCTGATGCGTCACAGCCATTCATTGTAGAGGTAGACGCTTCTGAGGTAGGGGTGGGAGCAGTATTGTCACAAGGTTCGTCCCCTGGTAAGTGGCATCCGTGCGCCTTTTTCTCTAAAAAAATTGTCGTCCGCTGAGAGGAATTACGATGTCGGCAATAGGGAACTCTTGGCCATTAAGTTAGCTTTTGAGGAGTGGCGCCATTTTTTGGAGGGGGCAGTCCATCCGGTCACCGTCATCACCGATCACAAGAACCTGCTATATCTGGAGTCCGCGAAACGTCTGAATCCCAGACAAGCTAGGTGGTCATTGTTTTTTACCAGGTTTAATTTTGTCGTTACATATCGTCCTGGGTCAAAAAATGTAAAGGCGGATGCCTTATCTCGCAGTTTCCCTGGGGCCGGGAATACGGACGACCCGATTCCTATCCTTCAGGAGGGGGTGGTGGTTTCGGCAGTATGCTCTGAGCTGGAGGAGGAGGTATTGGAGGCTCAGGGGGACGCCCCTGTTGGACCTCCGGGGAGACTGTTTGTTCCAGATCAGTTGCGACAAAAGGTGATCGAGGCACACCATAACTCAGTTTTGGCAGGACACCCGGGGAGTAAAGCAACTGTGGATCTCCTCTCGCGTCGGTTTTGGTGGCCTAACTTACATAAGGAGGTGGTAACTTTTGTCGCGTCCTGTGGGGTTTGTGCGCGCTCTAAGACCTCACATACCCGTCCGTCTGGGGCCCTCTTACCTTTGAAGATCCCGGAGCGTCCTTGGACTCATCTGTCTATGGACTTTATTACGGACCTCCCTCCGTCTTCGGGTAAAACGGTCATACTCGTTGTAGTGGACAGGTTCAGCAAGATGGCACATTTTATCGCTCTTCCGGCTCTCCCTAATGCTAAAACTCTTGCGCAGGTGTTCATTGGGGAGATTGTGAGGCTTCACGGGGTACCCTCCGATGTGGTGTCTGATCGGGGGTCTCAGTTTGTGTCCAAGTTCTGGAAGGCGTTTTGTGCACGGCGGGGGATGCATTTGTCATTCTCATCGGCTTTTCACCCTCAGACCAATGGTCAGACGGAACGTATGAACCAGAGCTTGGAGACATATCTCCGGTGTTTTGTGTCAGAGAACCAGGAGGACTGGGCTTCTTTCTTACCTCTGGCAGAGTTTGCTCTTAATAATAGGCGGAGCGAGTCCACTGGTAAGTCCCCGTTTTTTGGGGCATATGGTTTTCACCCCGTTTTGTACTTTCAGTAGGGGGGGGCTCTTCGGGGGTTCCTGAGGAGGAACGATTTTCCTCATCACTCGCTTCAGTATGGAGAGGGGTGCTGAAGAATCTGAATACTATGGGGAACCGATACAAACGTATGGCTGATAGGAGGAGAGTGTCTGGTCCGGACCTAAGTGTGAACGATCGGGTATGGTTGTCTACCAGGAATATTAAACTTAAGGTTCCCTCCTGGAAACTGGGTCCCAGGTTCATCGGGCCGTACAGAATCATTTCTATTATTAATCCGGTGGCATTCCGTCTTGACCTCCCCCCTACGTTTAAAATTCACAACGTGTTCCACAGATCGTTGCTTAAGAGGTATGTGGCGCCGGTGGTACCGTCACCTTTACCTCCCCCTCCAGTGGTGGTCAATGGTAACTTGGAGTTCCAGGTATCAAGGGTCATCGATTCACGTTTTAATCGCCGGTCCCTTCAGTACCTGGTTCATTGGAAAGGGTATGGTCCTGAGGAGAGGATGTGGGTTCCTGCGTCAGATATTAACGCAGACCGATTAGTTCGGGCCTTCCACACGACTCACCCGGATAAACCTGGCCCTGAGGGTCCGGAGGCCCCTCGTAGAAGGGGGGGTACTGTCACGGGTGTGTCGCCACGAAGATCGTCACGATTACACAGCCTGACTTCTCGCAGCTGACTTTTTGGTGCTTTGTGTTTTCAGCAGTGAGGGAGTTAATTCTCTCTCTCTCTGTGCTAGACGAGGTCCAGCCTCGCCCAGCTGCAATCAATGCTGCTGCAGTGAGTCTCCTTCAAATGCCTGCTGGTCTGTTTGGGAAGTGTCGGTGAAAGCATTTCATACAGACTTACAGAGCGGATCGTGGTATTTGGAGTTTCTAAGATAAGTGTATTTGGAGTGGTTTTTCCCTTCCTCGCTTTATCATTTATCTCCTTTCCCGTTGGTGTTCCCTCTGTTGTAGTTGTGTAGTTTTTGTATGCAAGGTGGTTTTGGTTTTTCCCTTGTACTGTCTCGTTCGTCTAAGTACTGTGTGTGGGCATATTATTACTTGTCCTCTTTTGTTGTGATCGGGGTCCTTCTCAGGACTAGATTACTTAGGTGCAGGGATCCTCAGGAGGTAGGGGTTACGCTGGCGGCCTGGACCTCTGTACCTTTAACAGTACCTCCAGGTTGAGGGATTAGTCAGGGCCCCAGCTTAGGGTCAGCTTAGGCCCCCTACCTCCAGTATACAGAGACAGCGTGACATACAGATACTCACTGTGCCTGTATATAGAGCTACAGATACTCACTGTGCCTGTATATAGGGCTACAGATACTCACTGTGCCTGTATATAGGGCTACAGATACTCACTGTGCCTGTATATAGGGCTACAGATACTCACTGTGCCTGTATATAGGGCTACAGATACTCACTGTGCCTGTATATAGGGCTACAGATACTCACTGTGCCTGTATATAGGGCTACAGATACTCACTGTGCCTGTATATAGGGCTACAGATACTCACTGTGCCTGTATATAGGGCTACAGATACTCACTGTGCCTGTATATAGGGCTACAGATACTCACTGTGCCTGTATATAGGGCTACAGATACTCACTGTGCTGTTTGGTGACACGGTGTGTACCACTCAACCTGGACCAGAGGAAGCAAAGGAAAGAGTTGTCTCAGGAGATTAGAAAGAAAACTATAGACAGGCATGTTAAAGGTAAAGGTCATAAGACCGTCTCCAAGCAGCTTGATGTTCCTGTAACTACAGTTGCACATATTATTCAGAAATTTAAGATCCGTGGGACTGTAGCCAACCTCCCTGGACGTGGCCGCAGGAGGAAAACTGATGACGGATAATACGAATGGTAACAAAAGAGCCCAGGATAACTTTTAAAGAGATTAAAGGTGAACTACAAGCTCAAGGAACATCAGTGTCAGATCGCACTATCCGTCGTTGTTTGATCCAAAGTGGACATCATGGGAGATGACCAAGAACAAAATCATTGTTGAAAAAAAAATCATTAAAAAGCCAGACTGGAATTTGCCAAACTACATGTTGACAAGTCACAAAGCTTCTGGGAGAATGTCCTATGGACAGATGAGACAAAAATGGAAGTTTTTGGCAAGGCACATCAGCTCTATGTTCACAGATGGAAAAATGAAGCATATCAAGAAAAGAACACTGTCCCTACTGTGAAACATGGTGGAGGCTCAGTTATGTTCTGGGGCTGCTTTGCTGCATCTGGCACAGGGTGTCTTGAATCTGTGCAGGGTACAATGAAATCTCAAGACTATCAAGGGATTTTAGAGAGAAATGTGCTGCCCAGTGTCAGAAAGCTTGGTCTCAGTCGCAGGTCATGGGTCTTGCAACAGAATAATGACCCAAAACACACAGCTAACAACACCCAAGAATGGGTAAGAGGAAAACATTGGACTGTTCTGAAGTGACTTCTATGAGCCCTGACCGAAATCCTATTGAGCATCTTTGGAAAGAGCTGAAACAGTCTGGAGAAGGCGACCTTCAACCACGAGACAACTGGAGCAGTTTGCTCATGAGGAGTCTCCAGAATACCTGTCGAGAGGCGCAGAAGTCTCATTGACAGTTACAGGAATCGTCTGATCGCAGTGATCGCCGCAAAAGGGTCAACAAAATATTAAGTCAAGAAGAAGAAGAAACATCATTTCTGTCCAGGAAGATTTCATGAGGTTAATATTTTTTACATTCTGTGGAAGCAGAAAAGCAATGTCTGACCTTCATTGTTCATTTTCATAGATTTTTAATCTATTACTTTTATCAGATTCTGGTTATTTCTGTGACCATTGTGGGTTTTTCTTTCATTAAACGAGGGGTAACAACAATTTTGACCATTTAGCTCATGTCGGACTACAAGTCTCAGTATTTTTTCCCTGCCTCTGAGAATAAACATTTATAATTGAAATACTATGTACAATACAAATACTTTGGGCCGTGGATGGACACAGACACCATCATAAGACATAGACGAAAAAGACACAGAATGGGCCTCACTCCGAAACAAATGACTTTTATAATATAGCTCTATAGTGGTCAGAGCTCCCATATTCTAATACACTGCTGTGATAGAAATAAAATGCTTCCTATCTGCCGTCACCACTAGGGGGAGCTCCCTACATGCAGATTTATACAGTCACCACTAGGGGGAGCTCCCTACATGCAGATTTATACAGTCACCACTAGAAGGAGATCCCTACATGCAGATTTATACAGCGACCACTAGAGGGAGCTCACTACATACAGATATATACAGCCACCACTAGGGGAGCTCACTACATACAGATTTATACAGCCACCACTAGAAGGAGCTCATTACATGCAGATTTATACAGCCACCACTAGAGGGAGCTCACTACATACAGATTTATACAGCCACCACTAGGGGGAGCTCACTACATACAGATTTATACAGCCACCACTAGAGGGAGCTCACTACATACAGATATATACAGCCACCACTAGAGGGAGCTCACTACATACAGATTTATACAGCCACCACTAGGGGGAGCTCACTGCATACAGATTTATACAGCCGCCACTAGAGGGAGCTCACTACATACAGATTTATACAGCCACCACTAGGGGAGCTCACTACATACAGATTTATACAGTCACCACTAGAGGGAGCTCACTGGCTATAGATTTATACAGCCACCACTAGGGGAGCTCACTACATACAGATTTATACAGTCACCACTAGAGGGAGCTCACTGGCTATAGATTTATACAGCCACCACTAGGGGGAGCTCACTACAAACAGATTTATACAGCCACCACTAGAAGGAGCTCACTACATACAGATTTATACAGCCACCACTAGGGGGAGCTCACTACATACAGATTTATACAGCCAACACTAGGGGGAGTTCACTACATAGAGATTTATACAGCCAACACTAGGGGGAGCTCACTACATAGAGATTTATACAGTCACTACTAGGGGGAGCTCCCTACATACAGATTTATACAGTCACCACTAGAGGGAGCTCACTACATACAGATTTATACAGTCACCACTAGGGGGAGCTCACTACATACAGATTTATACAGTCACCACTAGAGGGAGCTCAGTACATACAGATTTATACAGCCACCACTAGGGGGAGCTCACTACATACAGATTTATACAGCCACCACTGGAGGGAGCTCACTACATACAGATTTATACAGCACCACTAGAGGGAGCTCACTACATACAGATTTATACAGTCACCACTAGGGGGAACTCACTGCATACAGATTTATACAGTCACCACTAGGGGGAGCTCACTACATACAGATTTATACAGCCACAACTAGAGGGAGCTCACTACATACAGATTTATACAGTCACCACTAGGGGGAACTCACTGCATACAGATTTATACAGCCACAACTAGGGGGAGCTCACTACATACAGATTTATACAGCCACCACTAGGGGGAGCTCACTACATACAGATTTATACAGTCACCACTAGGGGGAACTCACTACATACAGATTTATACAGCCACCACTGGAGGGAGCTCACTACATACAGATTTATACAGCCACCACTAGAGGGAGCTCGCTACATACAGATTTATACAGCCACCACTAGGGGGAGCTCACTACATACAGATTTATACAGTCACCACTAGAGGGAGCTCACTACATACAGATTTATACAGTCACCACTAGGGGGAACTCACTGCATACAGATTTATACAGTCACCACTAGGAGGAGCTCACTACATACAGATTTATACAGCCACCACTAGAGGGAGCTCACTACATACAGATTTATACAGCCACCACTAGAGGGAGCTCACTACATACAGATTTATACAGCCACCACTAGAGGGAGCTCACTACATACAGATTTATACAGCCACCACTAGAGGGAGCTCATTACATACAGATTTATACAGCCACCACTAGAGGGAGCTCACTGCATACAGATTTATACAGCCACCACTAGGGGGAGCTCATTACATACAGATTTATACAGCCACCACTAGAGGGAGCTCACTACATACAGATTTATACAGTCACCACTAGGGGGAACTCACTGCATACAGATTTATACAGCCACAACTAGGGGGAGCTCACTACATACAGATATATACAGCCACCACTAGAGGGAGCTCACTACATACAGATTTATACAGCCACCACTAGGGGGAGCTCATTACATACAGATTTATACAGCCACAACTAGGGGGAGCTCACTACATACAGATTTATACAGCCACCACTAGAGGGAGCTCACTACATACAGATTTATACAGCCACAACTAGGAAGAGCTCACTACATACAGATTTATACAGCCACCACTAGAGGGAGCTCACTACATACAAATTTATACAGTCACCACTAGAAGGAGCTCACTACATACAAATTTACACAGCCACAACTAGGGGGAGCTCACTACATACAGATTTATACAGCCACCACTAGGGGGAGCTCACTACATACAGATTTATACAGCCACCACTAGAGGGAGCTCACTACATACAGATTTATACAGCCACCACTAGAGGGAGCTCACTTACATACAGATTTATACAGCCACCACTAGGAGGAGCTCACTACATACAGATTTATACAGCCACCACTAGGAGGAGCTCACTACATACAGATTTATACAGCCACCACTAGAGGGAGCTCACTTACATACAGATTTATACAGCCACCACTAGAAGGAGCTCACTACATACAGATTTATACAGTCACCACTAGGGGGAACTCACTACATACAGATATATACAGCCACCACTAGGGGAGCTCACTACATACAGATTTATACAGCCACCACTAGAAGGAGCTCACTACATGCAGATTTATACAGCCACCACTAGAGGGAGGTCACTACATACAGATTTATACAGCCACCACTAGGGGGAGCTCACTACATACAGATTTATACAGCCACCACTAGAGGGAGCTCACTACATACAGATATATACAGCCACCACTAGAGGGAGCTCACTACATACAGATTTATACAGCCACCACTAGGGGGAGCTCACTGCATACAGATTTATACAGCCACCACTAGAGGGAGCTCACTACAAACAGATTTATACAGCCACCACTAGAGGGAGCTCACTACATACAGATTTATACAGCCACCACTAGGAGGAGCTCACTACATACAGATTTATACAGCCACCACTAGGGGAACTCAGTACATACAGATTTATACAGTCACCACTAGAGGGAGCTCACTACATGCAGATTTATACAGTCACCACTAGGGGGAGCTCACTACATACAGATTTATACAGCCTCCACTAGAAGGAGCTCACTACATGCAGATTTATACCGCCACCACTAGGGGAGCTCACTACATAGAGATTTATACAGCCACCACTAGGGGAGCTCACTAGATACAGATTTATACAGCCACCACTAGAGGGAGCTCATTGGCTATAGATTTATACAGCCACCACTAGGGGGAGCTCACTACAAACAGATTTATACAGCCACCACTAGAAGGAGCTCACTACATACAGATTTATACAGCCACCACTAGGGGGAGCTCACTACATACAGATTTATACAGCCAACACTAGGGGGAGTTCACTACATAGAGATTTATACAGCCAACACTAGGGGGAGCTCACTACATAGAGATTTATACAGTCACTACTAGAGGGAGCTCACTACATACAGATTTATACAGTCACCACTAGGGGGAGCTCACTACATACAGATTTATACAGTCACCACTAGAGGGAGCTCAGTACATACAGATTTATACAGCCACCACTAGGGGGAGCTCACTACATACAGATTTATACAGCCACCACTGGAGGGAGCTCACTACATACAGATTTATACAGTCACCACTAGAGGGAGCTCGCTACATACAGATTTATACAGCCACCACTAGGGGGAGCTCACTACATACAGATTTATACAGCCACCACTGGAGGGAGCTCACTACATACAGATTTATACAGCCACCACTAGAGGGAGCTCGCTACATACAGATTTATACAGCCACCACTAGGGGGAGCTCGCTACATACAGATTTATACAGCCACCACTAGAAGGAGCTCACTACATACAGATTTATACAGTCACCACTAGAGGGAGCTCACTACATACAGATTTATACAGTCACCAATAGAGGGAGCTCACTACATACAGATTTATACAGTCACCACTAGGGGGAACTCACTGCATACAGATTTATACAGTCACCACTAGAAGGAGCTCACTACATACAGATTTATACAGTCACCACTAGAGGGAGCTCACTACATACAGATTTATACAGCCACCACTAGAGGGAGCTCACTACATACAGATTTATACAGCCACCACTAGGGGGAGCTCACTACATACAGATTTATACAGCCACCACTAGAGGGAGCTCACTACATACAGATTTATACAGCCACCACTAGGGGGAGCTCACTACATACAGATTTATACAGTCACCACTAGGGGGAGCTCACTACATACAGATTTATACAGTCACCACTAGGGGGAGCTCACTACATACAGATTTATACAGCCACCACTAGGGGGAGCTCACTACATACAGATTTATACAGCCACCACTAGAGGGAGCTCACTACATACAGATTTATACAGCCACCACTAGGGGAGCTCACTACATACAGATTTATACAGCCACCACTAGGGAGAGCTCACTACATACAGATTTATACAGTCACCACTAGAGGGAGCTCACTACATACAGATTTATACAGCCACCACTAGAGGAAGCTCACTACATACAGATTTATACAGTCACCACTAGGGGGAGCTCACTACATACAGATTTATACAGCCACCACTAGGGGGAGTTCACTACATACAGATTTATACAGCCACCACTAGAGGGAGCTCACTACATACAGATTTATACAGCCACCACTAGGGGAGCTCACTACATACAGATTTATACAGCCACCACTAGGGAGAGCTCACTACATACAGATTTATACAGTCACCACTAGAGGGAGCTCACTACATACAGATTTATACAGCCACCACTAGGAGGAGCTCACTACATACAGATTTATACAGCCACCACTAGGGGGAGCTCACTACATACAGATTTATACAGCCACCAATAGAGGGAGCTCACTACATACAGATTTATACAGCCACCACTAGGGGGAGCTCACTACATACAGATTTATACAGCCACCACTAGGGGGAGCTCACTACATACAGATTTATACAGCCACCACTAGGGGGAGCTCACTACATACAGATTTATACACCCACCACTAGAGGGAGCTCACTACATACAGATTTATACAGCCACCACTAGGAGGAGCTCACTACATACAGATTTATACAGCCATCACTAGATGGAGCTCACTACATACAGATTTATAGAGCCACCACTAGGGGGAGCTCACTACATACAGATTTATACAGCCATCACTAGAGGGAGCTCACTACATGCAGATTTATACAGTCACCACTAGGGGGAACTCACTGCATACAGATTTATACAGCCACCACTAGAAGGAGCTCACTAGATGCAGATTTATACAGCCACCACTAGAAGGAGCTCACTACATACAGATTTATACAGCCACCACTGGAGGGAGCTCACTACATACAGATTTATACAGCCACCACTAGAGGGAGCTCACTACATACAGATTTATACAGCCACCACTAGAGGGAGATCACTACATACAGATTTATACAGCCATCACTAGAGGGAGCTCACTACATACAGATTTATACAGCCACCACTAGAGGGAGCTCACTACATACAGATTTATACAGCCACCACTAGAGGGAGCTCACTACATACAGATTTATACAGCCACCACTAGGGGGAACTCACTGCATACAGATTTATACAGCCACCACTAGGGGGAGCTCACTACATACAGATTTATACAGCCACCACTAGGGGGAGCTCACTACATACAGATTTATACAGTCACCACTAGGGGGAACTCACTGCATACAGATTTATACAGCCACCACTAGAAGGAGCTCACTAGATGCAGATTTATACAGCCACCACTAGGGGGAACTCACTGTATACAGATTTATACAGCCACCACTAGAGGGAGATCACTACATATAGATTTATACAGCCATCACTAGAGGGAGCTCACTACATACAGATTTATACAGCCACCACTAGAGGGAGCTCACTACATACAGATTTATACAGCCACCACTAGAGGGAGCTCACTACATACAGATTTATACAGCCACCACTAGGGGGAACTCACTGCATACAGATTTATACAGCCACCACTAGGGGGAGCTCACTACATACAGATTTATACAGCCACCACTAGGGGGAGCTCACTACATACAGATTTATACAGTCACCACTAGAAGGAGCTCACTAGATGCAGATTTATACAGCAACCACTAGGGGGAGCTCACTACATACAGATTTATACAACCACCACTAGAGGGAGCTCACTACATACAGATTTATACAGCCACCACTAGAGGGAGCTCACTACATACAGATTTATACAGCCACCACTAGAGGGAGCTCACTACATACAGATTTATACAGTCACCACTAGGGGGAACTCACTGCATACAGATTTATACAGCCACCACTAGAAGGAGCTCACTAGATGCAGATTTATACAGCCACCACTAGGGGGAACTCACTGCATACAGATTTATACAGCCACCACTAGGGGGAGCTCACTACATACAGATTTATACAGCCACCACTAGAGGGGGCTCACTGCATACAGATTTATACAGCCACCACTAGAGGGGGCTCACTGCATACAGATTTATACAGCCACCACTAGGAGGAGCTCACTACATACAGATTTATAGAGCCACCACTAGGGGGAGCTCACTACATACAGATTTATACAGTCACCACTAGAAGGAGCTCACTACATACAGACTTATACAGCCACCACTAGAGGGAGCTCACTACATACAGATTTATACAGCCACCACTAGAGGGAGCTCACTACATACAGATTTATACAGCCACCACTAGAGGGAGCTCACTACATACAGATTTATACAGCCACCACTAGAGGGAGCTCACTACATACAGATTTATACAGCCACCACTAGGAGGAGCTCACTACATACAGATTTATACAGCCACCACTAGGGGGAGCTCACTATATACAGATTTATACAGCCACCATTAGGGGGAGTTCACTACATACAGATTTATACAGCCACCACTAGAGGGAGCTCACTACATACAGATTTATACAGCCACCACTAGAGGGAGCTCACTACATACAGATTTATACAGCCACCACTAGAGGGAGCTCACTACATACAGATTTATACAGCCACCACTAGGGGGAACTCACTACATACAGATTTATACAGCCACCACTAGAGGGAGCTCACTACATACAGATTTATACAGCCACCACTAGAGGGAGCTCACTACATACAGATTTATACAGCCACCACTAGAGGGAGCTCACTACATACAGATTTATACAGCCACCACTAGGGGGAACTCACTACATACAGATTTATACAGCCACCACTAGAGGGAGCTCACTACATACAGATTTATACAGCCACCACTAGGGGGAGCTCACTACATACAGATTTATACAGCCACCACTAGAGGGAGCTCACTACATACAGATTTATACAGCCACCACAAGGAGGAGCTCACTACATACAGATTTATACAGCCACCACTAGGGGGAGCTCACTACATACAGATTTATACAGCCACCACTAGGGGGAGCTCACTACATACAGATTTATACAGCCACCACTAGAGGAAGCTCACTACATACAGATTTATACAGTCACCACTAGGGGGAGCTCACTACATACAGATTTATACAGCCACCACTAGAGGGAGCTCACTACATACAGATTTATACAGCCACCACTAGAGGGAGCTCACTACATACAGATTTATACAGCCACCACTAGGGGGAGCTCACTACATTCAGATTTATACAGCCACCACTAGAGGGAGCTCACTACATACAGATTTATACAGCCACCACTAGAGGGAGCTCACTACATACAGATTTATACAGCCACCACTAGAGGAAGCTCACTACATACAGATTTATACAGCCACCACTAGGGGGAGCTCACTACATTCAGATTTATACAGCCACCACTAGAGGGAGCTCACTACATACAGATTTATACAGCCACCACTAGGGGGAGCTCATTACATACAGATTTATACAGCCACCACTAGAGGGAGCTCACTACATACAGATTTATACAGCCACCACTAGAGGGAGCTCACTACATACAGATTTATACAGCCACCACTAGAGGGAGCTCACTACATACAGATTTATACAGCCACCACTAGGGGGAACTCACTACATACAGATATATACAGCCACCACTAGGGGAGCTCACTACATACAGATTTATACAGCCACCACTAGAAGGAGCTCACTACATGCAGATTTATACAGCCACCACTAGAGGGAGCTCACTACATACAGATTTATACAGCCACCACTAGAGGGAGCTCACTACATACAGATTTATACAGCCACCACTAGAGGGAGCTCACTACATACAGATTTATACAGCCACCACTAGGGGGAACTCACTACATACAGATATATACAGCCACCACTAGGGGAGCTCACTACATACAGATTTATACAGCCACCACTAGAAGGAGCTCACTACATGCAGATTTATACAGCCACCACTAGAGGGAGCTCACTACATACAGATTTATACAGCCACCACTAGGGGGAGCTCACTACATACAGATTTATACAGCCACCACTAAAGGGAGCTCACTACATACAGATATATACAGCCACCACTAGAGGGAGCTCACTACAAACAGATTTATACAGCCACCACTAGAGGGAGCTCACTACATACAGATTTATACAGCCACCACTAGGAGGAGCTCACTACATACAGATTTATACAGCCACCACTAGGGGAGCTCACTACATACAGATTTATACAGTCACCACTAGAGGGAGCTCACTACATGCAGATTTATACAGTCACCACTAGGGGGAGCTCACTACATACAGATTTATACAGCCTCCACTAGAAGGAGCTCACTACATGCAGATTTATACAGCCACCACTAGGGGAGCTCACTACAAAGAGATTTATACAGCCACCACTAGGGGAGCTCACTAGATACAGATTAATACAGCCACCACTAGAGGGAGCTCACTGGCTATAGATTTATACAGCCACCACTAGGGGGAGCTCACTACAAACAGATTTATACAGCCACCACTAGGGGGAGCTCACTACATACAGATTTATACAGCCAACACTAGGGGGAGTTCACTACATAGAGATTTATACAGCCAACACTAGGGGGAGCTCACTACATAGAGATTTATACAGTCACTACTAGAGGGAGCTCCCTACATACAGATTTATACAGTCACCACTAGAGGGAGCTCCCTACATACAGATTTATACAGTCACCACTAGGGGGAGCTCACTACATACAGATTTATACAGTCACCACTAGAGGGAGCTCAGTACATACAGATTTATACAGCCACCACTAGGGGGAGCTCACTACATACAGATTTATACAGCCACCACTGGAGGGAGCTCACTACATACAGATTTATACAGCCACCACTAGAGGGAGCTCGCTACATACAGATTTATACAGCCACCACTAGGGGGAGCTCACTACATACAGATTTATACAGTCACCACTAGAGGGAGCTCACTACATACAGATTTATACAGTCACCACTAGAGGAAGCTCACTACATACAGATTTATACAGCCCCCACTAGAGGGAGCTCACTACATACAGATTTATACAGTCACCACTAGAGGGAGCTCACTATATACAGATTTAAACAGTCACCACTAGGGGGAGATCCCTACATACAGATTTAAACAGTCACCACTAGGGGGAGATCCCTACATACAGATTTATACAGTCACCACTAGGGGGAACTCACTGCATACAGATTTATACAGTCACCACTAGAGGGAGCTCACTACATACAGATTTATACAGTCACCACTAGGGGGAACTCACTGCATACAGATTTATACAGCCACAACTAGGGGGAGCTCACTACATACAGATTTATACAGTCACCACTAGAGGAAGCTCACTACATACAGATTTATACAGTCACCACTAGAGGGAGCTCACTACATACAGATTTATACAGTCACCACTAGAGGGAGCTCACTACATACAGATTTATACAGTCACCACTAGGGGGAACTCACTGCATACAGATTTATACAGCCACAACTAGGGGGAGCTCACTACATACAGATTTATACAGCCACCACTAGGGGGAGCTCATTACATACAGATTTATACAGCCACCACTAGGGGGAGCTCACTACATACAGATTTATACAGCCACCACTAGAGGGAGCTCACTACATACAGATTTATACAGTCACCACTAGGGGGAACTCACTGCATACAGATTTATACAGCCACAACTAGGGGGAGCTCATTACATACAGATTTATACAGCCACAACTAGGGGGAGCTCACTACATACAGATTTATACAGCCACCACTAGAGGGAGCTCACTACATACAGATTTATACAGCCACAACTAGGGGGAGCTCACTACATACAGATTTATACAGCCACCACTAGAGGGAGCTCACTACATACAGATTTATACAGTCACCACTAGAAGGAGCTCACTACATACAAATTTATACAGCCACCACTAGAGGGAGCTCACTACATACAAATTTATACACTCACCACTAGAAGGAGCTCACTACATACAGATTTATACAGTCACCACTAGGGGGAACTCACTGCATACAGATTTATACAGCCACAACTAGGGGGAGCTCACTACAT
Organism: Phyllobates terribilis; assembly: GCF_046119375.1. NCBI lineage: Eukaryota > Metazoa > Chordata > Amphibia > Anura > Dendrobatidae > Phyllobates > Phyllobates terribilis. The sequence goes on along the minus strand of NW_027362773.1, from coordinate 162,192,331 downwards.
ACAGATTTATACAGTCACCACTAGAGGGAGCTCACTACATACAGATTTATACAGTCACCACTAGAGGGAGCTCACTACATACAGATTTATACAGCCACCACTAGGGGGAGCTCACTACATACAGATTTATACAGCCACCACTAGAGGGAGCTCACTACATACAGATTTATACAGCCACCACTAGAGGGAGCTCACTACATACAGATTTATACAGCCACCACTAGAGGGAGCTCACTTACATACAGATTTATACAGCCACCACTAGGAGGAGCTCACTACATACAGATTTATACAGCCACCACTAGGAGGAGCTCACTACATACAGATTTATACAGTCACCACTAGAGGGAGCTCACTACATGCAGATTTATACAGTCACCACTAGGGGGAGCTCACTACATACAGATTTATACAGCGTCCACTAGAAGGAGCTCACTACATGCAGATTTATACCGCCACCACTAGGGGAGCTCACTACATAGAGATTTATACAGCCACCACTAGGGGAGCTCACTAGATACAGATTTATACAGCCACCACTAGAGGGAGCTCATTGGCTATAGATTTATACAGCCACCACTAGGGGGAGCTCACTACAAACAGATTTATACATCCACCACTAGAAGGAGCTCACTACATACAGATTTATACAGCCACCACTAGGGGGAGCTCACTACATACAGATTTATACAGCCAACACTAGGGGGAGTTCACTACATAGAGATTTATACAGCCAACACTAGGGGGAGCTCACTACATAGAGATTTATACAGTCACTACTAGGGGGAGCTCCCTACATACAGATTTATACAGTCACCACTAGAGGGAGCTCACTACATACAGATTTATACAGTCACCACTAGGGGGAGCTCACTACATACAGATTTATACAGTCACCACTAGAGGGAGCTCAGTACATACAGATTTATACAGCCACCACTAGGGGGAGCTCACTACATACAGATTTATACAGCCACCACTGGAGGGAGCTCACTACATACAGATTTATACAGCCACCACTAGAGGGAGCTCGCTACATACAGATTTATACAGCCACCACTAGGGGGAGCTCACTACATACAGATTTATACAGTCACCACTAGAGGGAGCTCACTACATACAGATTTATACAGTCACCACTAGAGGGAGCTCACTACATACAGATTTATACAGCCCCCACTAGAGGGAGCTCACTACATACAGATTTATACAGTCACCACTAGAGGGAGCTCACTATATACAGATTTAAACAGTCACCACTAGGGGGAGATCCCTACATACAGATTTAAACAGTCACCACTAGGGGGAGATCCCTACATACAGATTTATACAGTCACCACTAGGGGGAGCTCCCTACATGCAGATTTATACAGCCACCACTAGGGGGAGCTCACTACATACAGATTTATACAGCCACCACTAGAGGGGGCTCACTGCATACAGATTTATACAGCCACCACTAGGAGGAGCTCACTACATACAGATTTATAGAGCCACCACTAGGGGGAGCTCACTACATACAGATTTATACAGTCACCACTAGAAGGAGCTCACTACATACAGACTTATACAGCCACCACTAGAGGGAGCTCACTACATACAGATTTATACAGCCACCACTAGAGGGAGCTCACTACATACAGATTTATACAGCCACCACTAGAGGGAGCTCACTACATACAGATTTATACAGCCACCACTAGGAGGAGCTCACTACATACAGATTTATACAGCCACCACTAGGGGGAGCTCACTATATACAGATTTATACAGCCACCATTAGGGGGAGTTCACTACATACAGATTTATACAGCCACCACTAGAGGGAGCTCACTACATACAGATTTATACAGCCACCACTAGAGGGAGCTCACTACATACAGATTTATACAGCCACCACTAGGGGGAACTCACTACATACAGATTTATACAGCCACCACTAGAGGGAGCTCACTACATACAGATTTATACAGCCACCACTAGGGGGAGCTCACTACATACAGATTTATACAGCCACCACTAGAGGGAGCTCACTACATACAGATTTATACAGCCACCACTAGGAGGAGCTCACTACATACAGATTTATACAGCCACCACTAGGGGGAGCTCACTACATACAGATTTATACAGCCAGCACTAGAGGGAGCTCACTACATACAGATTTATACAGCCACCACTAGGGGAGCTCACTACATACAGATTTATACAGCCACCACTAGGGGGAGCTCACTACATACAGATTTATACAGCCACCACTAGAGGAAGCTCACTACATACAGATTTATACAGTCACCACTAGGGGGAGCTCACTACATACAGATTTATACAGCCACCACTAGGGGGAGCTCACTACATACAGATTTATACAGCCACCACTAGAGGGAGCTCACTACATACAGATTTATACAGCCACCACTAGGGGAGCTCACTACATACAGATTTATACAGCCACCACTAGGGAGAGCTCACTACATACAGATTTATACAGTCACCACTAGAGGGAGCTCACTACATACAGATTTATACAGCCACCACTAGGAGGAGCTCACTACATACAGATTTATACAGCCACCACTAGGGGGAGCTCACTAGATGCAGATTTATACAGCCACCACTAGGAGGAGCTCACTACATACAGATTTATACAGCCACCACTAGGGGGAGCTCACTAGATGCAGATTTATACAGCAACCACTAGGGGGAGCTCACTACATACAGATTTATACAGCCACCACTAGAGGGAGCTCACTACATACAGATTTATACAGTCACCACTAGAGGGAGCTCACTACATACAGATTTATACAGCCACCACTAGGAGGAGCTCACTACATACAGATTTATACAGCCACCACTAGGGGGAGCTCACTACATACAGATTTATACAGCCACCACTAGGGGGAGCTCACTACATACAGATTTATACAGTCACCACTAGAGGGAGCTCACTACATACAGATTTATACAGCCATCACTAGAGGGAGCTCACTACATACAGATTTATAGAGCCACCACTAGGGGGAGCTCACTACATACAGATTTATACAGCCACCACTAGGGGGAGCTCACTACATACAGATTTATACAGCCATCACTAGAGGGAGCTCACTACATACAGATTTATACAGCCACCACTAGAGGGAGCTCACTACATACAGATTTATACAGCCACCACTAGAGGGAGCTCAGTACATACAGATTTATACAGCCACCACTAGAGGGAGCTCACTACATACAGATTTATACAGCCACCACTAGGGGGAGCTCACTATATACAGATTTATACAGCCACCACTAGGGGAGCTCACTGCATACAGATTTATACAGTCACCACTAGAGGGAGCTCACTACATACAGATTTATACAGCCACCACTAGAGGGAGCTCACTATATACAGATTTATACAGTCACCACTAGGGGGAGCTCACTGCATACAGATTTATACAGCCACCACTAGAGGGAGCTCAAGACATACAGATTTATACACCACCACTAGGGGAGCTCACTGCATACAGATTTATGCAGCCACCACTAGAGGGAGCTCACTACATACAGATTTATACAGTCACCACTAGAGGGAGCTCACTACATACAGATTTATACAGCCACCACTAGGGGGAGCTCACTACATACAGATTTATACAGTCACCACTAGAGGGAGCTCACTACATACAGATTTATACAGCCACCACTAGAGGGAGCTCACTACATACAGATTTATAGAGTCACCACTAGGGGGAGCTCACTACATACAGATTTATACAGTCACCACTAGAGGGAGCTCACTACATACAGATTTATACAGCCACCACTAGAGGGAGCTCATTACATACAGATTTATACAGTCACCACTAGAGGGAGCTCACTACATACAGATTTATACAGCCACCACTAGAGGGAGCTCACTATATACAGATTTATACAGTCACCACTAGAGGGAGCTCACTACATACAGATTTATACAGCCACCACTAGAGGGAGCTCACTACATACAGATTTATACAGCCACCACTAGAGGGAGCTCACTACATACAGATTTATAGAGTCACCACTAGGGGGAGCTCACTACATACAGATTTATACAGTCACCACTAGAGGGAGCTCACTACATACAGATTTATACAGCCACCACTAGAGGGAGCTCATTACATACAGATTTATACAGTCACCACTAGAGGCAGCTCACTACATACAGATTTATAGAGCCACCACTAGAGGGAGCTCACTATATACAGATTTATACAGTCACCACTAGAGGGAGCTCACTACCTACAGATTTATACAGTCACCACTAGAGGGAGCTCACTACATACAGATTTATAGAGCCACCACTAGAGGGAGCTCACTATATACAGATTTATACAGTCACCACTAGAGGGAGCTCACTACATACAGATTTATACAGTCACCACTAGGGGGAGATCCCTACATACAGCCTTATACAGTCACCACTAGAAGGAGCTCACTACATACAGATTTATACAGTCACCACTAGAGGGAGCTCACTACATACAGATTTATACAGTCACCACTAGAGGGAGCTCACTACATACAGATTTATACAGTCCCCACTAGAGGGAGCTCACTACACATCAGATTATACAGCCACCACTAGAGTGAGTGCTCCTGAGGCCACGGCCCCACTATCAGTATTCGGTCAGTATTTTTTCTCAGGAGTGGGAGCCAAAACCAGGTGAGGAACAATCAGAGAAAAGAAACAAGTCACCAATTTTGCATTTATCCCCCACTCCTGGTTTTGGCTCCCACTCCTGAGAAAAAATACTGACCGAATACTGATAGTGGGGCCGTGGCCTAAGTGTCGGATTATACAGCCACTATTAACATGTACAAACCTGTATCTAGTGAGTTTTGCTATTTTATCTGCTGATAAGTCAAATGTTATTATTGTAACAAGCGGCTGCTACAGTCTGGAATGAGGAAGAAGAACGTGCATGTGTGAACACGGCATGTGCGCCATTGTGCTCAGAGAGTGTCAGTGCACGAGCATGGGCCTTCCGGGCGAGTGCTGTCAATCAAGCTAAGTGGCAGTGCACCCCATGTTAATTGAGGGGGGCAGAACGGTGCACCCCATGTTAATTGAGGGGGGCAGAACGGTGCACCCCATGTTAATTGAGGGGGGCAGAACGGTGCACGGAGCTCTTGGCCAAGCCAAAAGTGCAGCAATGAGCCCGGATTTACATATTAAATCATTTTTTTTCTGGACAGCAATTAATAAAATCTACAGTGCAGGCAGGAGTTTTACGTCCCTTATGTGACTGTACATTCAGTCTAATCGGCATTTTTGGGGGGGGGGGGACAGACTCCCTTTAAGATCTCTGCTTCTTATTTGTCAATGCAAATATATTCTTTTTTTTTTTTTTTTTAATAGTTATAGATGAAGAGGAATCATGATGATGACCCATAAGCACCAAGATTGTATTTACAACCCTCATATATATTCAGGCTGTAGAACTTTCTATATTAACTTAATTATTCCTAGAATTATTGGAACCCGTGTAAATGATGAAATTCACATATTTGTGCCCATTGAAGGAAGTATAAAATATCTCCCGAGTGTTCAAAATTGAGCCCTATTCACTCCAGAGCTCGGGAAATACCCAGGATCTGTGGTGGTCTGCAGTGATGAAGGGGTTAATGGTACCAATTCACAGTAGCATAGGGGTTAATATATAATGTCCCTGGAAGCCTGTGGTAGTGCCGTGGTTTAGACCTAATATTCCTGGTGATTTAGGGTAGTAAAAGGATTTGTAGAAGTGCTCTCTGGTATGTAAGAACATGCAAATTTAAATTATAGGTACAATCTATAAGAAGCAGAATTTAGGGTTTTTTTGTATGCTAAACGCCAATTCCCAAGTTTCCCTGTGCGCAACCATTGAATAAATAATAAACTTTTGAATGTTTGCGGCTTCCACTAGGGGGAGCTCACTGCATAGGAATGTACACAGCTCCTACTGAACTCTGTAATAAATCCATTTTTTATTGCGCTCCCCCTAGTGGAGGAAAGGCGGAATGACGAAGATAGATTTTACCAGTGAACTGAGAAGTTTGAGAATGGAAGTTCAGTCCAGGAGGATAAAGAAGCAGATTTTTCTTCTAAAGATATATTAGAAAGTTTCTTATTTTTACGTGAGCTATTGATTTATGGAGGGAAAAAAAATAATTAAAACGGCAGTCACTTTGTAACTTGCTCAGACTCCTTCCCCTTGTTGAGCATTGCCGGGCCCCTGTATATGTTCTGCGTCAGGACCAAGGAGCCTCGTCATCCTCTCACGCGGAACATTCTGTCTCATTTGTTTCCAAACTTCTCGTCTAATGAACTTTCCCGTCCTCTGATCATGATCCGAGCTGAGATGTCGGCTCCGATCCCTCAATAGACGTGATTCTCCTTCATTGTCAGGATGTGTAAGAGGATCCCGGCTGAGAGATGACTGCCGGACTGTTCTCCCCGCAGTCCCGAATATATTTTCCCGGCATCTCTCAAATAGCTGGAGGGTCCCCCATTCTTCTTGTTGCTTTGGTGACACTGTTCACCTTCCCCCAGGCTCGCTGCCACCAGCAGCATCGCATGTGTGATCTGATGCCTTTGATCAGATGACTCCAGATACTGCGAACACTTTCATAATCTCAACACAAATTAATCAGTTAGGAAGAAAATTACAAAATCTGGAGCTGGGAAAGAAGGAGCCACTTAAATGAATAGACTCTAAAACACGGAGGACAAAGCAGCAACTTACATCTCAAAAGAAATGATAGTAAATTGTTAGAATTTATGAAAACAATGAGGGTAACATCCCTGGTGGCCTAGGGCAGTGAATGAGTTTATAACATCTCTGGTGGTCAGGGGAAGTGAGATTATAACATCCCTGGTGGTCTAGAGCAGTGAATGAGTTTATAACATCCCTGGTGGTCACTACAACCTGGAGCCACAGTATGGCCATGGACATGGACATGAAGGCTACGGGGTCTACAGTAATCATGGAAAATACATTACTTTCACAGGCTTTCTGGTTTATCCAGAGATACCATACAAGCAATATATGGAAACAAACTCCAAACCAGAAGTTATTACAAAGATTTGAAGGGTACCATAATGGGTACGGTAACAATGCCAGACTATGAGTAGTATATAAATCTGGATTATATAGGTGGTCTGGGGGCAGTGAGCTTATAACATCCCTGGTGGTCTAGAAAAGTGAGTTTATAACATCCATGGTGGTTTGGGGCAGTGAGTTTACGACTTTCCTGGTGGTCTAGGGCAGTTAAGGGATTACCTTTTAATAAGTACTCTATGTATAATTATCTATAATCAAGGAACCATCAGGGATTTCTTGATGTTTTCATCTGTTTTGGGGTTGGAGAATAATGTCATGTTTTTTATCTTTCTTCAGGCAAGATGTCTGCTTCCAGTATTCTGGCCCTTGTTGGAGCATGGGTTCATCTCCTTCTCCTTCCTCCGGTGGTCCTTGGTACAGATTATCGCTCAGCCTTTTCTGTTGCCCGAACAACCAGTATGGAAGGGGGGCCCGAAATGGTCATCACTTTTGACAAAGTCTATGTCAATATCGGAGGTGACTTTGACCCCAAGGCCGGGATTTTCAGATGTCGCATCCCTGGAGCTTATTATTTTTCCTTCACAATTGGAAAGTTTCCCAAGAAGAACCTGTCAGTCATGCTGATGAAAAACAAGAATGAAGTTCAGGTTATTATCTACGATGAGCATCACCACAAAGAGAGAAAGGTAGCCAGTCAGAGCGCCATGTTGCAGCTGGACTACGGCGACACTGTTTGGCTTCGCCTTCATGGAGACCCAAAATACGCCCTGTACAGCAACGTGGGACCTTATACCACCTTCAATGGTTACTTGATCTACCCCGATACATCCTATTATTTCCAGACCGGCAGTGAATCCTATAAACTTCAAAGCTCTCAAAACTCCATCATGACTACAGAAGGGTCCTCAGAACAGAATGAGGTCTACAAAAAGTACATAGTAAGTGACTACCAACCCATCAACACGGACCCTCGGTCTGCTTTCTCCGTGGCCCGAACTGAAAGTCTTGTTGGGTCCGAGGACAAGAAGATCCAACATCAGCCAATCACTTTTGACACGGAGTTTGTTAACATAGGGAAAGACTTCAACCTTTCATCTGGCGAGTTTCACTGCCGGATGCCTGGAGCGTATTATTTTTCCTTTACTATAGGGAAAATGCCTTTTAAAACTATGTCTGTCAAGCTGATGAAGAACGAGAACGAGGTCCAGGCAATGATTTACGATGACAGCCACTCAAAAAAACGTGAAATGCAGAGTCAAAGTATGATGCTGTCACTACAACCGGGAGACACAGTATGGCTATATAGCCATGGACATGAAGGCTACGGGGTCTACAGTAATCATGGAAAATACATTACTTTCACAGGCTTTCTGGTTTATCCAGAGATACCATACAAGCAACATATGGAAACAAACTCCAAACCAGAAGTTATTACAAAGATTTGAAGGGTACCGTAATGGGTACGGTAACAATGCCAGACTATGACTAGTATATAAAGCTGGATTATATAGGTGGTCTAAGCACATATGGTGCCATAGAGACATTAGGGACGTGTTTGTGATATCTTCACCCTGATTTCACTCATGTTTGTAACATTGGTCATTGTGTCATAGATAGCGCCTCCTAATTCATATGGCACCCAGAATTTCTTGAACACTGACCATTAGATTGTATGCAATTTTACAGCATCAAATACAAGTGATACCATGCCCAGATGTAAAATATATCAGCTAGTTTCAGAGAATGGACGTGAATGAAACTGGACCTGAAAAAAAAAATGCCAATATAATAGGCCAGTGAGAACTTTTACCCATTTAGGACTCCTCTTGCTCACATTATGCACTTCTAGCAAACACAAAGTACCTCCTCTCGTATAATATAGGAGGAAAGTGTTGATCGAGACGATTGGTGAAACACTGTATCCTGCAGTGTCAGATGAACATAGGGTATTTTTTTACATCTTACTAATCATGGCCACCTTAAAGGTCACTTGGCACATGAGATATAGAGGTTATTTGGTGGGACCTACAAAATCCCTCAGAATGAAAGGGTTGCCACACCTTCACTTTGGGTGCAGGAGAAATGGTTATGGGCTGTCCACGTTCCCTACTAATAATAAAATTATTTTTTGGACATATGTCATAGCATTTTAAGTCCGGAATATCTTTTAAGAGGTCCCGGTACCAGGTCAAAAGTGATCAAATTTTGCTCTTATTTTCTTCCCGCTGTTCCCGAGTATTCCATTTGTTGTTGTTTTTTTTTTTTTTTTTTTTTTTTTTAAATCCAACATACGGTTCCAGAGATATGGGCCTTTTTTATTCAGCGCTGTAGCTCACCGGATCCTCGGGGGCGTGTCTTTAGGCTGCTGTGCATAATTAGCCTGTGAGCCACGCCTCCTTAGTAAACACATTAACGCTCAGCACTGAATAAAAAGGCCCAGATCTCTGGAACCGTATGGCGGATTTTAGAAAAACAAAAAATGGAATAATCAGTGGAGTAGCGGGAAGAAAATAAGAGCAAAAACTGGACACTTAAGCTGGGTGACAGGTCTTCCTTTAAATGCAGTTTCACCCACATTTCCACTATTTTTATGGCGTTACTCCTTAAATCCACTTGTGATTCCATTGATAGGACCAGTAATCAGACATCGGCCTGTGTCTCCATTCATACAGTTGTCATTCGCAGTTCATCTTGAGTGTCGGCGGGCATGTTCTAGATCCGTGTAGTGCATGAGTGGAGTGGGCAACCTTCCCAGTGTCCGTAGTCGTCTTATAAGGAGCGTAAGAGGCGGCCGGTCGTCCTGACATAGGACAGGTGTAAGATACGCAGAACGTGCCGTACGTTACACTACCTGGCGGGGGATAAGAGGGGAATAAAATCATTTTCTATTTCCCATGTGTTTGGCAATTATAAATGTCATTACTGGTGAATGTTTATGCAAATATGAGCGATTATACGGAGCTGCGTCCTGCGGGAGCGATCGTTCCCGATGCCAGCGGTTAATTAAATCTGCTAACGAGCCCTTCTATTCCATCAGCGGGCGGCACAGACAGAGGGTGGCGGATTGTGAGCCACTGACACAAGTTTTGCAGGTGCTGCGATAATTGGGGGTTTTCTGGGGGGGGGATTTGGGAGCTTGTACATGAGCTGATTTTATGCCTCAACTAGAGGATTCAAGAAAGGAGAAGTCGATTCTGCGCTTCGTACGTCGCCGGTCGCCGCTATTCTCAATCCCTGTCCTGAAATTAAGATTCAAACCCTGGACCGAAACGGCATCTGGTCCCCCAAATGCAGCACAAGTGCATCCAGAAGGGACGCGACGAGACACGTAAACCAAGGCTGCGATCCTCCAGAAACAGCGCCGCTCCAGTGCAAGGGTCCCGCTCAGTGACGGTGGCCGATCTGTAAGTGCCACCAATTCCAGGGGATAGAAGCCGTGTCTAAAGGGGTCATCGAGCGCCATCCTGGACCATGATGTGATGACCCTGCGGACCTGCATGGTCGGCAGGTATGGTGCATGCCTCGTCTGGCTGCTGCGAGGGGTCGTACTGTCATCGGCTCTAATAAACCCTTGAACTCATACAGAAAGGTTTCACAAATTGACCTAGTTTTCTACCCATCAATCAGACCCCTGGGTCCTGCTGTGAATAGAGGCCGAGCTGTAGTACCGGGATAGGCCTCTACGCCATGTGTGGGGCTCCGCACATAGTCTACGCCTGCGGATCGCTGCAGGGCCGAGGGTTGGACCCACCGATCTGATACTAATGACCTTTCCTTAGGATAAGCCATCAATGTCTAAGACGCCAGACAACCTCCCCTTAAGGCTCCATTCACAAATCATTTTGTAAACATGCACATGTCCATACAAACATAAGACCACATACATACATTACAGACTAGTTTTTGGCCCATGCTGGGTCAGTTTGCATTGACCGGTTTTCTTTTCAGCATATGGACGTGTAGTCTGCTCTGCCTAAGGCTATGTGCCCACGATGCAGAAATGATGCAGATTTTTTCCGCTTCTCTCTGGCAGGAAAAACGCATGCGGATTTTACATGTGTTTTTCCCGCCAGGTAGAAGCGTTTGTCAAGCGTTTTTGCATGCGGGTTATCAAGCGCTTTCCAAGTGATTTTAGCATCACTTGGAAAGTGCTTGATAACTTGGTCACACTATATAAATCCATGCAACCGGCAACCGGCATATATAGTGTGACCAAGTTAACCGTAAAAAAAAAAAAAAAAAGAAAAAAGAAAAAAAATAATAAAAAATAAAGATTATACTTACCTTCTGATGGCCCCCGGTCCGTTGTATGTGTTGCGGTGGTGTGAAAGGACCTGCCATGACGTCATTTAGTCATGTGATAGGTCACGCAACTAAATGAAGGGTCCTATTCATGTCAATGGGAAAAACTCAACAATATGAACAAATTAAAGCTAAAAACCAAGAGGCAGAAGGTTCAGAAGAGCAAGGACAAGAGAAGACACCAAACCTCCTACGCTTCTCCAAGACGTCAGATCTTTATTCTATGTACATAAATATAGTTTCGGGGCTCCGGACGTCCTCACGTCAGCGCTGGCCTCACTTTGCTTCCTTCGTTTCTCCTGCCTCCAGCTTCGGGCTCTCTTGCGCCTCCCGGTGGGCTGGGAAGGCCTCCCATGGGCTGCTCAAGTCAAACTTTCTGAACTCTTGGGCCAACTGCACCGGCTCTGCCACCACGCGCTTCACCTCGTCATCATAACGAACCTGGGAAGGACATGACATTGCAAAGTATTCAGACCCCTTTACATTTTTCACTCTTATTAAAAAAGAAAAAATTAAATCTCACATGGTCATAAGTATTCAGACCCTTTGCTCAGACACTCATATTTAAGTCACATGCTGTCCATTTCCTTGTGATCCTCCTTGAGATGGTTCTACTCCTTCATTGGAGTTCAGCTGTGATTAATTAAACTGATAGGACTTGATTTGGAAAGGCGCACACCTGTCTATATAAGACCTCACAGCTCACAGTGCATGTCAGACCAAATGAGAATCATGAGCTCAAAGGAACTGCCCAAGGAGCTCAGAGACAGAACTGTGGCAAGGCACAGATCTGGCCAAGGTTACAAAAGAATTTCTGCATTACTCAAGGTTCCTAAGAGCACAGTGGCCTCCATAATCCTTAAAGGGAAGAAGTTTGGGACCTCCAGAAGTCTTCCTAGACCTGGTCGTCCAGCCAAACTGAGCAATCGTGGGAGAAGAGCCTTGGTGAGAGAGGTAAAGAAGAACCCCAAGATCACTGTGGCTGAGCTCCAGAGATGCAGTAGGAAGATGGGAGAAAGTTCCACAAAGTCAACTATCACTGCAGCCCTCCACCAGTCGGGCCTTTATGGCAGAGTGGCCTGATGGAAGCCTCTCCTCAGTGCAAGACATATGAAAGCTCGCATAGAGTTTGCTCAAAAACACATGACGGACTCCCCGACTATGAGAAATAAGATTCTCTGCTCTGATGAGACGAAGATAGAACTTTTTGGTGATAATTCTAAGCTGTATGTGTGGAGAAAACCAGGCATTGCTCATCACCTGCCTAATACAATCCCAACAGTGAAACATGGTGGTGGCAGCATCATGCTATGGGGGTGTTTTTCAGCTACAGGGACAGGACGACTGGTTGCAATTGAAGGAAACATGAATGCGGCCAAGTACAGAGATATCCTGGATGAAAACCTCTTCCAGAGTGCTCTGGACCTCAGACTTGGCCGAAGGTTCACCTTCCAACAAGACAATGACCCTAAGCAGACAGCTAAAATAACAAAGGAGTGGCTTCAGAACAACTCTGTGACCATTCTTGACTGGCCCAGCCAGAGCCCTGACCGAAACCCAATTGAGCATCTCTGGAGAGACCTGAAAATGGCTGTCCACCAACGTTCACCATCCAACCTGACGGAACTGGAGAGGATCTGCAAGGAAGAATGGCCGAGGACCCCCAAATCCAGGGGTGAAAAACTTGTTGCATCATTCCCAAGAAGACTCATGGCTGTACTAGCTCAAAAGGGGGCTTCTACTCAATACCGAGCAAAGGGTCTGAATACTTATGACCATGGGATATTTCAGTTTTTCTTTAATAAATTTGCAAAAATTTCTACATTTCTGTTTTTTTTTCAGTCAAGATGGGGTGCAGAGTGTACTGTAAGGAGAAAAAAATGAACTTTTTAGAATTTACCAAATGGCTGCAATGAAACAAAGAGTGAAAAATGTAAAGGGGTCTGAATACTTTCCGTACCCACTGTATGTGGGGGTCTGACCCCAGGGACCTCCACAGCTCTCCCCCAGCAGAGGGGCGTTTCAGACCCCTTGATGTAACAGGAGGTAAATGAGGCGGCAGGATTTCCCTGCACTGACGGGCGGCTGAGAGCGCTGAAGAGAAGGGAGAGCTCGGGATCGGTGGAAGACCCAGAGATAGGACCCCCAGCGATCACAAAGTAACAGCAAAGCCAGAAATACGATATCACTATCCAATACTGCGGCCCTACTGACCAAGGAAGCAAAACATCAAGCCCACGAATACAAGAGCGCCCCCTGCAGCCATAAAATCATAAATGACACAACTGCTACATACCCAACCCCTGTATAAACCTTCCCGTGTGACCCGACTTACCTCTACATATCCGGACAGAGGGAAGTCCTTACGGAAAGGATGCCCCTCAAACCCGTAATCTGTAAGGATCCTCCTCAGATCAGGATGATTGGCAAAGAAGACGCCGTACATGTCCCAAACCTAAGACATCAGACAGGACTGCGATAAGCAAATTGAAATAGGTTTTCTGGTTTTATTTCCAGATTTTTTTTTGGTGCACATTTGTATTTTTGGGGGGGTTTTTTTTGCATTTGGATAAATGCATAAAAAAGCCCCTAGAGCATATTGCATCTGAAGAACCATATGAAAACCTATGGTGCGTCTGACATTTACTTACCGGCTGCAGCGGATTTCTGCTGCAAAAAAAAAAAGATGTCTGTAGAGGCGCCATTATTCATAACAAAAGGAGAGTCCAGACCTTCATGATAAAACAGAGGACCTTCCTCCAGGGTACCACGCTCAGGATCTGTGGGGTCCTAGTGGGTGCATACATGACGCCCCTGCTTCATCTATAACCATTCACGCCGGCGTCGCGCTGATCATCAGTTTATGGTGGAATCAGCCGATCACACCCCTGCTGTTCACTGATCACAATCCATAAATTTCCAGCGAGAAGCGCTGCACACGGCTGGACGGGCGTCCATGTGTGGAATGAGCGCGGGGGGACGGCACCATCCTCAATATATCAGGACTGTGATCCGACGTGACTCGTTATCACGTATCGCACGAGTGCACACAGCCGCGCGCTCAGCGGACGCTCACCTCCCTCTCATACCAGTTTGCAGCTTTATGGACGGGCTCAATGGAGTCTATGGGAGTGAGCTCATCTGCGTAAGTCTTCACACGGATCCGGGAGTTAAACTGCAAGGACAGCAAGTTGTAGACAATCTGGAAGAAAAGTAGAAGGTGTGGAATGGGTTAATCTATCGGACGCGTGTGATGAAGCAGCACCGGCGACGTCCGCGTGTGATGAAGCAGCACCGGCGACGTCCGCGTGTGATGAAGCAGCACCGGCGACGTCCGCGTGCGATGGCGCAGCACCGGCGACGTCCGCGTGCGATGGCGCACCACCGGAGCCGTCCGCGTGCGATGGCGCAGCACCGGCTCCGTACTCTTACAGTTCAGTTATATATAATCTACTGCCCCCTGTTATCAGCCATTTTTGGCTGGAGAGAGACTGACTGTGATGCTCTTCAATAAGAATAAGACGACTGAGGGAGCGTCAGGGAGATCAGTCTGTGTCTCAGTATGGCCGATCCGCCTATGGGATGTGGACGCCGGCCCAACGGTCAGAAATGGCGCAATCGTAACTCCCGCATCAGGTGTGTAGCGGCGGAGACTGCGGCGCTCACCTCGAAGCGGTTCTGTCGGGTCGGGACGTCCACAGCGGTCAGATCTGCCAGTGACTTAAACTGAGCATTTGTGTGATCGCGGAGGAACGTGAGGACGGGGACGACGCCATCAGGATGGATCATAATCTCCAATTCTCCAAAGCACGTGACCTACGAGAGAAAACCGGCAGAAGAGAGACGGAGGGTAAAGCAGCCCATGGGCAGGAGGTGAGCAGCGCTGCAGACAATCACTGTCATTAAATGGTTTCCTGGACTTTGGGGATCCTCCTTATAAGCTGCATATAGACCCGTGACCGCCGCAGACAGTCACTGACCGCCGCGGTTCCCAGCTGGACATGAAAGTCACCTTTGCAGTTAGTGCCTGGGGCCGTTGTCACATGCTGATCACGCCACATCATTGCTGGCAACCAAGAAACAGAAATCTGCGACAGATCACAGAACTGATGGCAGCAGGGAAATCGCAGGGTATCAGCGTCTTCAGCCATAAGCAGCTTATACAGGGGCTTTCCAAAAGGCAGAAACAATAACCAAAAAAACAATTCCTCCCAATGTAAGCAGACTTTCCAGTAAGGAGTTCAGCCATGTCCTCCGCAGTGTCCTGTGTGTGGCTGTAAGACAACTGTCTGCAGCAGGAGCCTCCCCCCCTCTGTCCTGTGTATGGCTGTAAGACAACTGCCTGCAGCAGGAGCCTCCCCCCTCTGTCCTGTGTGTGGCTGTAAGACAACTGCCTGCAGCAGGAGCCTCCCCCCTCTGTCCTGTGTGTGGCTGTATGACATCTGTCTGCAGCAGGAGCCCCCCCCCCCCCTTTGTCCTGTGTGTGGTTGTAAGACAACTACCTGCAGCAGGAGCCCCCCCCCCCTTTGTCCTGTGTGTGGCTGTAAGACAACTGGCTGCAGCAGGAGCCTCCCCTCTCTGTCCTGTGTGTGGCTGTAAGACAACTGCCTGCAGCAGGAGCTTCCCCCCCTCTGTCCTGTGTGTGGCTGTAAGACAACTGTCTGCAGCAGGAGCCTCCCCCCCTCTGTGCTGTGTGTGGCTGTAAGACAACTGTCTGCAGCAGGAGCCTCCCCCCCTCTGTCCTGTGTGTGGCTGTAAGACAACTGTCTGCAGCAGGAGCCTCCCCCCTCTGTCCTGTGTGTGGCTGTATGACATCTGTCTGCAGCAGGAGCCCCCCCCCCCCCTTTGTCCTGTGTGTGGTTGTAAGACAACTACCTGCAGCAGGAGCCTCCCCCCTCCGTCCTGTGTGTGGCTGTAAGACAACTGTCTGCAGCAGGAGCCCCCTCCCCTCTGTCCTGTGTGTGGCTGTAAGACAACAGCCTGCAGCAGGAGCCTCCCCCCTCTGTCATGTGTGTGGCTGTAAGACAACTGCCTGCAGCAGGAGCCTCCCCCCCTCTGTCCTGTGTGTGGCTGTAAGACAACTGTCTGCAGCAGGAGCCCCCCCCCCTCTGTCCTGTGTGTGGCTGTAAGACAACTGTCTGCAGCAGGAGCCTCCCCCCCTCTGTCCTGTGTGTGGCTGTAAGACAACAGTCTGCAACAGCAGCCTCTCCCCTCTGTCCTGTGTGTGGCTGTAAGACAACTGTTGGCAGCAGGAGCCTCCCCCCTCTGTCCTGTGTGTGTCTGTAAGACAACTGTTGGCAGCAGGAGCCTCCCCCCTCTGTCCTGTGTGTGGCTGTAAGACAACTGCCTGCAGCAAGAGCCTCCCCCCTCTGTGTGTCTGTAAGACAACTGCCTGCAGCAGGAGCTTCCCCCCCTCTGTCCTGTGTGTGGCTGTAAGACAACTGTCTGCAGCAGGAGCCTCCCCCCTCTGTCCTGTGTGTGGCTGTAAGACAACTGTCTGCAGCAGGAGCCTCCCCCTCTGTCCTGTGTGTGGCTGTAAGACAACTGCCTGCAGCAAGAGCCTCCCCCCTCTGTCCTGTGTGTGGCTGTAAGACAACTGTCTGCAGCAGGAGCCTCCCCCTCTGTCCTGTGTGTGGCTGTAAGACAACTGCCTGCAGCAGGAGCCTCCCCCCTCTGTCCTGTGTGTGGCTGTAAGACAACTGCCTGCAGCAGGAGCCTCCTTCCTCTGTCCTGTGTGTAGCTGTAAGACAACTGGCTGCAGCAGGAGCCTCCCCCCTCTGTCCTGTGTGTGGCTGTAAGACAACTGTCTGCAGCAGGAGCCTCTCCCCTCTGTGTGGCCGTAAGACAACTGTCTGCAGCAGGAGCCTCTCCCCTCTGTGTGGCCGTAAGACAACTGTCTGCAGCAGGAGCCTCTCCCCTCTGTGTGGCCGTAAGACAACTGTCTGCAGCAGGAGCCTCGCCCCTCTGCTCTATGAGCAGTTGGACACAAATATTGATTAAGTGGTTGTTCAGGATTACAACACTCATTTCCTATGCTGTGCGCAGAGGTGAGGTGTCCGAGCTCTGGACGCTGAGTACATGCGTCCGTGGGAAGAGCTGCAAACATTTCTGAGTGTCTAACCCCATAATCAGACATTAATGACCTATCCTAACACTACGGCAGTGGACTGGATCTGTGCCCCTGGAGCAGGACAGCATTGCCGGACTCTAGGTGACCAATAATCAGTAATTATGTCATATATTAGGTAGATATTCTGTAAATACAAGGATTGGAGGGATCGAGGATCTACAATACTAATGCACAACAGCGGGAAATGCAAACTGTAACACTGGAGCTGTAGATATAGCGGCTCCCCGCACCACGTGTGCAGAGATCGGAGGCCTCCAGTGTGTGAAGGTGTGAAGTCTGCAGGAATTGTGAAGAGCAGCACTCGCCCCAGTGCACAGAGACCACGGCCGATAACTCACCTGAACCTGCTGCACGTACTTGGGAAGAATTTCTGCCACGTACTCGCCGAATGCGCTGAGGTGATTCTGTAGAGCAGTATCCACCGGACGAACCGTCGCTGCAACACAAAGCAGGGTGAAACATGGCTAAGATCACAGAGTAGAGGAGAGGCTCCTGCTGCAGCCGGAAAGATTACAGAGAAGGGGAGAGGCTCCTGCTGCAGCCGGAAAGATTACAGAGAAGAGGAGAGGCTCCTGCTGCAGCCGGAAAGATTACAGAGAAGGGGAGAGGCTCCTGCTGCAGCCGGAAAGATTACAGAGTAGAGGAGAGGCTCCTGCTGCAGCCGGAAAGATTACAGAGTAGGGGAGAGGCTCCTGCTGCAGCCGGAAAGATTACAGAGAAGGGGAGAGGCTCCTGCTGCAGCCGGAAAGATTACAGAGTAGGGGAGAGGCTCCTGCTGCAGCCGGAAAGATTACAGAGTAGGAGAGAGGCTCCTGCTGCAGCTAGAAAGATTACAGAGTAGAGGAGAGAGGCTCCTGCTGCAGATAGAAAGATTACAGAGAAGGGGAGAGGCTCCTGCTGCAGCCGGAAAGATTACAGAGTAGAGGAGAGGCTCCTGCTGCAGCCGGAAAGATTACAGAGTAGGAGAGAGGCTCCTGCTGCAGCTAGAAAGATTACAGAGTAGAGGAGAGAGGCTCCTGCTGCAGATAGAAAGATTACAGAGAAGGGGAGAGGCTCCTGCTGCAGCCGGAAAGATTACAGAGTAGGGGAGAGGCTCCTGCTGCAGCCGGAAAGATTACAGAGAAGGGGAGAGGCTCCTGCTGCAGCCGGAAAGATTACAGAGTAGGGGAGAGGCTCCTGCTGCAGACAGAAAGATTACAGAGAAGGGGAGAGGCTCCTGCTGCAGCCGGAAAGATTACAGAGAAGGGGAGAGGCTCCTGCTGCAGCCGGAAAGATTACAGAGAAGGGGAGAGGCTCCTGCTGCAGCCGGAAAGATTACAGAGAAGGGGAGAGGCTCCTGCTGCAGCTGGAAAGATTACAAAGTAGGGGAGAGGCTCCTGCTGCAGCCGGAAAGATTACAGAGAAGGGGAGAGGCTCCTGCTGCAGCCGGAAAGATTACAGAGAAGGGGAGAGGCTCCTGCTGCAGCCGGAAAGATTACAGAGTAGGGGAGAGGCTCCTGCTGCAGCCGGAAAGATTACAGAGTAGGGGAGAGGCTCCTGCTGCAGAAGGAAAGATTACAGAGAAGGGGAGAGGCTCCTGCTGCAGCCGGAAAGATTACAGAGAAGGGGAGAGGCTCCTGCTGCAGAAGGAAAGATTACAGAGTAGGGGAGAGGCTCCTGCTGCAGCCGGAAAGATTACAGAGTAGGGGAGAGGCTCCTGCTGCAGAAGGAAAGATTACAGAGAAGGGGAGAGGCTCCTGCTGCAGCCGGAAAGATTACAGAGAAGGGGAGAGGATCCTGCTGCAGCCGGAAAGATTACAGAGTAGGGGAGAGGCTCCTGCTGCAGCCGGAAAGATTACAGAGTAGGGGAGAGGCTCCTGCTGCAGAAGGAAAGATTACAGAGAAGGGGAGAGGCCCCTGCTGCAGCCGGAAAGATTACAGAGAAGGGGAGAGGCTCCTGCTGAAGCCGGAAAGATTACAGAGAAGGGGAGAGGCTCCTGCTGCAGCCGGAAAGATTATAGACAGAGAAGGGGAAAGGCTCCTGCTGCAGAAGGAAAGATTACAGAGAAGGGGAGAGGCTCCTGCTGCAGCCGGAAAGATTACAGAGTAGGGGAGAGGCTCCTGCTGCAGAAGGAAAGATTACAGAGTAGGGGAGAGGCTCCTGCTGCAGCCAGAAAGATTACAGAGTAGGGGAGAGGCTCCTGCTGCAGCCGGAAAAATTACAGAGAAGGGGAGAGGCTCCTGCTGCAGCCGGAAAGATTACAGAGAAGGGGAGAGGCTCCTGCTGCAGCCAGAAAGATTACAGAGTAGGGGAGAGGCTCCTGCTGCAGCCAGAAAGATTACAGAGTAGGGGAGAGGCTCCTGCTGCAGCCAGAAAGATTACAGAGTAGGGGAGAGGCTCCTGCTGCAGCCAGAAAGATTACAGAGTAGGGGAGAAGCTCCTGCTGCAGCCGGAAAGATTACAGAGAAGGGGAGAGGCTCCTGCTGCAGCCGGAAAGATTACAGAGAAGGGGAGAGGCTCCTGCTGCAGCCAGAAAGATTACAGAGTAGGGGAGAGGCTCCTGCTGCAGCCAGAAAGATTACAGAGTAGGGGAGAGGCTCCTGCTGCAGCCGGAAAGATTACAGAGAAGGGGAGAGGCTCCTGCTGCAGCCGGAAAGTTTACAGAGAAGGGGAGAGGCTCCTGCTGCAGCCGGAAAGATTACAGAGAAGGGGAGAGGCTCCTGCTGCAGCCAGAAAGATTACAGAGTACGGGAGAGGCTCCTGCTGCAGCCAGAAAGATTACAGAGTAGGGGAGAGGCTCCTGCTGCAGCCAGAAAGATTACAGAGAAGGGGAGAGGCTCCTGCTGCAGCCGGAAAGATTACGGAGAAGGGGAGAGGCTCCTGCTGCAGCCGGAAAGATTATAGACAGAGTAGGGGAGAGGCTCCTGCTGCAGCCGGAAAGATTACAGAGAAGGGGAGAGGCTCCTGCTGAAGCCGGAAAGATTACAGAGAAGGGGAGAGGCTCCTGCTGCAGCCGGAAAGATTACAGAGAAGGGGAGAGGCTCCTGCTGCAGCCGGAAAGATTACAGAGAAGGGGAGAGGCTCCTGCTGCAGCCGGAAAGATTACAGAGAAGGGGAGAGGCTCCTGCTGCAGCCGGAAAGATTACAGAGAAGGGGAGAGGCTCCTGCTGCAGCCGGAAAGATTACAGAGAAGGGGAGAGGCTCCTGCTGCAGCCGGAAAGATTACAGAGTAGGGGAGAGGCTCCTGCTGCAGAAGGAAAGATTACAGAGAAGGGGAGAGGCTCCTGCTGCAGCCAGAAAGATTACAGAGTACGGGAGAGGCTCCTGCTGCAGCCAGAAAGATTACAGAGTAGGGGAGAGGCTCCTGCTGCAGCCAGAAAGATTACAGAGAAGGGGAGAGGCTCCTGCTGCAGCCAGAAAGATTA
Source organism: Phyllobates terribilis (assembly GCF_046119375.1). Classification (NCBI taxonomy): domain Eukaryota; kingdom Metazoa; phylum Chordata; class Amphibia; order Anura; family Dendrobatidae; genus Phyllobates; species Phyllobates terribilis. The sequence continues at coordinate 162,171,418 of NW_027362773.1, read as the reverse complement.
CAGAGTAGAGGAGAGGCTCCTGCTGCAGCCAGAAAGATTACAGAGTAGAGGAGAGGCTCCTGCTGCAGCCAGAAAGATTACAGAGTACGGGAGAGGCTCCTGCTGCAGCCAGAAAGATTACAGAGTACGGGAGAGGCTCCTGCTGCAGCCAGAAAGATTACAGAGTAGGGGAGAGGCTCCTGCTGCAGCCAGAAAGATTACAGAGTACGGGAGAGGCTCCTGCTGCAGCCAGAAAGATTACAGAGTAGAGGAGAGGCTCCTGCTGCAGCCAGAAAGATTACAGAGTAGAGGAGAGGCTCCTGCTGCAGCCAGAAAGATTACAGAGAAGGGGAGAGGCTCCTGCTGCAGCCGGAAAGATTATAGACAGAGAAGGGGAAAGGCTCCTGCTGCAGCCGGAAAGATTACAGAGAAGGGGAGAGGCTCCTGCTGCAGCCGGAAAGATTATAGACAGAGTAGGGGAGAGGCTCCTGCTGCAGCCGGAAAGATTACAGAGAAGGGGAGAGGCTCCTGCTGAAGCCGGAAAGATTACAAAGAAGGGGAGAGGCTCCTGCTGCAGCCGGAAAGATTATAGATAGAGAAGGGGAGAGGCTCCTGCTGCAGCCGGAAAGATTACAGATAGAGAAGGGGAGAGGCTCCTGCTGCAGCCGGAAAGATTACAGAGTAGGAGAGAGGCTCCTGCTGCAGCCGGAAAGATTACAGAGAAGGGGAGAGGCTCCTGCTGCAGCCGGAAAGATTACAGAGAAGGGGAGAGGCTCCTGCTGCAGCCGGAAAGATTACAGAGAAGGGGAGAGGCTCCTGCTGCAGCCGGAAAGATTACAGAGTAGGGGAGAGGCTCCTGCTGCAGCCGGAAAGATTACAGAGAAGGGGAGAGGCTCCTGCTGAAGCCGGAAAGATTACAGAGAAGGGGAGAGGCTCCTGCTGCAGCCGGAAAGATTACAGAGAAGGGGAGAGGCTCCTGCTGCAGCCGGAAAGATTACAGAGAAGGGGAGAGGCTCCTGCTGCAGCCGGAAAGATTACAGAGAAGGGGAGAGGCTCCTGCTGCAGCCGGAAAGATTACAGAGAAGGGGAGAGGCTCCTGCTGCAGCCGGAAAGATTACAGAGTAGGGGAGAGGCTCCTGCTGCAGCCGGAAAGATTACAGAGAAGGGGAGAGGCTCCTGCTGCAGCCGGAAAGATTACAGAGAAGGGGAGAGGATCCTGCTGCAGCCGGAAAGATTACAGAGTAGGGGAGAGGCTCCTGCTGCAGCCGGAAAGATTACAGAGTAGGGGAGAGGCTCCTGCTGCAGAAGGAAAGATTACAGAGAAGGGGAGAGGCTCCTGCTGCAGCCGGAAAGATTACAGAGTAGGGGAGAGGCTCCTGCTGCAGAAGGAAAGATTACAGAGAAGGGGAGAGGCTCCTGCTGCAGCCAGAAAGATTACAGAGTACGGGAGAGGCTCCTGCTGCAGCCAGAAAGATTACAGAGTAGGGGAGAGGCTCCTGCTGCAGCCAGAAAGATTACAGAGAAGGGGAGAGGCTCCTGCTGCAGCCAGAAAGATTACAGAGTAGAGGAGAGGCTCCTGCTGCAGCCAGAAAGATTACAGAGTAGAGGAGAGGCTCCTGCTGCAGCCAGAAAGATTACAGAGTACGGGAGAGGCTCCTGCTGCAGCCAGAAAGATTACAGAGTAGGGGAGAGGCTCCTGCTGCAGCCAGAAAGATTACAGAGTAGGGGAGAGGCTCCTGCTGCAGCCAGAAAGATTACAGAGTACGGGAGAGGCTCCTGCTGCAGCCAGAAAGATTACAGAGTAGAGGAGAGGCTCCTGCTGCAGCCAGAAAGATTACAGAGTAGAGGAGAGGCTCCTGCTGCAGCCAGAAAGATTACAGAGAAGGGGAGAGGCTCCTGCTGCAGCCGGAAAGATTATAGACAGAGAAGGGGAAAGGCTCCTGCTGCAGCCGGAAAGATTACAGAGAAGGGGAGAGGCTCCTGCTGCAGCCGGAAAGATTATAGACAGAGTAGGGGAGAGGCTCCTGCTGCAGCCGGAAAGATTACAGAGAAGGGGAGAGGCTCCTGCTGAAGCCGGAAAGATTACAAAGAAGGGGAGAGGCTCCTGCTGCAGCCGGAAAGATTATAGATAGAGAAGGGGAGAGGCTCCTGCTGCAGCCGGAAAGATTACAGATAGAGAAGGGGAGAGGCTCCTGCTGCAGCCGGAAAGATTACAGAGTAGGAGAGAGGCTCCTGCTGCAGCCGGAAAGATTACAGAGAAGGGGAGAGGCTCCTGCTGCAGCCGGAAAGATTACAGAGAAGGGGAGAGGCTCCTGCTGCAGCCGGAAAGATTACAGAGAAGGGGAGAGGCTCCTGCTGCAGCCGGAAAGATTACAGAGTAGGGGAGAGGCTCCTGCTGCAGCCGGAAAGATTACAGAGAAGGGGAGAGGCTCCTGCTGCAGCCGGAAAGATTACAGAGTAGGGGAGAGGCTCCTGCTGCAGCCGGAAAGATTACAGAGTAGGAGAGAGGCTCCTGCTGCAGAAGGAAAGATTACAGAGAAGGGGAGAGGCTCCTGCTGCAGCCGGAAAGATTACAGAGTAGGGGAGAGGCTCCTGCTGCAGAAGGAAAGATTACAGAGAAGGGGAGAGGCTCCTGCTGCAGCCAGAAAGATTACAGAGTACGGGAGAGGCTCCTGCTGCAGCCAGAAAGATTACAGAGTAGGGGAGAGGCTCCTGCTGCAGCCAGAAAGATTACAGAGTAGGGGAGAGGCTCCTGCTGCAGCCGGAAAGATTACAGAGAAGGGGAGAGGCTCCTGCTGCAGCCGGAAAGATTACAGAGAAGGGGAGAGGCTCCTGCTGCAGCCGGAAAGATTATAGACAGAGTAGGGGAGAGGCTCCTGCTGCAGCCGGAAAGATTACAGAGAAGGGGAGAGGCTCCTGCTGAAGCCGGAAAGATTATAGACAGAGTAGGGGAGAGGCTCCTGCTGCAGCCGGAAAGATTATAGATAGAGAAGGGGAGAGGCTCCTGCTGCAGCCGGAAAGATTATAGATAGAGAAGGGGAGAGGCTCCTGCTGCAGCCGGAAAGATTATAGATAGAGAAGGGGAGAGGCCCCTGCTGCAGCCGGAAAGATTATAGATAGAGAAGGGGAGAGGCTCCTGCTGCAGCCGGAAAGATTATAGATAGAGAAGGGGAGAGGCTCCTGCTGCAGCTGGAAAGATTATAGATAGAGAAGGGGAGAGGCTCCTGCTGCAGCCGGAAAGATTGTAGATAGAGAAGGGGAGAGGCTCCTGCTGCAGCCGGAAAGATTATAGATAGAGAAGGGGAGAGGCTCCTGCTGCAGCCGGAAAGATTATAGATAGAGAAGGGGAGAGGCTCCTGCTGCAGCCGGAAAGATTATAGATAGAGAAGGGGAGAGGCTCCTGCTGCAGCCGGAAAGATTATAGATAGAGAAGGGGAGAGGCTCCTGCTGCAGCTGGAAAGATTATAGATAGAGAAGGGGAGAGGCTCCTGCTGCAGCCGGAAAGATTATAGATAGAGAAGGGGAGAGGCTCCTGCTGCAGCCGGAAAGATTACAGACAGAGAAGGGGAGAGGCTCCTGCTGCAGCCGGATACCTCACAGACGCAAAACATGTAAGGAGGGAAACTGCTGATATCCTGGACAGAGACATGCAGCATATATGTCACACAGTAATGCAAATAATGAGGGGGGCATTTTCAGGAGGGTGCCTTTGGTGGCCCCTGGAAGAGAAGAGGACCAAGCAGCGTAAAGTCTAAATTCTCCTTTTATTTTATCTGGTCTTTGCACTGGTCTGACGTCTGAGCACAGTCTGATCTCAGCAGCCTGGTTGGGGGACATCAGGGGTCACCAGGAATTCAGAAGAGGGACCTGGCGTGTTAATAAATGTTGTGATCTGGTGTGAATGAATTTAGGAGTCTACAAATGTTAACAAAAGAACATTTCCTGTTGGTGCAAAGCTCGCAGCGGACGGCAGGCCCAGGTAAGCAGACGATCACTAGGACGTAGCTGGGACGACTAATTACTAAGACTATCAGCCCCATGTAAAAGCAAAGGCAACTCCGAATCCTCTCTAGACTTAGAGCACACGGGTCCTTTACCGCTGTAAATAAATATAATAGTAATTACGTACGTTTAGTCTCTGTGGCGGAGCCCTCGCATCGCACCGGAGTCAGCACACGGAGAACGGAAGCTGCAAGACAAAGAGGCGAAATAACGGCGCTATCAGGAGGCAACCGGTCCGGTACGGGGGACTCTGCTGCCCCCCTCAGTCACACAACCCAGAACGGAGCCGCAGCGATCGCTCACAGGAAATGCACCCCCCGCTATCACTATCAATGAGGTCTCGACCCATAATAACTAGTGGAGGAGTCAACTGCAAAGGGGTCTTCCCATCTCCAACATCCTATCCCAATATGTAGTAGGTGTAATAATAATAATATTAACAAATACCTCCAAGTAGAAATGTAGTATAGTTCTTCTGATTCACCATGTCGCTTTCCTCATGTGCAGGCATTGCAGGACCTTAGGTATCCATGGTTAAGTCCACTGATAAAGTGACAGTTAGCTAGCTAGTTGCTAGTGGTCGTAACCGTGGATACCTAAGGTCCTGCGATACCTGCACATGAGGAAAGAGACATAGTGAATCAGAAAAACTATACAACACTTCTAATTGGAGGTATTTGCTAATATTATTATTATTATTATTATTACACCTTCTACATATTGGGATAGGATCTTGGAGATGAGAATACCCCTTTAATCCTAAGTATTTCAGACTCCACCAATCTCACAACATCAACAACAGCAACACAGAAAGAAGAGAAGAACAACAACATGTAAGATTCTGCCCAAATCACATCACTATTATATGCAAAGATATAACTCAGCCTGGGGGTGGCCAACACGTGTATAATATATACTGTACTGATCCTGAGTTACATCCTGTATTATACTCCAGAGCTGCACTCACTATTCTGCTGGTGCAGACACTGTGTACATACATTACATTACTGATCCGGAGTTACATCCTGTATTATACTCCAGAGCTGCACTCACTATTCTGCTGGTGCAGTCACTGTGTATATACATTACATTACTGATCCGGAGTTACATCCTGTATTATACTCCAGAGCTGCACTCACTATTCTGCTGGTGCAGTCACTGTGTATATACATTACATTACTGATCCTGAGTTACATCCTGTATTATCCTCCAGAGCTGCACTCACTATTCTGCTGGTGCAGTCACTGTGTACATACATTACATTACTGATCCTGAGTTACATCCTGTATTATACTCCAGAGCTGCACTCACTATGTACATACATTACATTACTGATCCTGAGTTACATCCTGTATTATACTCCAGAGCTGCACTCACTATGTACATACATTACATTACTGATCCTGAGTTAAATCCTGTATTATACTCCAGAGCTGCACTCACTATTCTGCTGGTGCAGTCACTGTGTACATACATTACATTACTGATCCTGAGTTACCTCCTGTATTATACTCCAGAGCTGCACTCACTATTCTGCTGGTGCAGTCACTGTGTATATACATTACATTACTGATCCTGAGTTACATCCTGTATTATACTCCAGAGCTGCGCTCACTATTCTGCTGGTGTAGTCACTGTGTACATACATTACATTACTGATCCTGAGTTACCTCCTGTATTATACCCCAGAGCTGCACTCACTATTCTGCTGGTGCAGTCACTGTGTACATACATTATATTACTGATCCAGAGTTACATCCTGTATTATACTCCAGAGCTGCACTCACTATTCTGCTGGTGCAGTCACTGTGTACATACATTATATTACTGATCCAGAGTTACATCCTGTATTATACTCCAGAGCTGCACTCACTATTCTGCTGGTGCAGTCACTGTGTACATACATTACATTACTGATCCTGAGTTACATCCTGTATTATACCCCAGAGCTGCACTCACTATTCTGCTGGTGCAGTCACTGTGTACATACATTATATTACTGATCCAGAGTTACATCCTGTATTATACTCCAGAGCAGCACTCACTATTCTGCTGGTGCAGTCACTGTGTACATACATTACATTACTGATCCTGAGTTACCTCCTGTATTATACTCAAGAGCTGCACTCACTATTCTGCTGGTGCAGTCACTGTGTACATACATTACATTACTGATCCTGAGTTACATCCTGTATTATACCCCAGAGCTGCACTCACTATTCTGCTGGTGCAGTCACTGTGTACATACATTATATTACTGATCCAGAGTTACATCCTGTATTATACTCCAGAGCAGCACTCACTATTCTGCTGGTGCAGTCACTGTGTACATACATTACATTACTGATCCTGAGTTACATCCTGTATCATACTCCAGAGCTGCACTCACTATTCTGCTGGTGCAGTCACTGTGTACATACATTACATTACTGATCCTGAGTTACATCCTGTATTATACTCCAGAGCTGCACTCACTATTCTGCTGGTGCAGTCACTGTGTACATACATTACATATTCTGACTCTCCAGTGATCTGCCAGTGCTGAGCCTTGTAGTACTACCCCTCCCCTCACTATATGGCGGTGTATTCCAGTCCTCACCTCCCCGGAGCAGACCCCGCTGCGCCGCCCGCACTCCAGCCAGCATCATTCTCCCTGACGGACAGACAAGGGCAAGCGAAATAGAGCGGAAGTCACTACAACCTGACCGGTCCGCCCACTAAAGCGTTCCTGATAACTTCCGGTGTAGAATCCAGAGCTCAAGGTTCCTGATCAAGAACGTTCCGGTATCTGACTGCGAGAGGAGGCGCGGAGATCTCCGGGGCCGGTGAGTGCTGCTTCTGGGGGAGGAGATGCAGCTGTGTCCCTTCCTGGGATCTGTCCGTGCAGTCCTGGCCGGTGTGACGTTCTAGCCGCCCATTACTCGGCGTTTTCCTCCATCATCCAGGTGTATGACGTCACCCGACTACAAACTCCGACACTTTCCCCTCTGACTCTTCCTGTGTTTTTTTTTTTTTTGTCTTCTTACATATTTTCCAGCATCAGCCGCCTGACCCCTCGTGTAATGCTGGACATGGGGCGTCCCACTGCTGTCCTTCACTTCTGGCAGTCAGTAACTGTAGAATGGCGGCTGTTCCTGGAGAAACGGCCATTACTGCACGTGGCGCCATTATCCTGGGGTCTAGTGGTCCGGCCATGGCTGGTGGGGAGTTTTACACTGGTGCCCGCCCTGCGATGGTGACCGGGCTTCTGGTATTGTGCACCCGTCACATATGAGGGCGTAATGTGCTGCACCAATGGGACAAGACCGTAACTACAACTCCCAGCAAGTTTTACCATCTTTTAACTTCATGCTGGGAGTTGTAGTTTAGTTTTTTGTCATGGTGGCCTACTACCATCGTGGGGGTCCACGTGGCGCCTTGTTGGTGCCTTTATTGTAATCTCGAATAGATATTTGCCCCTCCGCCCACCAGGGCCGTCCGTCCTGAAGTTCGGCTTATTTCTGCCCCAGTGATTTGCTGCTTAGAGGAATTTTAAAAAAATATCTTGAATACTTATTAGTTATCACTTAAAGGGGAAGCGTCTCCTTCCAGCATTCTGCACAATGTTGGCGAACTTGTGTTAAGAATAATCGAAGCAGCCGGTACCGAGCGGAGACGCAGCCCTGGACCTGAGGAGGTGGATGTTATTACTTCTTTTTATTGATGGCTCAGATACATCGATGCAGAATGCTGAACGGAGCCCGGTGTGAAGCCGGCGGCCTCACCGATGTGAGGTTCTGGTTGCCGCGTGTACCTTACTGATCTATGTCAGGCGCAGCGCTGTCACGGAGAACCAGATCCATCAATATCTAAGCGGCTTCAGTAGTTGCAGTTTTCCTTGTGTCTGACATCAGAAGCCCCAGTAGTGCAGCCTCAGGCTTCAAGCCTGCAGGGAGAAGATCTCAGTGAACCATTTTTATTGGGTTTTTTGGTCCCTTCTGGATTTTTGTGTGGCCCCCAACTATCCAGTCAGTGACCTGAGTGTCTGGGAGGGGCAGGTACTAATGGTGCACCGTGGGGTCATCCATAGGACCCCATTTATCTATATAATTGTGCTCCCCTAACCCCGGTGTGAGCTCCAGCAGAGAATCATTCCAGGTCTTCTCCTTTCTGGAGTGTAAGGGAAGGGACCCGGCTCCTCCTCCTGGACTCCTGCCTTTCATACCCGCCGGGTGCCTTACAGGTGGAGGTTGCACTATAGAGCTGCTCAGTCCATTCAGACTTGGGTAAATGGTTCTAGAGCTTCTTACAAGTCGGTGAGAACTGGCTGATAACTGCGAGTCATGGATTCTGTCAGTAAGACTTCTTTTTGCTTCTCTCCAGGCACTTGAAACTCAGGCGTATTATAAACTATGGACCCTTCAGAGGACGCAGCGGCGGCTCAGAACCTGGCCGGCACCACGGAGGAGAATTACTTTGTGACGTACACGTTTACGGATCGCTCCCACAGCAGCCGGGTGGCTCAGAGCATCATGAAGCTTTGCATGGAGGAGCAGCTGTTTGCTGACGTCACCATCCTGGTGGAGGGGAAGGAGTTCCAGTTGCACCGGCTGGTTCTGTCGGCCCAGAGCTGCTTCTTTCGCTCCATGTTCGCGTCCAATCTGAAGGAGGGACGTAACCGCGTGATCCAGCTGCAGGATGTTAGCGCCGGCGTGTTCCAGCTCCTGGTGGATTACATTTATCACGGGACAGTGAAGCTGCGGCTGGAGGAGCTGCAGGAGACCTACGAGGTGGCGGACATGTACCAGCTGACCTCCTTGTTTGAGGAGTGCTCCCGCTTCCTGGTGCGGACGGTGCAGGTGAAGAACTGTCTGCAGATCATGTGGCTGGCGGATCAGCACAGCGACACCTCCCTTTACACTGCGGCAAAACACTGCGCCAAAACCCACCTGTCACAGCTGTGTGATAGCGAGGAGTTCCTGAACCTGCCGCTGCGATTACTCACGGACATCCTGGCAGGTGAGTGACTGCGCTCAGCCTGATCCTACATCTGTCACTCTGCAGTTATATAATTCTCAATGTGCACCAACTACTAGGTGCATGCTGGGAATTGTAGTTTCCCAAAGCTCCGGGATCAGGGAACTGTCCTGAGGCTGAAAACTGAATCTCCGCACTGAGTGAACTGCTCTCTCTCATCTTCCCTACACGGCAGCGTCATAAGGGCGCGTGCACATGATGCACACAAGCTTATCCAGGAATATCCCAGGGTGTCCATTTTGGGTACCCATCGTCCTCCACCCCTACCTCCACAATGCATTCACATTGCGCTGTGCACACTGTGAGGATTCATAAGTCTGCAGTCGCATAGAGTGACTATAGACTTACGTGCCAAACCTGGACAGCCCCTTTAAGTCTCCTATGGGGAGTAAAAAAAAAATTGAGTTAACTACAATTCTCCAATTAAGAATAAAAAAATCTCTATTTGATATCCCGGCGTCCATAAAAGTTGGATCTATCGATATACAAAATAGATTGACCTGAAGTGGAAGTGTGAAGAAGCTGAGCAGAAAAGCCAGAAGTCTTCACCTACTGAAATGGTAATATTAAAATTTGGTTTAGTGGTTCTCGTCCTGCGCTGGAGAATTAATAATAATAATGGGGCATAAAAAGGAAGTCCGAGATCTTATGACGTGTGAGCCGTTCCCTTCCGCTCGCTGCCCGTCGTCCGGTGGCCTCGTTCTCCTGTGAGTCCAGATTGTCGTCCTGTCAATTTCTTCCTGATTCTTTTTCTTCTTCTTCTTCCATCAGACGGCGTTCCCTGTTCTCAGAATCCGACCGCCGCCATAAAGAGCTGGATCCACTACAATAAGGAGGAGCGGGAGGGATTCTCCGAGGTGCTGGTCTCCAGCCTGAAGGTAGGAACAGTCTGCAGTAGGATCATCGCAGGTGTCAGGACACGCAGAGCATCGCTGCTATGATAGAAAGGGGTCAGGACACGCAGAGCATCGCAGCTGTGATAGAAAGGGGTCAGGACATGCAGAGCATCGCTGCTATGATAGAAAGATATCAGGACACGCAGAGCATCGCAGCTGTGACAGAAAGGGGTCAGGACAACCAGAACATCGCTGCTATGATAGAAAGGGGTCAGGACACGCAGAGCATCGCTGCTATGATAGAAAGGGGTCAGGACACGCAGAGCATCGCTGCTATGATAGAAAGGGCTCAGGACACGCAGAGCATCGCTGCTATGATAGAAAGGGCTCAGGACACGCAGAGCATCGCTGCTATGATAGAAAGGGCTCAGGACACGCAGAGCATCGCAGAGGTAAGGACACGCAGAGCATCGCAGGTGTAATAGAAAGGGGTCAGGACACGCAGAGCATCGCAGCTGTGGGAGAAAGGGGTCAGGACACGCAGAGCATCGCAGCCCACTTATGCATGGAGCTGCAGACCCGTCTCATTGCCTGTGGAAAGCTGCTACCATGGACACGTTCAGACATGGAGCTATGGATGTCGGCGTCCATTGTGATAAATCCGGTTCTCCTTCATGTGGAGCTCGGGTGCGGCGCTTCCCTGTGGAAGGTGAAGGAACACCTGGGTATGTCCGGAGCCGCGTGTCATCACGTAATGTATCGGGTTCTCCTGGTGTCCGCCATCATATCCAGTAGCCACAATCCGACTCGCGCTTCTTTTCATTTCCTCCTCTTTTCGGTGACGTCAGCTGTGGTGATTTCCGCACTTGGCGCCATGTTCTTCTGCTCAGATCATTTTCATGTCGATTTCCCGGAGCTTCAAATTTATTAACCAATGGAGGCCTGGATTTGGAGTCACCCCCAAAATTAAAGTGAAAAAACACACAACAGGCTGATCCAACTTTAATGTAATGTCCTTAAAACAAGTCAAAATGAGGCTGAGTATTGTGTGTGGCCTCCACGTGCCTGTATAACCTCCCTACAACGCCTGGGCATGCTCCTGATGAGGCTGAGTATTGTGTGTGGCCTCCACGTGCCTGTATGACCTCCCTACAACGCCTGGGCATGCTCCTGATGAGGCTGAGTATTGTGTGTGGCCTCCACGTGCCTGTATGACCTCCCTACAACGCCTGGGCATGCTCCTGATGAGGCTGAGTATTGTGTGCGGCCTCCACGTGCCTGTATGACCTCCCTACAACGCCTGGGCATGCTCCTGATGAGGCTGAGTATTGTGTGTGGCCTCCACGTGCCTGTATGACCTCCCTACAACGCCTGGGCATGCTCCTGATGAGGCTCAGTATTGTGTGTGGCCTCCACGTGCCTGTATGACCTCCCTACAACGCCTGGGCATGCTCCTGATGAGACTCAGTATTGTGTGTGGCCTCCACGTGCCTGTATGACCTCCCTACGACGCATGGGCATGCTCCTGATGAGGCTGAGTATTGTGTGTGGCCTCCACGTGCCTGTATGACCTCCCTACGACGCATGGGCATGCTCCTGATGAGGCTGAGTATTGTGTGTGGCCTCCACGTGCCTGTATGACCTCCCTACGACGCCTGGGCATGCTCCTGATGAAGCTGAGTATTGTGTGTGGCCTCCACGTGCCTGTATGACCTCCCTACGACGCCTGGGCATGCTCCTGATGAGGCTGAGTATTGTGTGTGGCCTCCACGTGCCTGTATGACCTCCCTACAACGCCTGGGCATGCTCCTGATGAGGCTGAGTATTGTGTGTGGCCTCCACGTGCCTGTATGACCTCCCTACAATGCCTGGGCATGCTCCTGATGAGGCTGAGTATTGTGTGTGTGGCCTCCACGTGCCTGTATGACCTCCCTACAACGCCTGGGCATGCTCCTCATGAGGCTGAGTATTGTGTGTGGCCTCCACGTGCCTGTATGACCTCCCTACAACGCCTGGGCATGCTCCTGATGAGGCTGAGTATTGTGTGTGGCCTCCACGTGCCTGTATGACCTCCCTACAACGCCTGGGCACGCTCCTGATGAGGTTGCGGATGGTCTCCTGTGGGATCTCCTCCCAGACCTGGACTAAAGCATCCGCCAACTCCTGGACAGTCTGTGGTGTAACGTGACGTTGGTGGATGGAGCGAGACATGATGTCCCAGATGTGCTCAATCGGATTCAGGTCTGGGGAACGGGCGGCCAGTCCATAGCTTCAATGCCTTCATCTTGCAGGAACTGCTGATACACTCCAGCCACATGAGGTCTGGCATTGTCCTGCATTAGGAGGAACCCAGGGCCAACCGCACCAGCATATTGTCTCACAAGGGGTCTGAGAATCTCATCTCGGTACCTAATGGCAGTCAGGCTACCTCTGGCGAGCACATGGAGGGCTGTGCGGCCCTCCAAAGAAATGCCACCCCACACCATTTCTGACCCACTGCCATCCGGTCATGCTGAAGGATGTTGCAGGCTGCAGATCGCTCTCCACGGCGTCTCCAGACTCTGTCACGTCTGTCACATGTGCTCAGTGTGAACCTGCTTTCATCTGTGAAGAGCACAGGGCGCCAGTGGCGACTTTGCCAATCCTGGTGTTCTGTGGCAAATGCCAAGCGTCCTGCACGGTGTTGGGCTGTGAGCACAACCCCCATCTGTGGACGTCGGGCCCTCATACCACCCTCATAGAGTCGGTTTCTAACCGTTTGTGCAGACACATGCACATTAGTGACCTGCTGGAGGTCATTTTGCAGGGCTCTGGCAGTGCTCCTCCTGTTCCTCCTTGCACAAAGGCGGAGGTAGCGGTCCTGCTGCTGGGTTGTTGTCCTCCTACGGCCCCCTCCACGTCTCCTGGTGTACTGGCCTGTCTCCTGGTATCTGCTCCATGCTCTGGACACTGTGCTGACAGACCCAGCAAACCTTCTTGCCACAGCTCGCATTGATGTGCCATCCTGGATGAGCTGCACTACCTGAGCAACTTCTGTGGGTTGTACTGTAGACACCGCCTCATGCTACTCTACCTCTAGGGGTGAGAGCAATGGCAAAATGAAAGAGACCAAAACAGCCAAAAAGGATGAGAGCAGAGAAATGGTCTGTGGTCACCACCTGCAGAACTGCTCCTTTATAGGGGGTATCTGGCTAATTGCCGATCATTTCTACCAGTTGTCTGTTCCATTTGCACAACAGCAGGAGACATTGATTCACAATCAGGTTTGCTTCATAACTGGACGGGTAGATTTCACAGAAGTGTTACTGACTTGGAGTTACATTGTGCTGTTTAAGTGTTCACTTTATTTTTTTGAGTCGTGTGTGTGTGTGTATGTATGTATGTATATGTATATATAATATAATTATATCCCAACAAGAAATGTCAATGTCTCAATAGCTTATCATGTGGCGCAGCGTCCTGTGACTTTCATCAGTGAACAGCACTGAGGCCACTGGTCCCTCATCCAGCGTAGATGCTCCCTGGCCCATGCTGGTGTGGTCGGGGACCTTGCAGATGACGCCACTCCAGTGCTTGGTGGTGTGGTATAGGATCTTGCAGATGATGCTGGTGATTGGTCGGGGACCTTGCAGATGACGCCACTCCAGTGCTTGGTGGTGTGGTATAGGATCTTGCAGATGATGCTGGTGATTGGTCGGGGACCTTGCAGATGACGCCACTCCAGTGCTTGGTGGTGTGGTATAGGATCTTGCAGATGATGCTGGTGATTGGTCGGGGACCTTGCAGATGACGCCACTCCAGTGCTTGGTGGTGTGGTATAGGATCTTGCAGATGATGCTGGTGATTGGTCGGGGACCTTGCAGATGACGCCACTCCAGTGCTTGGTGGTGTGGTATAGGATCTTGCAGATGATGCTGGTGATTGGTCGGGGACCTTGCAGATGACGCCGGTGATTGCTCAGGGACCTTGCAGTCCGTCTGGCACGCAGACCACGCTGGTGTAAACTGTTTTGGATGGTCTGACATGACACTTGGTGCCTCTCGCCTCCCTTACATGTGCCCGGAGTTGTGTGACTTTCATCATCCGATTCTGAATGAGCTGTGGGGTGTGGCAGAGGACGTCCACGTCTCTGCCTCTTCCTGTGTCTCTCTCTGTCTCTGTTGCACCCCGCTGATGACTCTCTCAGCTCGGTGGTCTCTTCCGTCTGGGAACCTCCTGCTTGGAGCCTCACAATGGCCGGTCCTGATGATCAATTGTCAGGTGTCGTCTTGGTCTCATGATGTCAGAATGTGAACAGCGCCATGTGGAGGACGGTTTAGAACCCAATTCTAATTAAGCCCCGACATGTACTGGCCGATTCATGGATCAAACCCCTGGTGTGGATTTTGTCATTTAAGCTCCTCGTTCGAGAAGAGCAAGTTGTGGAAACCGTCCTGAGACGTTGACCGGCTGGACGTGTGGATTCAGAAATCCAGCGGTGTCGCATTAAGTTTTCCTGATGGAGGTCAAAGGACACTGTAGGGTCATCCAGAAATGTCACCCAAAAGCCAAATATCCCAAACTTTTTGAGAATAGTGTATTTTTTTTTTCTCTGTGGATCCTGTGTTACTACAAGCCGTGTATTCAGCTTATTACTGGAGCGGGAAGGAGCGGCCATTGCCCCGCAGAGCCGTCGTGTCTGTGACTGACCCCATGTGTACGTCGCCTGCACTATCACAAGCCGCCATGTTGTGCTCACACATCACTGCCGTCCTCCGCGGAGAAACAACGACCGACCGCAGGAAGGAAATGGTGGCCGCAGGCATCCCTCACACTGCTGAGGTAAAGTGAGAGCTGAGGCCTGCTTGGTTGCTATGGGCAACAGACGGGATTATTAGGGCCACAATGAAAAACTTGGACAAAATCGTGGGCCAACCAGTATACAGAATAATGGCCCCACATAGTCCTCCATACAGTATAATGGGCCCCACATAGTCCTCCATACAGAATAATGGCCCCACATAGTCCTCCATACAGAATAATGGCCCCACATAGTCCTCCATACAGAATAATGGCCCCACATAGTCCTCCATACAGTATAATGGCCCCACATAGTCCTCCATACAGTATAATGGGCCCACATAGTCCTCCGTACAGAATAATGGGCCTCACATAGTCCTCCATACAGAATAATGGGCCCCACATAGTCCTCCATACAGAATAATGGGCCCCACATAGTCCTCCATACAGAATAATGGGCCCCACATAGTCCTCCATACAGTATAATGGGCTCCACATAGTCCTCCATACAGAATAATGGGCCCCGCATAGTCCTCCATACAGTATAATGTGTGGCCTCGCATAGTCCTCCATACAGTATAATGTGTGGCCTCGCATAGTCCTCCATACAGAATAATGTGTGGCCTCGCATAGTCCTCCATACAGTATAATGTGTGGCCTCGCATAGTCCTCCATACAGTATAATGTGTGGCCTCGCATAGTCCTCCATACAGAATAATGTGTGGCCTCGCATAGTCCTCCATACAGTATAATGTGTGGCCTCGCATAGTCCTCCATACAGAATAATGGCCCCGCATAGTCCTCCATACAGAATAATGGACCCCACATAGTCCTCCATACAGTATAATGGTCCCTACATAGTCCTCCATACAGAATAATGGGCCCCGCATAGTCCTCCATACAGAATAATGGGCCCCACATAGTGCGCCATACAGTATAATGTATGGCCTCGCATAGTCCTCTATACACTATAATGGGCCCCCGCATAGTGCGCCATACACTATAATGGGCCCCCGCATAGTGCGCCATACACTATAATGGGCCCCCGCATAGTGCGCCATACACTATAATGGGTCCCACATAGGGGTGGTGTTCCTATTGTCGTAGGCCAAATAAAACCACCCTGGGGGCGAGATTTGGCCCTCGCGCCAGAGTTTGACATGTATGGCCATAAGCGTTGTCCTGTACAGACCACATGTGAAACGTGGCCCACCCTGTATATATGCACAATAATTGTGCATATATACAGTAAACGGAGAAAGTATGTGCCTCCTCCACATTAACTTCCTGGAGCTATTCTGACCTCCTACTCCACATCCATAGACATTTAAGGGGGTTCTCAAAGGTTGGGGGGGAAAAATGGTCCCCCGTCATGTAATTGAAATAGCAGCCACTCCTAGTCACATGTCAGGACGGGCTGCAGTCTTTAGAATCACAGCTCCTGAGACCTGCGCCTCAAATGATAGAGGAGCTATATGTTAAGAGCACACTGGTGAGCGAAAGGAGACAGGCAGTGACCGGAAAAGAAAGAAGTCTTCTTGGCTGACTGAGGTTGGAGAAGAAGAAAAATTCTCAGTCAGCTGAGATTTATTTCTTTCCCTGTCACCTCCCGTCTCCAGCCGCTCACCAGTGATCTGTTACCATTCAGCTCCTCTGTCAGTTGAGGCGCAGGTCTTGGGAGCTGCTTCTTCAGACTTCAGCCTGTTCTGACACTTATTTTTGAAAAATATAATTTATGTGGAAAATAGATCTAAAACAATTTTTTTTTTCAAATAAAACTATATCTACCTTTTTTTTCCCCTAATAGTCATATAAGGAAGAAGAAGAAAAAATAGACGTTGATGAAGATGTAGAAGAGTTTATTTATGAGGAAGAAATTGAGTACTCTGAATCAGACTATGACGAATATGTTGAAGTAGGTGTTTTTGTATTTTTTGTTTGCTTGTGTTTATAAAGGCATTTTATGTTTTATCTTGGTTTTGTTTTTTGTCTTTTTTTGTTTTTTATGTTGTGTGATATCAGGAAAGGTCAGAGGAATATGAAGAGCCACCTGAAGACGAGAATGCGGCCAGGATCCGCGCCGACAGAGAAGCTGACCCTGTGAGGCTTCACTTAATTATTTCATTTATTTATAATATTTTATACTTTTATTTAAAAAAAAAAAACACAATTTTTCCATTTTTCTTATTAGAAATTCCAAGCTCGACTCCAGGAACGTGCAGAGAAAGAAAACCGCCGTAACCCATGGAGCGTCTAGAACGATCCACAATGGGCACCGGGCGAGGAACGGCCGATCCCGACGCCCGATCCTGGAGGAAGGCTGCAGAACACAAACTGGTGTCGATGCGGGCGTCGTAGCATCATGCCTCACGTAGCGGAAAGTTCCCGCCATGAAGAGATTCCTAGAAAACGAGTCTTGTGTTACGCGACACTTGGACTTTGCCAGCTTCATGCTGTCCAGAGAGTTTCTCGTTCAGCTGCTTCAGTTTTCCACCAAATTGACAGCGTCAAAGTTTGCAGAAAAAGAAAATAGGTAAATTTACTTCTTTTTTTTTTTGCATGTTTTATTTTTATGACGTTTCCACAGCAAATCATCCCATAATGTGATATTGCTGTTCCGTCAATATAAAGTAATCCGTGCAAAAAGAACGGGTAAATCTGTTAAGACTAACAGATTGAAATGATGAGGCAGAAGTCTGCGGCTGCCCGAGGATACTGGGAGTTGTAGTTTTGCAACAGCTGGAGTGCTGCAGGTTGCTGATCCACCTGATGCAATTATTGCTCATACCCAGAGCAGAATTATGAACCCGCTTATATCGTTTTGTTTTTTTTTTCTTTTCTCCAGGCACCTTCGAGAGGCAGCCTATCGCAAATTCACTAACGTGATCTACGGATTTCTTGGGTAGGGACGCGGATTATCAGTGCCTTCATGTGTAGTCAGTAAAATTCAGCAGACGTTCCTGAGCCCTGACGGAGGTTATACCGCCTTCAAATGGTATTCCGAGTACGCGTCAGGTCCGCTGGCCGACATGAATTTCTAAGTGATGCTCCAAGTAATCTCGCGTATCACAGTTATACGGTTTTATATTTCATATGGGGAAAAAAAAAGTTCTAATTTTTCCAAGTTTTGTTTTGTATAAAAAGTTTGTAAAAAGTTTTAAAAAATGTAAAAGTTATCGCACTGTATAAGGAGCAAAGCTTTCATTTGATTGAGTTGTACATTTGCTGTTTTAGATGAAGTTTGTTGTAATTTTTCACTAAAAGTTTTAAATAAAAACTTGTTAAACATCTTCGTGTTCTGAGCATTTTGTGGTAATTATTTTTTAAAGGGTTATAAAGTCATAACCTTCATCTCCTTGTCACGTTCTTAACCGACCATTATCCTGCTGAAAGAATCACCGCCAGTATAATACCTCTGCCGTAGAGGTTGCACCGTACAAGGTGAGGAGGCTGGTACAGATGAGCGAGTTGAGGTGCAGGACCCTAGTCCAGTGGCCATGTTAGTCATCCGTGGCCATCGTAAGTGAGCGCTGTGAGCCACTTCCTCCTGCCGGCATGCCCGGCTTCCCTTCGGATTTGTAGGCGCGGCACAACGTCATCGTGGTGGCTTGATGTAGCGCCAGGCTGGACTGGGGAATGCCGGGAGGTAGGAGGCGATTCACAGGGCTCCCGTCTGGCGTCCATGAAACACTGGCATGGCCGCTGGATCAAGGTCCTGCAAATCGATTGGCTCCTCTCTAGTAGGTGGTACATGTCACATCCAAATAATCAAAACTTTATGCTCTGCGTGTTGTTACTCCTTTCTGTATTAGCTGCAATGCTGTGCTTGTTGTGACTCCTTAATAACATAGTTGTGATGTTCTGCGCGTTGACTAATTTTCTATAGTACCTGTGATGCTCTGCATGTTCTGACACCTATCTATGATAACCCACAGTTTATTTGACACCATCGCCAGTTTACCACTCTCCAAGGAGAGACATTACCCCTTAGACCCCAGTCAGAGGCTTCTCATACAGCCGAATCGGGTCTCTTGCTTTGCACTGAGGAGGGGCAAAGCCCTGAAACACGAGTCTTCAAACAGAGATTCTGGTTAGGATAAAAACCAAAGTCATGTGACGAGGCTCGTTAAAGAGTCGATATTGACTTTTAGGCTCGCTTCATTCAATAAGTGGCATTAGAGTTCAGATCCTCTCGGAAAAGGCAATTTTCACATCCAATATGTGGCTCTTGCAATCTTGCAAGGTTTCTTTCCTTCTGGGACGGCGCTCCTTTCTGTAGATCCTCTGACTTATAAGAGCTAGGACCTTGTTGCTTTTTTGGAGTAAATCCCTTTTAATGACCCTTCAAGTGTTTCCATGTGTATTATGTCTTTAAGGAAATCGGGGAAAACGTGCACATCTACCTGATCGGGAAGGAGGAATCTCGCACGCACTCCATTGCCGTCTCGCTCCATTGTGCGCAGGACGACTCCATAAGTGTCAGCGGACAGAACAGTCTGTGCCACCAGATCACCGCCGCCTGCAAACATGGCCCCGATCTCTACGTGGTAGGAGGGTCCATCCCTCGTCGAATGTGGAAATGTAATATGGAGACCATGGACTGGGAGCGATGCGCACCGCTTCCCCGGGACCGTCTGCAGCATACGCTGGTGTCCGTGCCCGGCAAGGATGCCATCTACTCCCTGGGGGGTAAGACCCTGCAGGACTCGCTCTCTAATGTGGTCATTTACTATCGAGTAGCGGACAATGTCTGGACAGAGACTAGTCAGCTGGAGGTCTCCATCTCCGGGGCGGCGGGGGTGAACCTGAACGGTCTGATCTACCTAATGGGAGGCGAGGAGAACGACCTGGACTTCTTCACCAAACCCTCTCGCCTCATCCAGTGTTTCGACACTACCACGGAGAAGTGCCACGTCAAACCCTACCTGCTGCCGTTTGCCGGCCGAATGCACGCGGCCGTCCACAAGGACCTGGTGTTCATCGTGGCGGAGGGAGACTCGCTGGTGTGCTATAACCCGCTGCTGGACAGCTTCACCAGGCTCTGCCTGCCCGAGGTCTGGAGCTCACGACCAGCGCTCTGGAAAATCGCCAGCTGCAACGGCTGCATTTATGTCTTCCGGGATCAATACAAGAAAGGGGACGCCAACACCTTCAAGCTAAACCCCGCCACCTCCGTGGTGACCGTCACCAGCGGCATTCGCTTTCTGCTTACCAATCTGCAGTTTTTACTGGCATGAGGCTTTGTCTGACGACTCGGGGAAAGCCGGAGACGTCATTTGTTGCTTTTGGATCTGAAAAATTATATTAAAATCTGGTCCTAGTAAAACAGGGTGGGACCACCAGCCTAAAACGGTGGCTTTAGTGAACCTGCCCGTGTCCTCTGCCGTCTTCTTGCCTCTGCTGAATCTCTGCTTAGCTGCTTGTGTTTGGAGGCCGAAGATCCCGACAAGATCGGACAAACAAGTCCCACCCAAAGTCCTAAGTATTGATTGAGGTGACGCATCATAAGCTCCTGTTAATGGGGACGTCGGGATGTTAAAATAAGAGATGGCAGAAACATTGGGCTGGCGCTGCGCCCCTCCGCTCGGGCGCTCAGGGTTAGCGGGTGTGGACTTTCCGTAGGAGAGCGAAGCCCACCACACCCTCAGCTGATCACTTCTGCAATCGTTGGGGTCCCGGCCCCTGAGTCCTCTGTAAATACCGATGTAACTGTGACGTCTCCTCATTAGCAGCAGCCATTTATGCCGATCTGACAATGATGGGAAATGGCGTCAGAAAATGAACGATTGTTTAAATCCGGATTTTCTGTTTAAATTTACTTTTTTTTTTTTTAAATATCACAATCCAAATTAAAAAGCTGAAGTAGAAATCTTAGAATTTTTACTGTTTTTAAGAAATCCACATGTACATGAGCTGCAATGAACAAACAGGCTCTGTGTATTTTTACTGAAGCATCTAATGAACGTGTGCAAAGGTCACTGTACAGGAGGAGGAGGAGGTGAGCTGTGACATAACACGGTATCCGCCATTCACAATAGATTATCAGTTGTATATAGAGATGTTATCAGTCATTGTAGAGGAGGGGGAGGAGGTGAGCTGTGACATCCTCTATTGTGAAAGGTGGATCCTGTCTTATCTACTGTATATAGAGGTGTTATCAGTCATTGTACAGGAGGAGGTGAGCTGTGACATCACCTATTGTGAATGGTGGATCCTGTGTTAGCTACTGTATATAGAGGTGATATCAGTCATTGTAAACCTTATGATGATAATGAAACTGCTGACAACTCTTCCTGAAAGGACGTGGCATATTAATCTAAAAAGTCACAGTGATCAGTGTGAAAATTGTCTGATTATTCATTTTACTTTTTTTTTCAGGATTATTAGTAAAAAAAAAAAATCTATTACAAAACCTTTATGTAAACAGGTCATTTTCTGATGACACATTCCCTTTAAGGCCACGGCCCCACTATCAGTATTCGGTCAGTAGGCCATGGCCTTATTGTTGTTTCGGCTCAGTCTCTGGTGACCGATTCCCTTTGTTTCGGCTCAGTCTCTGGTGACCGATTCCCTTTGTTTCGGCTCAGTCTCTGGTGACAGATTCCTTTTGTTTCGACTCAGTCTCTGGTGGCAGATTCCTTTTGTTTCGGCTCAGTCTCTGGTAACCGATTCCCTTTGTTTCGCCTCAGTCTCTGGTGACAGGTTCCCTTTGTTTCGCCTCAGTCTCTGGTGACGTATTGTTGTGAGGTCCAAGCCGCCTGGAAGCTTCTTGATCAGCCATTGATTATAATGGAAACGGGTTGATAGCCCTCAGAGCGGCAGGGATCCAGTGTGATCCGCTTTGATGGCGGTGTGTAGGACCTCACTCCATCTGTGGATGGATCCTGTACAGACCTGCTCCAGTTCACTATACTTTATAGGTTATAATAATAATTGGAGACCACCATTTTTGTGAACATGGCCTTAGTGTTATCATTATAGATGAGGTTTCACCAGATCCCAGCGGCACGCTGCCTGAGAGATCCTCCGCGTGGTCGAGCGGCAGCGCCATTTCTACCCATCAAACCTCCGCTGCGGATTTCGGGAACGTTTTGAGCCTTTAGAATTCAATGAAATCTGCACCAAAAAACCTGCACAATTTTTTTTGTACGGGCCGCGGCTACTGACTATTTTGGCTGCAGAAAATTTCCATCAGGGTGTGAACGTTTCCTTACGGCTCTGGGTTGGGTCATACAACAGCTGCCAATTAACCCTTTGCTTCTAGTAATCTAAAGGCATCAACCCTCGGGAAGAAACGTCATGGTGGGGTCAGACGTCTGGCTGTCCTAAGGGGCACTGGCGGTCCAGCCCGTACCTGGTCCTTGGATGTATGAAATCCTAATTAGCGTTTATTATCGATCCCGTGAAAACCAGATGTTGTCCCAGCGGCTAAAAAAAAATCGGACCCGGTACCACCAGTGTAATATCCACTGGTTTTCTGATTGGTTAGTATCAGTAGCCCCCTGACCTGAGACCACCCTGACCCCTCCTGGGTTGGGATCGCTTGTGTTCCAGCTTCACCGGCGACTCGTGTAGGATCAGAACGGTGCCGCCACTTAGGAGGCGATGGAAGCGGGGTGACGGCTCCATATTATTATTAATTTATATAGCGCCATTGATTCCATGGCGCTGTACATAAGGAGGGGTTACATACCACTTACAGTAAACAAACTAACAATGATAGACTGGTACAGAGGGAAGAGGACCCTGCCCTTGGGGGCTTACATTCTCCAGGATGATGGGCAAGGAGAGAGTAGGTTGGGGGGCTGCAGCAGCTCCGGTGTTGTTGAGGAGGCAACGGGGTCATGGCCGGCTGTAGGCTTTCTTGAAGAGATGGGCTTTCAGGTTCCGTCTGAAGGATCCGGATGTGGTGGATAATCGGACGTGTTGGGGCACAGAATTCCAGAGGACGGGGGATATTCGGGAGAAATCTTGGAGGCGATTGCGTGAGGAACGGATAAGTGTGGAGGAGAGAAGGAGGTCTTGGGAGGACCGGAGGTTACGTGAGGGAATATATCGGGAGATTAGTTCAGAGATGTACGGAGGAGAGAGGTTATGGACGGCTTTGTAGGTCAGTGTTAGTAGTTTGAACTGGATACGCTGGGGGAATGGGAGCCAGTGAAGGGATTTGCAAAGGGGGGTAGCGGAGGAGTAGCGAGGAGAGAGATGGACCAGTCACGCAGCAGAGTTGAGGATGAACTGGAGGGGTGCGAGAGTGTTAGCAGGGAGGCCACAGAGGAGGATGTTGCAGTAGTCGAGGCGGGAGATGATGAGGGCATGCACAAGCAGTTTAGTAGATTGGGGGTTGAGGAAAGGACGGATTCTGGAAATATTTTTGAGCTGGAGGAGACAGGAGGTGGCGAGAGCTTGGATGTGTGGTTTGAAGGACAGGGCAGAGTCAAGGGTTACTCCGAGGCAGGGGATTGACGGTACAGGGGAAAGAGTAATGTCATTTATTGTGATAGAAAGATCAGGTGGGGAAGATATGCAAGATGGGGGAAAGATAATGAGTTCAGTTTTGTCCACATTGAGCTTGAGGTAGTGGGAGGAGAAGAAGGCGGATATGGCTGCTAGACATGCTGGGATTCTGGACAGCAGAGAGGTGAAGTCTGGGCCAGAGAGGTAGATCTGGGTGTCATCAGCGTACAGATGGTACTGGAAGCCATGGGATTTTATGAGCTGTCCCAGGCCAAGGGTATAGATTGAGAAGAGTAGGGGTCCTAGGACAGAGCCTTGAAGGACTCCAACAGAGAGGGGGCGAGGAGGTAGTGTGGGAGTGGGAGACGCTAAACGTGCGGTTAGAAAGGTATGAGGAGATCCAGGATAGGGCAAGGTCTTTGACACCAAAGGAACAGAGGATCTGTAGTAGGAGGCAATGGTCAACAGTATCGAAAGCAGAGGACAGGTCAAGAAGGAGGAGTACAGAGAATTGTCTGTTAGCTTTGGCTGTAAGTAAGTCATTGGTGATTTTGCTAAGGGCAGTTTCGGTGGAAGCCGGATTGTCGGTTGTCGAAGAGAGAGTTAGATGAAAAGTGGGAGGAAAGTTCAGCGTGAACGTGTTGCTCAAGGAGTTTGGAGGCAAATGGGAGCAGCGATATGGGGCGATAGCTGGACAAGGCGGTTGGGTCGAGGGATGGCTTTTTGAGGATGGGCGTGATTGTGGCATGTTTGAAGGCAGCGGGGAAAGTACCAGAAGATAGTGATAGGTTGAAGAGATGGGTTAGGGATGGGATAAGTGTGGGGGTGAGGATGGGGAGGAGGTGGGATGGGATGGTGTCGAGTGCACATGTGGTGAGGTGTGATTTGGAGAGGAGACGAGTAAGGTCTCTTTCCATGATGTTGGGAAGGGAGGTTATGGGGGTAGGGAAATGTTGTGGAAAACAAAGGGGTTGTGGTGGTTGGGCAGTAAAGACTTGCCGTGTTTGGTCAATCTTGTTTATGAAGTGTGTGGCAAACTCCTCAGCAGAGATGATGGAGGTCGAAGGGGGCAGTGGAGGGCGGAGGAGAGAGTTATAAGTGTTGAATAACTGTTTGGGGTTGTAGGATAGGGAAGATATGAGGGTTATGAAGTAGGCCTGTTTAGCAGAGGTGAGGGCTGATTTGAATGTGAGCGTTGCTTGTTTGAATGCAGTGAAGTCTTCTTGAGTATGTGTTTTCTTCCAACACCGCTCCGCAACCCTGGACGCTTGTCGAAGCTGTTTAGTGAGGGTGTTATGCCAGGGTTGCCTGTTGACTCGTCACGCTCTGCCATGCACAAGAGGGGCGACCGAGTCAATAGCTGATGCGAGAGTGGCATTGTAGAAAGCAGTGGCGCTGTCTGTGTCATGGAGTGAGGATATGGATGTCAGTGGTAGAACAGAGTCAGAGTGTGTGAGTGTCTAGATGTGCAAGGTTTCTGCGGGGGGTGTGACCTGTCATGACAAAACTCCCAATGGAAGAACTCCAGCCTCTATGTATATTAGTACATGACAGACTGCGGAGTGTCTGTAGCCCTTATATTCTCTTCGGCTACTCAGGGCTGAAGAAGCATTAGTGAGTGCGAAACGTCAGTCACCTGCACGTGTTTCGCAGGTTTCCCCTTTCCTGTTACCTCGTCACAGAGAACCTAATGGATCATAGAACTCAAAGGGATTCGAGCTAGTGCCAAGTCTTTCTTTTTTTCTTCTTTTTTATGGTCTTGTATCTCTCCTGAACCTTCTTCTAAGCTGATTTATGACAATATGAAAGTTAGAAGATAAATCAGGAGAAGAGATGAGGACTACAGAGCAAAGAACGAGCTCACTGACAAATCATTGCTAACTCATTCTGCTATGTGCAGTGATAAATAGAGGAAGGAGAAGAGAGATAAGGATTACAGAGCTCACTGACTGATCACTGGTAACCCATTCTGCAGTCTGCTATGTACAGTTATGCATAGAGGAAGGAGAAGAGAGATAAGGATTACAGGGCTCACTGACTGATCACTGGTAACCCATTCTACAGTCTGCTATGTACAGTGATGCATAGAGGAAGGAGAAGAGAGATAAGGATTACAGAGCTCACTGACTGATCATTGGTAACCCATTTTGCAGTCTGCTATGTACAGTTATGCATAGAGGAAGGAGAAGAGAGATAAGGATTACAGGGCTCACTGACTGATCACTGGTAACCCATTCTACAGTCTGCTATGTACAGTGATGCATAGAGGAAGGAGAAGAGAGATAATGATTACAGAGCTCACTGACTGATCATTGGTAACCCATTTTGCAGTCTGCTATGTACAGTTATGCATAGAGGAAGGAGAAGAGAGATAAGGATTACAGGGCTCACTGACTGATCACTGGTAACCCATTCTACAGTCTGCTATGTACAGTGATGCATAGAGGAAGGAGAAGAGAGATAATGATTACAGAGCTCACTGACTGATCATTGGTAACCCATTTTGCAGTCTGCTATGTACAGTTATGCATAGAAGATGGAGAAGAGAGTTAAGGATTACAGAGCTCACTGACTGATCACTGGTAACCCATTCTACAGTCTGCTATGTACAGTGATGCATAGAGGAAGGAGAAGATAGATAAGGATTACAGAGCTCACTGACTGATCACTGGTAACCCATTCTGCAGTCTATGTACAGTGATGCATAGAGGAAGGAGAAGAGAGATCAGGGTTACAGAGCTCACTGACTGATCACTGGTAACCCATTCTACAGTCTGCTATGTACAGTGATGCATAGAGGAAGGAGAAGATAGATAAGGATTACAGAGCTCACTGACTGATCACTGGTAACCCATTCTGCAGTCTATGTACAGTGATGCATAGAGGAAGGAGAAGAGAGATCAGGGTTACAGAGCTCACTGACTGATCACTGGTAACCCATTCTACAGTCTGCTATGTACAGTGATGCATAGAGGAAGGAGAAGATAGATAAGGATTACAGAGCTCACTGACTGATCACTAGAAACCCATTCTGCAGTCTGCTATGTACAGTGATGCATAGAGGATGGAGAAGAGATATCAGGGTTACAGAGCTCACTGACTGATCACTGGTAACCCATTCTGCAGTCTGCTATGTACAGTGATGCATAGAGGAAGGAGAAGAGAGATCAGGGTTACAGAGCTCACTGACTGATCACTGGTAACCCATTCTGCAGTCTGCTATGTACAGTGATGCATAGAGGAAGGAGAAGAGATATCAGGGTTACAGAGCTCACTGACTGATCACTGGTAACCCATTCTGCAGTCTGCTATGTACAGTGATGCATAGAGGAAGGAGAAGAGAGATCAGGGTTACAGGCCAGAGATTGCGCTCCCTGAGAGATGCTGATTAACCATTATACATAGAGGATGCAGAAGACAAATGTTCCACATTTTTTAACCCTTTTGCAAAATATTTATCCTCCACAAGTGTCCAAATCATTGAATTTACACTGAAGAGCCCAGGGAGTAAAAATGTGGAAATAAGTCACAATGAGCAGAATAAGTTTCTCCCAGGTCAAAATCTAAGTAGAATGATGGATTGTCTGAGCTTATAATATCGTATCTCCCGGAAGGAAGGTAGGAAAGCACTCTAGCGGTACAGCAGCCGACAGCAGACCACCCTCACTAATACTGGGGGCAGCGGTCGGGGGCCAGGTCATGTCCTCAGCCCCCTATGTCACCGGACCCTGCAGTCAGCTGGTAATTGTGGGGTCAGATATTTGTATGAGATGGATGAGGAACGGGTGGCACAGAATATCCCCAGAATAAGGAGGAAACTGAGAAATCACAGCTGGACGGACGGACGGTCTGCAGATCTGCACGCGCGTATAATACACGCACGGGTGACGGCACACGCGTATAATACACGCACGGGTGACGGCGCACGCGTATAATACACGCACAGGTGACGGCGCACGCGTATAATACACGCTCGGGTGACGGCACACGCGTATAATACACGCACGGGTGACGGCACACGCGTATAATACACGGGCGACGGCGCACGCGTATAATACACGCACGGGTGACGGCGCGCGCGTATAATACACGCACGGGTGACGGCGCACGCGTATAATACACGCACAGGTGACGGCGCACGCGTATAATACACGCTCGGGTGACGGCACGCGCGTATAATACACGCACAGGAGACGGCGCGCGCGTATAATACACGGGCGACGGCGCACGCGTATAATACACGCACGGGTGACGGCACGCGCGTATAATACACGCACAGGAGACGGCGCGCGCGTATAATACACGGGCGACGGCGCACGCGTATAATACACGCACGGGTGACGGCACGCGCGTATAATACACGCACAGGAGACGGCGCGCGCGTATAATACACGGGCGACGGCGCACGCGTATAATACACGCTCGGGTGACGGCACGCGCGTATAATACACGCACAGGAGACGGCGCGCGTATAATACACGGGCGACGGCGCACGCGTATAATACACGCACGGGTGACGGCGCGCGCGTATAATACACGCACAGGTGACGGCACACGCGTATAATACACGCACAGGTGACGGCGCACGCGTATAATACACGCACGGGAGACGGCACGCGCGTATAATACACGCACGGGTGACGGCGCACGCGTATAATACACGCTCGGGTGACGGCGCGCGCGTATAATACACGCTCGGGTGACGGCACGCGCGTATAATACACGCACAGGAGACGGCGCGCGCGTATAATACATGCACGGGTGACGGCACACGCGTATAATACACGCACGGGTGACGGCGCACGCGTATAATACACGCACAGGTGACGGCGCACGCGTATAATACACGCTCGGGTGACGGCACGCGCGTATAATACACGCACAGGAGACGGCGCGCGCGTATAATACACGGGCGACGGCGCACGCGTATAATACACGCACGGGTGACGGCGCGCGCGTATAATACACGCACAGGTGACGGCACACGCGTATAATACACGCACGGGAGACGGCACGCGCGTATAATACACGCACGGGTGACGGCGCACGCGTATAATACACGCTCGGGTGACGGCGCGCGCGTATAATACACGCTCGGGTGACGGCACGCGCGTATAATACACGCACAGGAGACGGCGCGCGCGTATAATACACGCACGGGTGACGGCGCACGCGTATAATGCACGGGCGACGGCGCACGCGTATAATACACGCACAGGTGACGGCACACGCGTATAATACACGCACGGGAGACGGCGCGCGCGTATAATACACGCACGGGTGACGGCACACGCGTATAATACACGCACGGGTGACGGCGCACGCGTATAATACACACAGGCGACGGCGCGCGCGCGTATAATACACGCACGGGTGACGGCGCGCGCGTATAATACACGCACAGGTGACGGCACACGCGTATAATACACGCACGGGAGACGGCGCGCGCGTATAATACACGCACGGGTGACGGCACACGCGTATAATACACGCACGGGTGACGGCGCACGCATATAATACACACAGGCGACGGCGCGCGCGCGTATAATACACGCACGGGTGACAGCGCACGCGTATAATACACGCACGGGTGACGGCACACGCGTATAATACACGCACGGGAGACGGCACGCGCGTATAATACACGCACGGGTGACGGCACGCGCGTATAATACACACAGGCGACGGCGCGCGCGTATAATACACGCACGGGTGACGGCGCACGCGTATAATACACGCACGGGTGACGGCGCACGCGTATAATACACGCACGGGTGACGGCGCACGCGTATAATGCACGGGCGACGGCGCACGCGTATAATACACGCACGGGTGACGGCGCGCGCGTATAATACACGCACAGGTGACGGCACACGCGTATAATACACACAGGCGACGGCGCGCGCGCGCGTATAATACACGCACGGGTGACGGCACACGCGTATAATACACACAGGCGACGGCGCACGCGCGCGTATAATACATGCACGGGTGACGGCGAACGCGTATAATACACGCACGGGTGACAGCGCGCACGTATAATACACGCACAGGTGATGGCACACGCGTATAATACACGCATGGGAGACGGCACGCGCGTATAATACACGCACGGGTGACGGCACGCGCGTATAATACACGCACGGGTGACGGCACGCGCGTATAATACACACAGGCGACGGCGCGCGCGTATAATACACACAGGCGACGGCGCGCGCGTATAATACACGCACGGGTGACGGCGCACGCGTATAATACACGCACAGGTGACGGCACACGCGTATAATACACACAGGCGACGGCGCGCGCGCGCGTATAATACACGCACGGGTGACGGCACACGCGTATAATACACACAGGCGACGGCGCGCGCGTATAATACATGCACGGGTGACGGCGAACGCGTATAATACACGCACGGGTGACAGCGCGCACGTATAATACACGCACAGGCGACAGCGCGCACGTATAATACACGCACAGGCGACAGCGCGCACGTATAATACACGCACAGGCGACGGCGCGCGCGTATAATACACGCACAGGCAACGGCGCGCGCGTATAATACACACACAGGCAACGGCACACGCGTATAATACACGCACGGGTGACGGCACACGTGTATAATACACACACAGGCGACAGCGCGCACGTATAATACACGCACAGGCGACGGCGCGCGCGTATAATACACGCACAGGCAACGGCGCGCGCGTATAATACACACACAGGTGACGGCACACGCGTATAATACACGCACGGGTGACGGCACACGTGTATAATACACACACAGGCGACAGCGCGCACGTATAATACACGCACAGGCAACGGCGCGCGCGTATAATACACACACAGGCAACGGCACACGCGTATAATACACGCACGGGTGACGGCACACGTGTATAATACACACACAGGCGACAGCGCGCACGTATAATACACGCACAGGCGACAGCGCGCACGTATAATACACGCACAGGCGACGGCGCGCGCGTATAATACACGCACAGGCAACGGCGCGCGCGTATAATACACACACAGGCAACGGCACACGCGTATAATACACGCACGGGTGACGGCACACGTGTATAATACACACACAGGCGACAGCGCGCACGTATAATACACGCACAGGCGACGGCGCGCGCGTATAATACACGCACAGGCTACGGCACACGCGTATAATACACGCACAGGCGACGGTACGCGCGTATAATACACACACAGGCGACGGCGCGCGCGTATAATACACACACAGGCGACGGCGCGCGCGTATAATACACACACAGGCGACGGCGCGCGCGTATAATACACACACAGGCGACGGCGCGCGCGTATAATACACACACAGGCGACGGCGCGCGCGTATAATACACACACAGGCGACGGCGCGCGCGTATAATACACACACAGGCGACGGCGCGCGCGTATAATACACACACAGGCGACGGCGCGCGCGTATAATACACACACAGGCGACGGCGCGCGCGTATAATACACACACAGGCGACGGCGCGCGCGTATAATACACACACAGGCGACGGCACGCGTGGACCAGAAACACATTTATTTACAAAATCCCCACTACAAGAGTTCAGCTTCATGTCACCCTCCGTGTCCCGGGGAGTCCGACTTGGTCACTAGGAGGTAGAACTTCTCCAGCATTTGGTGCTGTCGGCCGCGGATCAGGATGTGTGGACGGATTTCCGCTATGGAGGCGCTGGCAACATCTGGTTTCCACTTATATCTCTGCAAGAAAGAATAAAAAATAATGGCAGTGCTCCAGAATCGTAATAACCACAATCCAGTATGCAATCTGAGAAGAGCGTGACCGATAGCACTCAATGCCAGGTGGCTGCACGGAAAGCTGATCAGACTTATCATCTCGCACTAGGTATTTCCCGGAGATGTAATTTGCAGGGTAAATATGATGGGTGCAGTAATCAGGACACATGCACTAATGATATAGATATATATATATATCAGTATTAATGTAATGAGGATCAATATGGGGGTCCTAATGGGATGAGTCCGGGATTATTGGCAGATCTTACCTCTATCAGGTAAGCAGCCACCATTGTGGCGCTGCGGGAGCGGCCGGCCTTACAGTGGATGTAAACGCTGTTGCCCATTGTCCTATGCTTGTGAACAAACTCTACCCCCTTCTGTAAGTGCTCGAGGGTGGGGACCCCGGTGAAGTCAACGGTGCTGAGCCTCAGCTGTTCCACCCCCAAAGCTTCCCACTCCTGGGAAGAAAGAAGAGCGATCATGGAGGGGTACAAGAAAATGGGAGAATAATACATGGGGGGCAAAGTAAAGGGTGAAAACAAGTCATCCATAGGATAGAGGATATGTCATTGATTGATGGGGGTCCGACCACTGGGACCCGCAGCATCAGGCAGAGCAGGGCTCTTGTCCGGGTAGAATGAGTGGTAGTGCACGCGCTCGAGCACCGCCGCATTCATTCTCTATGTGCTGCCCCCAGCTGCTCCAGAGAGAATGAGTGGAGCGGTGTTCGGGGGTCCGAGCTGCTGTGCCATTTTATAATGGGGAGAACTGATCCTGAGAATGAAGGGGATGAAAGGAGGCTGGAGTGCTGTGAACTCTACTAATTTGTCTCCTGCTCAGCAGCGCTCCGGCCCATCCAGCTGTACAGGAGACTGCAGCCATCCTGACTGTGCAGGGGATAAACAGTGCAGACAGTGCGTCCTGACTGTGCAGAGGATGCAGAGCGGTGCTCCGGTGTATCCAGCTGTACAGGAGACTGCAGCCGTCCTGACTGTGCAGAAGATGCAGAGCGGTGCTCCGATGTATCCAGCTGTACAGGAGACTGCAGCCGTCCTGACTGTGCAGAGGATGCAGAGCGGTGCTCCGGTGTATCCAGCTGTACAGGAG
Source organism: Phyllobates terribilis (assembly GCF_046119375.1). NCBI lineage: Eukaryota > Metazoa > Chordata > Amphibia > Anura > Dendrobatidae > Phyllobates > Phyllobates terribilis. The sequence continues at coordinate 162,139,454 of NW_027362773.1, read as the reverse complement.
ACTGCAGCCATCCTGACTGTGCAGGGGATAAACAGTGCAGACAGTGCGTCCTGACTGTGTAGAGGATGCAGAGCGGTGCTCCGGTGTATCCAGCTGTACAGGAGACTGCAGCTGTCCTGACTGTGCAGAAGATGCAGAGCGGTGCTCCGATGTATCCAGCTGTACAGGAGACTGCAGCCGTCCTGACTGTGCAGAGGATGCAGAGCGGTGCTCCGGTGTATCCAGCTATACAGGAGACTGCAGCCATCCTGACTGTGCAGAAGATGCAGAGCGGTGCTCCGATGTATCCAGCTGTACAGGAGACTGCAGCCGTCCTGACTGTGCAGAGGATGCAGAGCGGTGCTCCGATGTATCCAGCTGTACAGGAGACTGCAGCCGTCCTGACTGTGCAGAAGATGCAGAGCGGTGCTCCGATGTATCCAGCTGTACAGGAGACTGCAGCCGTCCTGACTGTACAGAGGATGCAGAGCGGTGCTCCGATGTATCCAGCTGTACAGGAGACTGCAGCCGTCCTGACTGTACAGAGGATGCAGAGCGGTGCTCCGATGTATCCAGCTGTACAGGAGACTGCAGCCGTCCTGACTGTACAGAGGATGCAGAGCGGTGCTCCGATGTATCCAGCTGTACAGGAGACTGCAGCCGTCCTGACTGTGCAGAAGATGCAGAGCGGTGCTCCGATGTATCCAGCTGTACAGGAGACTGCAGCCGTCCTGACTGAGCAGAGGATGCAGAGCGGTGCTCCGATGTATCCAGCTGTACAGGAAACAGCAGCCGTCCAGACTGTGCAGAAGATGCAGAGCGGTGCTCCGATGTATCCAGCTGTACAGGAGACTGCAGCCATCCTGACTGTGCAGAAGATGCAGAGCGGTGCTCCAATGTATCCAGCTGTACTGGAGACTGCAGCCGTCCTGACTGTGCAGAGGATGCAGAGCGGTGCTCCGATGTATCCAGCTGTACAGGAGACTGCAGCCGTCCTGACTGAGCAGAGGATGCAGAGAGGTGCTCCGATGTATCCAGCTGTACAGGAGACTGCAGCCATCCTGACTGTGCAGAAGATGCAGAGCGGTGCTCCGATGTATCCAGCTGTACAGGAGACTGCAGCCGTCCTGACTGTGCAGAGGATGCAGAGCGGTGCTCCGATGTATCCAGCTGTACAGGAGACTGCAGCCGTCCTGACTGAGCAGAAGATGCAGAGCGGTGCTCCGATGTATCCAGCTGTACAGGAGACTGCAGCCATCCTGACTGTGAAGAAGATGCAGAGCGGTGCTCCGATGTATCCAGCTGTACAGGAGACTGCAGCCGTCCTGACTGAGCAGAAGATGCAGAGCGGTGCTCCGGTGTATCCAGCTGTACAGGAGACTGCAGCCGTCCTGACTGTGCAGAAGATGCAGAGCGGTGCTCCGATGTATCCAGCTGTACAGGAGACTGCAGCCGTCCTGACTGTGCAGAAGATGCAGAGCGGTGCTCCGATGTATCCAGCTGTACAGGAGACTGCAGCCGTCCTGACTGTGCAGAAGATGCAGAGCGGTGCTCCGATGTATCCAGCTGTACAGGAGACTACAGCCATCCTGACTGTGCAGAAGATGCAGAGCGGTGCTCCGATGTATCCAGCTGTACAGGAGACTGCAGCCGTCCTGACTGTGCAGAGGATGCAGAGCGGTGCTCCGATGTATCCAGCTCTACAGGAGACTGCAGCCGTCCTGACTGAGCAGAGGATGCAGAGAGGTGCTCCGATGTATCCAGCTGTACAGGAGACTGCAGCCGTCCTGACTGTGCAGAGGATGCAGAGCGGTGCTCCGATGTATCCAGCTGTACAGGAGACTGCAGCCGTCCTGACTGTGCAGAGGATGCAGAGCGGTGCTCCGATGTATCCAGCTGTACAGGAGACTGCAGCCGTCCTGACTGTGCAGAGGATGCAGAGCGGTGCTCCGATGTATCCAGCTGTACAGGAAACAGCAGCCGTCCAGACTGTGCAGAAGATGCAGAGCGGTGCTCCGATGTATCCAGCTGTACAGGAGACTGCAGCCATCCTGACTGTGCAGAAGATGCAGAGCGGTGCTCCAATGTATCCAGCTGTACTGGAGACTGCAGCCGTCCTGACTGTGCAGAGGATGCAGAGCGGTGCTCCGATGTATCCAGCTGTACAGGAGACTGCAGCCGTCCTGACTGAGCAGAGGATGCAGAGAGGTGCTCCGATGTATCCAGCTGTACAGGAGACTGCAGCCATCCTGACTGTGCAGAAGATGCAGAGCGGTGCTCCGATGTATCCAGCTGTACAGGAGACTGCAGCCGTCCTGACTGTGCAGAGGATGCAGAGCGGTGCTCCGATGTATCCAGCTGTACAGGAGACTGCAGCCGTCCTGACTGAGCAGAAGATGCAGAGCGGTGCTCCGATGTATCCAGCTGTACAGGAGACTGCAGCCATCCTGACTGTGAAGAAGATGCAGAGCGGTGCTCCGATGTATCCAGCTGTACAGGAGACTGCAGCCGTCCTGACTGTGAAGAAGATGCAGAGCGGTGCTCCGATGTATCCAGCTGTACAGGAGACTGCAGCCGTCCTGACTGAGCAGAAGATGCAGAGCGGTGCTCCGGTGTATCCAGCTGTACAGGAGACTGCAGCCGTCCTGACTGTGAAGAAGATGCAGAGCGGTGCTCCGATGTATCCAGCTGTACAGGAGACTGCAGCCATCCTGACTGTGCAGAAGATGCAGAGCGGTGCTCCGATGTATCCAGCTGTACAGGAGACTGCAGCCGTCCTGACTGTGCAGAAGATGCAGAGCGGTGCTCCAATGTATCCAGCTGTACTGGAGACTGCAGCCGTCCTGACTGAGCAGAAGATGCAGAGCGGTGCTCCGATGTATCCAGCTGTACAGGAGACTGCAGCCGTCCTGACTGTGCAGAAGATGCAGAGCGGTGCTCCGATGTATCCAGCTGTACAGGAGACTGCAGCCATCCTGACTGTGCAGAAGATGCAGAGCGGTGCTCCAATGTATCCAGCTGTACTGGAGACTGCAGCCGTCCTGACTGTGCAGAAGATGCAGAGCGGTGCTCCGATGTATCCAGCTGTACAGGAGACTGCAGCCGTCCTGACTGTGCAGAGGATGCAGAGCGGTGCTCCGATGTATCCAGCTCTACAGGAGACTGCAGCCGTCCTGACTGAGCAGAGGATGCAGAGAGGTGCTCCGATGTATCCAGCTGTACAGGAGACTGCAGCCGTCCTGACTGTGCAGAGGATGCAGAGCGGTGCTCCGATGTATCCAGCTGTACAGGAGACTGCAGCCGTCCTGACTGTGCAGAGGATGCAGAGCGGTGCTCCGATGTATCCAGCTGTACAGGAGACTGCAGCCGTCCTGACTGAGCAGAAGATGCAGAGCGGTGCTCCGATGTATCCAGCTGTACAGGAGACTACAGCCGTCCTGACTGTGCAGAAGATGCAGAGCGGTGCTCCGATGTATCCAGCTGCACAGGAGACTACAGCCGTCCTGACTGTGCAGAGGATGCAGAGCGGTGCTCCGATGTATCCAGCTGTACAGGAGACTGCAGCCGTCCTGACTGTGCAGAAGATGCAGAGAGGTGCTCCGATGTATCCAGCTGTACAGGAGACTGCAGCCGTCCTGACTGTGCAGAAGATGCAGAGCAGTGCTCCGATGTATCCAGCTGTACAGGAGACTGCAGCCGTCCTGACTGTGCAGAGGATGCAGAGCGGTGCTCCGATGTATCCAGCTGTACAGGAGACTGCAGCCGTCCTGACTGTGCAGAGGATGCAGAGCGGTGCTCCGATGTATCCAGCTGTACAGGAGACTGTAGCCGTCCTGACTGTGCAGAAGATGCAGAGCGGTGCTCCGATGTATCCAGCTGTACAGGAGACTGTAGCCGTCCTGACTGTGCAGAAGATGCAGAGCGGTGCTCCGATGTATCCAGCTGTACAGGAGACTGCAGCCGTCCTGACTGTGCAGGGGATAAACATTGCATCCTGACTGTGCAGAGGATGCAGAGCGGTGCTCCGATGTATCCAGCTGTACAGGAGACTGCAGCCGTCCTGACTGTGCAGAGGATGCAGAGCGGTGCTCCGATGTATCCAGCTGTACAGGAGACTGTAGCTGTCCTGACTGTGCAGGGGATAAACATTGCATCCTGACTGTGCAGAGGATGCAGAGCGGTGCTCTGACGTATCCAGCTGCTCAGATGCAGAGCTACATCCCCTCCATTCTCAGGATTAGTGGAGGCCCCAGAGTGTGATCATATCTGAGTGATATCAGGACCGACTTCTTAGACATTGGAGACGGCAGTCGCACCTGAGACGAGGGGCTGAGCAGTCTGGTCTCATATTCTTCATTCATAGTGATGACTCCACGTACGTTCTCTTCTTTAATTAACTGCAAAAGACGTCACTGTCATTAGGAAATACAAGGAACCAAAGCCGATAATGACCCTCAGCCGAGCAGATGCAACTGGGTTGATTGCTTGTTCCCGCTGGTATGTAAGGCTGTGTGTAGGTTTGTGGAGTGAGTCACTTCCAAAAAACTCCTGAAAAATCGCTTGAAAGACTTTTTCTATTGTCTTCTACTATAAAACCCCTCTCCTGTTCATGCGTTCTGTTGGGTAAAAAAGAAGGTGCAGGTCCCATGTTATCCCATCCCGTCATTATTTGTGCAAAATTCTTCAAAATGACGCCCGAGTTAAGTGCGACAGCGAAAATTAACTTTATTTTTAACTTTTACGCTTTTGCACCTTTTTTTTTTTAAAGCAAAAAGTATCACGATTCCAGATTGTTGCACGCGACTCTAATATTTGTGTACAAATTTCTGATGTTCAAAAGAAAGAAAAAATAAATAAAAATCACTCCGTGAACTGGAGCACGCTTCAGCAAAAAAAAAAAATGGTGTGTGTTTTTTTTTAAAGTTGCAAATAATTAATCATCTGCAAAGATCTCATTTTAAAAACCGTGCCCACAACAAAAAAAAGCGAAAAAAGAGACAAACAAGTGTAAAATAATCTTCAAAATAGGCGCAACGTAAAAGAATTTGAAGCAAAAAAAACCTTAAATAGGCCCCGACACCAGGTGAAAAGTGCTCTTATCTTATTCCCGCTGCTCCTGAATAGTCAGGATTTTTTTTATTTCTGAAATCCGCCATACGGCTCCAAGGATCGGGGCTTTTTGCTTGGTGCCAATTTGTATATTTTTTTTTTACACCTATCAGGATCCTCGGGGGCGTATCTTTTGGCTGTGCTGCATAATTACCCTGTCAGCCCCGCCCCTTTGGAAAGACCATAAAGTTAGTAGCCAATGAAAATGCCCGAATCTCTCTCATCGTATGGCGGATTATAACAAAAACCGGAACGGTCGGGAGGAGCAGGACTGAAATAAAAACTAAACATGGCTGCTGGTGGCCGGTGACAGGACCTCTTTAAAGCTGGAACCACGAGACACAAAATGGGCGCACATGCAGTAAATTATTGGGGTCTAGCTTTCTTTCTCAACCTGAACTACACTTTTGGGGACGTTCTCCCCGTACGAGGAGTCGCCAGTTGCTGCCACAAGAAAATCTCGAAAAGCTGCTATCAGTTGTTTTTTTGCTTGTAGCAATGGCGGTATCGTGCGGGTCACAGTGTGACGGTGCAGGGCGGTGTGTGGCCGCACAAGGTATGTCGGAAAAAGAGAAACCAGCAGAAAATAGCTCCACATAAGGCTGGCGACAAATGCAGGCAGATACAGGAGTCCTGCTCCTCTCTGGCGGCCATTAATGGGCCTTATTCCCTGTGCTGGGACAGGAATGGCTCGTGGAGCCAATTATGGCGGAGCTACACTCCATCACATCCCCGCTCTGCGCTCAGTGCGCAGCCGCAGCTGAGACTTACACTGCGCATGCGCGCTTACCTTGTCACTCATTCCCCGGAAGGGCAACGCTCCAAGGATAACGGTCTCGTCGATCCTGTCATACCATTTCCGGCGGGATATCTTCTCCATGACAACGTTATACAGCAGGGTCGGATAGAATAGAACTCGCGTGGCAGCTGACTGTAAACTCATGATCCTGGCAGAGCGTATTAATCGCGACCGGCGGAAACTGCAGCCACCATCTTTGTCGCTGGCACTTCCGCTTCAAGGTGCGAGTGTACGGAAGTGGAGTGCCGCCATGTTATGTAAGGGCAGCGTAAAGTCGGCCATGTTTGATGCGGGAAATGTGCGATAATTATTAATGGATGGGAGATGACAGAAGACTGCTTGGGAATCATTGGCGTCTTCTAATCAATAAATTGACTTTTTTTTAATTTTTTTTTTTATTTAAATCAAAACTCCACTTTCTTTGCAGTGAATTGTTCCATTTACTGACATCATGCAGCGATATGAAGCAGAGTGTGGAATGGGACGAGCTGGAGGTGGAAGTTTTCATGATAAAAACATATTAAGTCTGCATGTTTTTTTCTGAACAGCGCCTCTATCATCCACAGGTTGTGTCTGGGACTGCGGCTCCGCACCATGTACAAGACAGGGCAGAGTGGCGACACCAGACACGACCATTGTGCTGCTGAGAATTAAAAGAAATTTACAAAAAAAGCCTGAAAAGCCATTTAAGAGCCGATGAGACCCCAAGCTGAGGGCAGGACGCCATGAGACGCTAAGGCCCTGTGCACACTGACATTTCTGAGGGTTTTTTTTGCAGCGGATCCAGTCCAAAAACACCTAAAACTCACAGAACCATTGTAAGGCTGTGTGCCCACGATGCAGAAATGCTCCGGATTTTTCCTGAGCGTTTCAGCATCTCCCTGGCAGAACAAAACGCATGCGGATTGTACATGCGGATTGTGCGTGCGGATTGTGCGTGCAGATTGTCCGTGCGGATTGTACGTGCGGATTGTACATGCGGATTGTACATGCGGATTGTACGTGCGGATTGTGCGTGCGGATTGTACGTGCGGATTGTACATGCGGATTGTGCGTGCAGATTGTGCGTGCGGATTGTACGTGCGGATTGTACGTGCGGATTGTGCGTGCGGATTGTACGTGCGGATTGTACGTGCGGATTGTACGTGCGGATTGTACATGCGGATTGTACGTGCGGATTGTACGTGCGGATTGTACGTGCGGATTCTACGTGCGGATTGTACGTGCGGATTGTGCGTGCGGATTGTACGTGCGGATTGTACGTGCGGATTGTACGTGCGGATTGTGCGTGCGGATTGTACGTGCGGATTGTACGTGCGGATTGTGCGTGCGGATTGTGCGTGCGGATTGTACGTGCGGATTGTACGTGCGGATTGTGCGTGCGGATTGTGCGTGCGGATTGTACGTGCGGATTGTACGTGCGGATTGTACGTGCGGATTGTACGTGCGGATTGTGCGTGCGGATTGTGCGTGCGGATTGTACGTGCGGATTGTACGTGCGGATTGTACGTGCGGATTGTGCGTGCGGATTGTACGTGCGGATTGTACGTGCGGATTGTGCGTGCGGATTGTGCGTGCGGATTGTGCGTGCAGATTGTACATGCGGATTGTACGTGCGGATTGTGCGTGCGGATTGTGCATGCGGATTGTGCATGCGGATTGTGCATGCGGATTGTGCATGCGGATTGTACATTCGGATTGTGCATTCGGATTGTGCGTGCGGATTGTGCGTGCGGATTGTGCGTGCGGATTGTACGTGCGGATTGTACGTGCGGATTGTACGTGCGGATTGTACGTGCGGATTGTGCGTGCGGATTGTGCGTGCGGATTGTGCGTGCGGATTGTACGTGCGGATTGTGCGTGCGGATTGTGCGTGCGGATTGTACGTGCGGATTGTACGTGCGGATTGTACGTGCGGATTGTACGTGCGGATTGTGCGTGCGGATTGTGCGTGCGGATTGTCCGTGCGGATTGTACGTGCGGATTGTGCGTGCGGATTGTGCGTGCGGATTGTACGTGCGGATTGTACGTGCGGATTGTGCGTGCGGATTGTACGTGCGGATTGTGCGTGCGGATTGTGCGTGCGGATTGTGCGTGCGGATTGTCCGTGCGGATTGTACGTGCGGATTGTGCGTGCGGATTGTGCGTGCGGATTGTGCGTGCAGATTGTACTTGCAGATTGTACGTGCGGATTGTGCGTGCGGATTGTACATGCGGATTGTACGTGCGGATTGTACGTGCGGATTGTGCGTGCGGATTGTGCGTGCGGATTGTCCGTGCGGATTGTACGTGCGGATTGTGCGTGCGGATTGTGCGTGCAGATTGTGCGTGCGGATTGTGCGTGCGGATTGTGCGTGCAGATTGTACATGCAGATTGTACATGCGGATTGTACGTGCGGATTGTACATGCGGATTGTACGTGCGGATTGTACGTGCGGATTGTGCGTGCGGATTGTCCGTGCGGATTGTCCATGCGGATTGTGCGTGCGGATTGTGCGTGCGGATTGTGCGTGCAGATTGTACATGCAGATTGTACATGCGGATTGTGCGTGCGGATTGTACATGCGGATTGTGCATGCGGATTGTACATGCAGATTGTGCATGCGGATTGTGCATACGGATTGTAGATTCGGATTGTGCATGCGGATTGTGCGTGCGGATTGTGCGTGCGGATTGTACGTGCGGATTGTACGTGCGGATTGTACGTGCGGATTGTACGTGCGGATTGTGCGTGCGGATTGTGCATGCGGATTGTACGTGCGGATTGTACATGCGGATTGTACATGCGGATTGTACATGCGGATTGTACATGCGGATTGTACATACGGATTGTGCATGCGGATTGTGCATGCGGATTGTACATACGGATTGTACATGCGGATTGTACATGTGGATTGTACATGCGGATTGTACATACGGATTGTGCATGCGGATTGTGCATGCGGATTGTACATACGGATTGTACATGCAGATTGTACATGTGGATTGTGCGTGCGGATTGTACATGCGGATTGTGCATGCGGATTGTACATGCAGATTGTACATGCGGATTGTGCATGCGGATTGTACATACGGATTGTACATTCGGATTGTGCATGCGGATTGTACATGCGGATTGTACATGCGGATTGTGCATGCGGATTGTACATGTGGATTGTGCGTGCGGATTGTACATGCGGATTGTGCATGTGGATTGTACATGCAGATTGTACATGCGGATTGTGCGTGCGGATTGTACATGCGGATTGTGCATGCGGATTCTACATGCAGATTGTACGTGCGGATTGTGCGTGCGGATTGTACATGCGGATTGTGCATGCGGATTGTACATGCGGATTGTGCATGCGGATTGTGCGTGCGGATTGTACGTGCGGATTGTCCGTGCGGATTGTGCGTGCGGATTGTGCGTGCGGATTGTCCGTGCGGATTGTCCGTGCGGATTGTGCGTGCGGATTGTGCGTGCGGATTGTGCGTGCGGATTGTGCGTGCGGATTGTGCGTGCGGATTGTACGTGCGGATTGTACGTGCGGATTGTGCGTGCGGATTGTGCGTGCGGATTGTCCGTGCGGATTGTACGTGCGGATTGTGCGTGCGGATTGTACGTGCGGATTGTACGTGCGGATTGTACGTGCGGATTGTGCGTGCGGATTGTGCGTGCGGATTGTACGTGCGGATTGTACGTGCGGATTGTACGTGCGGATTGTACGTGCGGATTGTACGTGCGGATTGTGCGTGCGGATTGTGCGTGCGGATTGTACGTGCGGATTGTACGTGCGGATTGTACGTGCGGATTGTACGTGCGGATTGTACATACGGATTGTACATGCGGATTGCACGTGTGGATTGTGCGTGCGGATTGTACGTGCGGATTGTGCATGCGGATTGTACATGCAGATTGTGCATGCGGATTGTACATGCAGATTGTACATACGGATTGTGCATGCGGATTGTGCATGCGGATTGTGCGTGCGGATTGTACATGCGGATTGTGCATGCGGATTGTGCATGCGGATTGTGCATGCGGATTGTACATACGGATTGTGCATTCGGATTGTGCATGCGGATTGTACATGCGGATTGTGCATGCGGATTGTACATGCGGATTGTGCATGCGGATTGTACATACGGATTGTACATGTGGATTGTGCGTGCGGATTGTACATGCGGATTGTGCATGCGGATTGTACATGCAGATTGTACATGCGGATTGTGCGTGCGGATTGTACATGCGGATTGTGCATGCGGATTGTACATGCAGATTGTACATGTGGATTGTGCGTGCGGATTGTACATGCGGATTGTGCATGCGGATTGTACATGCGGATTGTGCATGCGGATTGTACATACGGATTGTACATTCGGATTGTGCATGCGGATTGTACATGCGGATTGTGCATGCGGATTGTACATGCGGATTGTGCATGCGGATTGTACATGCGGATTGTGCATGCGGATTGTGCATGCGGATTGTACGTGCGGATTGTACATACGGATTGTACATGCGGATTGTACATGCGGATTGTACATACGGATTGTGCATGCGGATTGTACGTGCGGATTGTACATACGGATTGTACATACGGATTGTGCATGCGGATTGTGCATGCGGATTGTGCGTGCGGATTGTACGTGCGGATTGTACATGCGGATTGTACATACGGATTGTACATGCGGATTGTACATGTGTTTTCCTGCCAGGGACATGCGGATGTGAAGCGTTCTTCACTTGCGTTTCTGCATGCGGATTGTGCGTGCGGATTGTACATGCGGATTGTGCATGCGGATTGTACATACAGATTGTACATGTGGATTGTGCGTGCGGATTGTACATGCGGATTGTACATGCGGATTGTACATGTGGATTGTGCGTGCGGATTGTACATGCGGATTGTGCATGCGGATTGTACATGCAGATTGTACATGTGGATTGTGCGTGCGGATTGTACATGCGGATTGTGCATGCGGATTGTGCATGCGGATTGTGCATGCGGATTGTACATACGGATTGTACATACGGATTGTACATTCGGATTGTGCATGCGGATTGTGCATGCGGATTGTACATGCGGATTGTACATGCGGATTGTGCATGCGGATTGTACATGCGGATTGTGCATGCGGATTGTGCATGCGGATTGTACATGCGGATTGTACATGCGGATTGTACATGCGGATTGTGCATGCGGATTGTACATGCGGATTGTGCATGCGGATTGTACATGCGTTTTTCCTGCCAGGGACATGCGGATGTGAAGCGTTCTTCATTTGCATTTCCGCATGCGGGTTGACAAGAGATTTTAGCATCACTTGGAAAGTGCTTGACAACTTGGTCACACTATATAAATCCATGCAAACAGCAACCGGCATATATAGTGTGACCAAGTAATAGTTAAAAAAAAAAAGAATAAGAATGGTAAAAAATAACGATTATATGACGTCGGCGGTCGCGTGACCTGTCACATGACTCAATGACGTCATGGCAGGTCCTTCACACCACCGCGAGCCGTACAAGAGACCGGACACAGCAGAGAAAACACCGGGGGCCATCGGAAGGTGACTATAATATTTATTTTTTATTTTATTCTTTTTTTTACAGGTTCTATGGTACCCGGGTCCGGAGGAGAGTCTCCTGTCCTCTAGACCCGGGTACCATCCGCACATTGAAACGCATGGATTCCGCATGTACATATACAGTGATGCAGATATTAAGCGTTCCAATGCAAGTCAATGGCGGCGAAAACGCCGCGCTTCCGCAAAATAATTGGACATGCTGTGGATTTTTCCGCAATGATAATCCGCAGCGGAAATTTCCGCAGCATGTGCACAGCACCTGCGGATTATCATTGGGGAACATGGCAGACCTTCTACCAAGCGTTTTTTTAAGCGTTTCTGCAGCATTTTTGCCGCTGCAGAAATGCTTGAAAAACACATAGTGGGCACACAGCCATAGGCTGTGTGCCCACTATGCGTTTTTCAAGCATTTTTGATGCAAAATTTCCGCAGCGAAAACACTTGGTAATCCGTGCCCCATGATCCCCAATGAAAATCTGCATGTTCTGTGCCCATGCTGTGGAATTTTCCGCAGCGGATTTTCCTTGCGGAAAAATCCGCAGCATGTCCATTATTTGTGTGTTTCTGCATGCGGATTTGAGGTCCCAATGCATTTGAAAAACGCTGCAAAAACGCGTCAAAAACGCGTGTAAAATCCGCAAGCGTTTTTACTGCCAAGAACATGCTGCAGAAATTTTCTGCTTCATTTCTGCATCATGGGCACATAGCCTAAGACTCGCCGGTCACTGCTGATAGAATCTGCTCCAAACTAAGTCACAAATCAAAAAGCTGCAAGAAAAAAACTGCAGGACGGCTCCAGGGAAGGAAGAACTCCACATTCGGTGTCCACTAGAAGCCTCCTCATCTTTGACCTCCATATTCGGTGTCCATAGAAGCCTCCTCATCTTTGACCTCCACATTCAGTGTCCACTAGAAGCCTCCTCATCTTTGACCTCCACATTCGGTGTCCACTAGAAGCCTCCTCATCTTTGACCTCCATATTCGGTGTCCACTAGAAGCCTCCTCATCTTTGACCTCCACATTCAGTGTCCACTAGAAGCCTCCTCATCTTTGACCTCCACATTCGGTGTCCACTAGAAGCCTCCTCATCTTTGACCTCCATATTCGGTGTCCACTACAAGCCTCCTCATCGAATGTGGAGGTCAAAGATGAGGAGGCTTCTAGTGGACACCGAATGTGGAGGTCAAAGATGAGGAGGCTTCTAGTGGACACCAAATGTGGAGGTCAAAGATGAGGAGGCTTCTAGTGGACACCAAATGTGGAGGTCAAAGGTGTCCATAGAAGCCTCCTCATCTTTGACCTCCACATTCAGTGTCCACTAGAAGCCTCCTCATCTTTGACCTCCACATTCGGTGTCCACTAGAAGCCTCCTCATCTTTGACCTCCACATTCGGTGTCCACTAGAAGCCTCCTCATCTTTGACCTCCACATTCGATGAGGAGGCTTGTAGTGGACACCAAACGTGGAGGTCAAAGATGAGTAGGCTTCTAGTGGACACCGAATGTGGAGGTCAAAGATGAGGAGGCTTCTAGTGGACACCGAATGTGGAGGTCAAAGATGAGGAGGCTTCTAGTGGACACTGAATGTGGAGGTCAAAGATGAGGAGGCTTCTATGGACACCTTTGACCTCCACATTTGGTGTCCACTAGAAGCCTCCTCATCTTTGACCTCCACATTTGGTGTCCACTAGAAGCCTCCTCATCTTTGACCTCCATATTCAGTGTCCACTAGAAGCCTCCTCATCTTTGACCTCCACATTCGGTGTCCACTAGAAGCCTACTCATCTTTGACCTCCACATTCGGTGTCCACTAGAAGGCTCCTCATCTTTGACCTCCAAATTTGGTGTCCACTAGAAGCCTCATCTTTGACCTCCACATTTGGTGTCCACTAGAAGCCTCCTCATCTTTGACCTCCATATTCAGTGTCCACTAGAAGCCTCCTCATCTTTGACCTCCACATTCAGTGTCCACTAGAACCCTCCTCATCTTTGACCTCCACATTCAGTATCCACTAGAAGCCTCCTCATCTTTGACCTCCACATTTGGTGTCCACTAGAAGCCTCCTCATCTTTGACCTCCACACTCTCTCTGTGCACTTAGTCTATGGACGAGTTCACACTCAGTTTTTTTTTCTGAGTTTTCAGAGTGGAAACTGTCCATCTCTCGAATCAAAACTCCTCGTAGCTTTTGGAGAGTTTCTGCTCCGAAAACTCAACAAACAAAGCTGAGTGTGAACAGGTCCTTAGGCTTTGGGCACACAGAGTCTTTTTGATCAGTCTTGGGATTTCTGCAGCGGATTCCTTCCCGCTCAATGCTTTGTAACGACGCTCCATTTGTCGCACATTTGCAGACGTGTGCACACAGCATTTTGCCACTTTACATGTACGGAATATTTTCTGCCTGAAAAATCTGCTGCTGATCTGTATTTGTATCTGCAGGTTACAAGCTGATTTTGTTGCTTCTTCGCCGCTGATTTTATTCCAATGGTAAAATCCAGGCTGAAAATCTGCAGAAGGAATGAAGAAGCCGCTGTGACAATCGGCTCCGCAGAGTTCCCATTATGCAGAAAGATTTTATCTCTTACACTTTGCCAGTAGTTTATTACTACGGATTTTCTGCACACAAATCAGCACTGAAACGCTGCAGGACAAATACATACTGTGAGCATTTACTCTTAAAGGTTTATTCCCAAAATTGTAAGGTAACTTGCTGACCACTGGGACCCCCAGAAACCCTGAAATCGGGAACCTGAAACACTATTATATTGGATAACAATTTTTTGGTCTGGGCTCATGAGGTCCTCCGGGTACTGAATATGTGCAGTACCAGCTATCACCACCAGATGTCACTCCACGTTAACGCTTCTATTAGTCTCCACCATGGAGTCCCCCCATACTTTTCGCTCCAGGGTATTCGGACGTGCTTAGCTTTTGGCACATTTCATGGGGGTCTGCTTTTATATATATTTATTTGCCACATGTAGTACAGTCGTTGCCCTGGAGCCATAGCCATAAGAGATGAGAGCACAGACAGTGCTGCCTCCTTGTCCATATATAATTATTATAGGCACAGTTAGTACTGCATCCTTGTCCATATAGAAATAATGTAGGCACAGGTAGTACTGTCTCCTTGTCCATATATAATTATTATAGGTACAGATAGTGCTGCTTCCATGGCCATATATAATCATTATAGGCACAGATAGTACTGCCTCCCTGTCCATATATAATCATTATAGGCACAGATAGTACTGCCTCCATGTCCATGTATAATCATTATAGGCACAGATATTACAGCTTACCTGGCCATATATAATCATTATAGGCACAGATAGTACTGCCTCCCTGGCCATATATAATCATTATAGGCACAGATAATACTGCCTCTCAGTCCATAAATACATATTATAGACACAGATAGTACTGCCTCCTTGTCCATATATAATTATTATAGGCACAGATAGTACTGCCTCCCTGTACATAAATACATATTATGGGCACAGATAGTACTGCCTCGTTGTCTATAAATACATATTATGGGCACAGATAGTACTGCCTCCCTGCCATATGTAATCATTATAGGCACAGATGGTACTGTCTCCATGTCCATATATAATCATTATAGGCACAGATAGTGCTGCCTCCATGTCCATATATAATTATTATAAACACAGATAGTACTGCCTCCTTGTCCATAAATACATATTATAGGCACAGATAGTACTGCTTCCCTGTCCATATATAATTATTATAGGCACAGATAGTGCTGCCTCCTTGTCCATATATAATTATTATATGCACAGATAGTACTGCCTCCCTGTACATAAATACATATTATGGGCACAGATAGTACTGCCTCGTTGTCTATAAATACATATTATAGGCACAGATAGTACTGCCTCCTTGTCCATATATAATTATTATAGGCACAGATAGTACTGCCTCCCTGTACATAAATACATATTATGGGCACAGATAGTACTGCCTCGTTGTCTATAAACACATATTATAGGCACAGATAGTACTGCCTCCCTGTCCATATATAATCATTATAGGCACAGATAGTGCTGCTTCCATGTCCATGTATAATCATTATATGCACAGATAGTACTGCCTCCCTGGCCATATATAATCATTATAGGCACAGATAGTACTGCCTCCTTGTCCATATATAATTATTATAGGCACAGATAGTACTGCCTCCCTGTACATAAATACATATTATGGGCACAGATAGTACTGCCTCCTTGTGCATAAATACATATTACAGGCACAGGTAGTACTGCCTCCTTGTCCATATATAATTATTATAGGCACAGATAGTACTGCCTCCCTGTCCATATATAATTATTATAGGCACAGATAGTACTGCCTCCCTATCCATAAATATATATTACAGGCACAGATAGTACTGCCTCCATGTCCATAAATACATATTACAGGCACAGATAGTACTGCCTCCATGGCCATATATAATCATTATAGGCACAGATAGTGCTGCCTCCATGTCCATAAATACATATTACAGGCACAGACAGTACTGCCTCCATGGCCATATATAATTATTACAGGCACAGATAGTACTGCCTCCATGGCCATATATAATTATTATAGGCACAGATAGTACTGCCTCAATGGCCATATGTAATTATTATAGGCACAGATAGTAATGCTTCTCTGTCCATATATAATAATTACAGGCACACATAGTACTGCCTCAGTGTCCATATATAATCATTATAGACACAGATAGTACTGCCTCCTTGTCCATATATAATTATTATAGGCACAGATAGTGCTGCCTCCCTGTCCATATATAATTATTATAGGCACAGATAGTGCTGCCTCCATGTCCATATATAATTATTATAGGCACAGATAGTACTGCCTCCCTATCCATAAATATATATTACAGGCACAGATAGTACTGCCTCCATGGCCATATATAATTATTATAGGCACAGATATTACTGCCTCCATGTCCATAAATACATATTACAGGCACAGACAGTACTGCCTCCATGGCCATATATAATTATTATAGGCACAGATAGTACTGCCTCCATGGCCATAAATACATATTACAGGCACAGACAGTACTGCCTCCATGGCCATATATAATTATTACAGGCACAGATAGTACTGCCTCCATGGCCATATATAATTATTATAGGCACAGATAGTGCTGCTTCCTTGTTCATAAATACATATTATAGGCACAGATAGTACTGCCTCCATGGCCATATATAATTATTATAGGCACAGATAGTACTGCCTCCTTGTCCATATATAATCATTATAGGCACAGATAGTGCTGCCTCCATGGCCATATATAATTATTATAGGCACAGATAGTACTGCCTCCTTGTCCATATATAATTATTATAGGCACAGATAGTACTGCCTCCTTGTCCATATATAATTATTATAGGTACAGATAGTACTGCCTCCTTGTCCATAAATACATATTATAGGCACAGATAGTACTGCCTCCCTGTCCATATATAATTATTATAGGCACAGATAGTACTGCCTCCTTGTCCATATATAATCATTATAGGCACAGATAGTACTGCCTCCTTGTCCATAAATACATATTATAGGCACAGATAGTACTGCCTCCTTGTCCATATATAATTATTATAGGTACAGATAGTACTGCCTCCTTGTCCATAAATACATATTATAGGCACAGATAGTACTGACTCCTTGTCCATATATAATTATTATAGGCACAGATAGTACTGCATCCTTGTCGATATAGAAATAATGTAGGCACAGGTAGTACTGTCTCCTTGTCCATATATACTTATTATAGGTACAGATAGTACTGGCTCCTTGTCCATAAATACATATTATAGGCACAGATAGTACTGCCTCCCTGTCCATATATAATCATTATAGGCACAGATAGTACTGCCTCCATGTCCATGTATAATCATTATAGGCACAGATAGTACTGCCTCCTTGTCCATATATAATTATTATAGGCACAGATAGTACTGCCTCCTTGTCCATATATAATTATTATAGGTACAGATAGTACTGCCTCCTTGTCCATAAATACATATTATAGGCACAGATAGTACTGCCTCCCTGTCCATATATAATTATTATAGGCACAGATAGTACTGCCTCCTTGTCCATATATAATCATTATAGGCACAGATAGTACTGCCTCCTTGTCCATAAATACATATTATAGGCACAGATAGTACTGCCTCCTTGTCCATATATAATTATTATAGGTACAGATAGTACTGCCTCCTTGTCCATAAATACATATTATAGGCACAGATAGTACTGACTCCTTGTCCATATATAATTATTATAGGCACAGATAGTACTGCATCCTTGTCGATATAGAAATAATGTAGGCACAGGTAGTACTGTCTCCTTGTCCATATATACTTATTATAGGTACAGATAGTACTGGCTCCTTGTCCATAAATACATATTATAGGCACAGATAGTACTGCCTCCCTGTCCATATATAATCATTATAGGCACAGATAGTACTGCCTCCATGTCCATGTATAATCATTATAGGCACAGATAGTACTGCCTCCCTGGCCATATATAATCATTATAGGCACAGATAATACTGCCTCTCAGTCCATAAATACATATTATAGACACAGATAGTACTGCCTCCTTGTCCATATATAATTATTATAGGCACAGATAGTACTGCCTCCCTGTACATAAATACATATTATGGGCACAGATAGTACTGCCTCGTTGTCTATAAATACATATTATGGGTACAGATAGTACTGCCTCCTTGTCCATAAATACATATTATAGGCATAGATAGTACTGCCTCCCTGTCCATATATAATCATTATAGGCACAGATAGTACTGACTCCTTGTCCATATATAATTATTATAGGCACAGATAGTACTGCCTCCTGTCCATATGGAAATAATGCAGGCACAGATAGTACTGCCTCCTTGTCCATATATAATTATTATAGGTACAGATAGTACTGCCTCCTTGTCCATAAATACATATTATAGGCACAGATAGTACTGACTCCTTGTCCATATATAATTATTATAGGCACAGATAGTACTGCATCCTTGTCCATATAGAAATAATGTAGGCACAGGTAGTACTGTCTCCTTGTCCATATATAATTATTATAGGTACAGATAGTACTGGCTCCTTGTCCATAAATACATATTATAGGCACAGATAGTGCTGCTTCCATGTCCATGTATAATCATTATAGGCACAGATATTACAGCTTACCTGGCCATATATAATCATTATAGGCACAGATAGTACTGCCTCCCTGGCCATATATAATCATTATAGGCACAGATAGTACTGCCTCCCTGGCCATATATAATCATTATAGGCACAGATAATACTGCCTCTCAGTCCATAAATACATATTATAGACACAGATAGTACTGCCTCCTTGTCCATATATAATTATTATAGGCACAGATAGTTCTGCCTCCCTGTACATAAATACATATTATGGGCACAGATAGTACTGCCTCGTTGTCTATAAATACATATTATGGGCACAGATAGTACTGCCTCCCTGGCCATATGTAATCATTATAGGCACAGATAGTGCTGCCTCCATGTCCATATATAATTATTATAAACACAGATAGTACTGCCTCCTTGTCCATAAATACATATTATAGGCACAGATAGTACTGCTTCCCTGTCCATATATAATTATTATAGGCACAGATAGTGCTGCCTCCATGTCCATATCTAATTATTATAGGCACAGATAGTACTGCCTCCTTGTCCATATATAATTATTATATTCACAGATAGTACTGCCTCCCTGTACATAAATACATATTATGGGCACAGATAGTACTGCCTCGTTGTCTATAAATACATATTATAGGCACAGATAGTACTGCCTCCTTGTCCATATATAATTATTATAGGCACAGATAGTACTGCCTCCCTGTACATAAATACATATTATGGGCACAGATAGTACTGCCTCGTTGTCTATAAACACATATTATAGGCACAGATAGTACTGCCTCCCTGTCCATATATAATCATTATAGGCACAGATAGTGCTGCTTCCATGTCCATGTATAATCATTATAGGCACAGATAGTACTGCCTCCCTGGCCATATATAATCATTATAGGCACAGATAGTACTGCCTCTCAGTCCATAAATACATATTATAGACACAGATAGTACTGCCTCCTTGTCCATATATAATTATTATAGGCACAGATAGTACTGCCTCCCTGTACATAAATACATATTATGGGCACAGATAGTACTGCCTCCTTGTGCATGAATACATATTACAGGCACAGATAGTACTGCCTCCATGTCCATAAATACATATTACAGGCACAGATAGTACTGCCTCCATGGCCATATATAATCATTATAGGCACAGATAGTGCTGCCTCCATGTCCATAAATACATATTACAGGCACAGACAGTACTGCCTCCATGGCCATATATAATTATTACAGGCACAGATAGTACTGCCTCCATGGCCATATATAATTATTATAGGCACAGATAGTACTGCCTCCATGGCCATATGTAATTATTATAGGCACAGATAGTACTGCTTCTCTGTCCATATATAATAATTACAGGCACACATAGTACTGCCTCAGTGTCCATATATAATCATTATAGGCACAGACAGTACAGCCTCCTTGTCCATATATAATTATTATAGGCACAGATAGTGCTGCCTCCCTGTTCATATATAATTATTATAGGCACAGATAGTACTGCCTCCCTATCCATAAATATATATTACAGGCACAGATAGTACTGCCTCCATGTCCATAAATACATATTACAGGCACAGATAGTACTGCCTCCTTGTCCATATATAATTATTATAGGCACAGATAGTACTGCCTCCTTGTCCATATATAATTATTATAGGTACAGATAGTACTGCCTCCTTGTCCATAAATACATATTATAGGCACAGATAGTACTGCCTCCCTGTCCATATATAATTATTATAGGCACAGATAGTACTGCCTCCTTGTCCATATATAATCATTATAGGCACAGATAGTACTGCCTCCTTGTCCATAAATACATATTATAGGCACAGATAGTACTGCCTCCTTGTCCATATATAATTATTATAGGTACAGATAGTACTGCCTCCTTGTCCATAAATACATATTATAGGCACAGATAGTACTGACTCCTTGTCCATATATAATTATTATAGGCACAGATAGTACTGCATCCTTGTCGATATAGAAATAATGTAGGCACAGGTAGTACTGTCTCCTTGTCCATATATACTTATTATAGGTACAGATAGTACTGGCTCCTTGTCCATAAATACATATTATAGGCACAGATAGTACTGCCTCCCTGTCCATATATAATCATTATAGGCACAGATAGTACTGCCTCCATGTCCATGTATAATCATTATAGGCACAGATAGTACTGCCTCCCTGGCCATATATAATCATTATAGGCACAGATAATACTGCCTCTCAGTCCATAAATACATATTATAGACACAGATAGTACTGCCTCCTTGTCCATATATAATTATTATAGGCACAGATAGTACTGCCTCCCTGTACATAAATACATATTATGGGCACAGATAGTACTGCCTCGTTGTCTATAAATACATATTATGGGTACAGATAGTACTGCCTCCTTGTCCATAAATACATATTATAGGCATAGATAGTACTGCCTCCCTGTCCATATATAATCATTATAGGCACAGATAGTACTGACTCCTTGTCCATATATAATTATTATAGGCACAGATAGTACTGCCTCCTGTCCATATGGAAATAATGCAGGCACAGATAGTACTGCCTCCTTGTCCATATATAATTATTATAGGTACAGATAGTACTGCCTCCTTGTCCATAAATACATATTATAGGCACAGATAGTACTGACTCCTTGTCCATATATAATTATTATAGGCACAGATAGTACTGCATCCTTGTCCATATAGAAATAATGTAGGCACAGGTAGTACTGTCTCCTTGTCCATATATAATTATTATAGGTACAGATAGTACTGGCTCCTTGTCCATAAATACATATTATAGGCACAGATAGTGCTGCTTCCATGTCCATGTATAATCATTATAGGCACAGATATTACAGCTTACCTGGCCATATATAATCATTATAGGCACAGATAGTACTGCCTCCCTGGCCATATATAATCATTATAGGCACAGATAGTACTGCCTCCCTGGCCATATATAATCATTATAGGCACAGATAATACTGCCTCTCAGTCCATAAATACATATTATAGACACAGATAGTACTGCCTCCTTGTCCATATATAATTATTATAGGCACAGATAGTTCTGCCTCCCTGTACATAAATACATATTATGGGCACAGATAGTACTGCCTCGTTGTCTATAAATACATATTATGGGCACAGATAGTACTGCCTCCCTGGCCATATGTAATCATTATAGGCACAGATAGTGCTGCCTCCATGTCCATATATAATTATTATAAACACAGATAGTACTGCCTCCTTGTCCATAAATACATATTATAGGCACAGATAGTACTGCTTCCCTGTCCATATATAATTATTATAGGCACAGATAGTGCTGCCTCCATGTCCATATCTAATTATTATAGGCACAGATAGTACTGCCTCCTTGTCCATATATAATTATTATATTCACAGATAGTACTGCCTCCCTGTACATAAATACATATTATGGGCACAGATAGTACTGCCTCGTTGTCTATAAATACATATTATAGGCACAGATAGTACTGCCTCCTTGTCCATATATAATTATTATAGGCACAGATAGTACTGCCTCCCTGTACATAAATACATATTATGGGCACAGATAGTACTGCCTCGTTGTCTATAAACACATATTATAGGCACAGATAGTACTGCCTCCCTGTCCATATATAATCATTATAGGCACAGATAGTGCTGCTTCCATGTCCATGTATAATCATTATAGGCACAGATAGTACTGCCTCCCTGGCCATATATAATCATTATAGGCACAGATAGTACTGCCTCTCAGTCCATAAATACATATTATAGACACAGATAGTACTGCCTCCTTGTCCATATATAATTATTATAGGCACAGATAGTACTGCCTCCCTGTACATAAATACATATTATGGGCACCGATAGTACTGCCTCCTTGTGCATGAATACATATTACAGGCACAGATAGTACTGCCTCCATGTCCATAAATACATATTACAGGCACAGATAGTACTGCCTCCATGGCCATATATAATCATTATAGGCACAGATAGTGCTGCCTCCATGTCCATAAATACATATTACAGGCACAGACAGTACTGCCTCCATGGCCATATATAATTATTACAGGCACAGATAGTACTGCCTCCATGGCCATATATAATTATTATAGGCACAGATAGTACTGCCTCCATGGCCATATGTAATTATTATAGGCACAGATAGTACTGCTTCTCTGTCCATATATAATAATTACAGGCACACATAGTACTGCCTCAGTGTCCATATATAATCATTATAGGCACAGATAGTACAGCCTCCTTGTCCATATATAATTATTATAGGCACAGATAGTGCTGCCTCCCTGTCCATATATAATTATTATAGGCACAGATAGTACTGCCTCCCTATCCATAAATATATATTACAGGCACAGATAGTACTGCCTCCATGTCCATAAATACATATTACAGGCACAGATAGTACTGCCTCCTTGTCCATATATAATTATTATAGGCACAGATAGTACTGCCTCCTTGTCCATATATAATTATTATAGGTACAGATAGTACTGCCTCCTTGTCCATAAATACATATTATAGGCACAGATAGTACTGCCTCCCTGTCCATATATAATTATTATAGGCACAGATAGTACTGCCTCCTTGTCCATATATAATCATTATAGGCACAGATAGTACTGCCTCCTTGTCCATAAATACATATTATAGGCACAGATAGTACTGCCTCCTTGTCCATATATAATTATTATAGGTACAGATAGTACTGCCTCCTTGTCCATAAATACATATTATAGGCACAGATAGTACTGCCTCCTTGTCCATATATAATTATTATAGGTACAGATAGTACTGCCTCCTTGTCCATAAATACATATTATAGGCACAGATAGTACTGACTCCTTGTCCATATATAATTATTATAGGCACAGATAGTACTGCATCCTTGTCGATATAGAAATAATGTAGGCACAGGTAGTACTGTCTCCTTGTCCATATATACTTATTATAGGTACAGATAGTACTGGCTCCTTGTCCATAAATACATATTATAGGCACAGATAGTACTGCCTCCCTGTCCATATATAATCATTATAGGCACAGATAGTACTGCCTCCATGTCCATGTATAATCATTATAGGCACAGATAGTACTGCCTCCCTGGCCATATATAATCATTATAGGCACAGATAATACTGCCTCTCAGTCCATAAATACATATTATAGACACAGATAGTACTGCCTCCTTGTCCATATATAATTATTATAGGCACAGATAGTACTGCCTCCCTGTACATAAATACATATTATGGGCACAGATAGTACTGCCTCGTTGTCTATAAATACATATTATGGGTACAGATAGTACTGCCTCCTTGTCCATAAATACATATTATAGGCATAGATAGTACTGCCTCCCTGTCCATATATAATCATTATAGGCACAGATAGTACTGACTCCTTGTCCATATATAATTATTATAGGCACAGATAGTACTGCCTCCTGTCCATATGGAAATAATGCAGGCACAGATAGTACTGCCTCCTTGTCCATATATAATTATTATAGGTACAGATAGTACTGCCTCCTTGTCCATAAATACATATTATAGGCACAGATAGTACTGACTCCTTGTCCATATATAATTATTATAGGCACAGATAGTACTGCATCCTTGTCCATATAGAAATAATGTAGGCACAGGTAGTACTGTCTCCTTGTCCATATATAATTATTATAGGTACAGATAGTACTGGCTCCTTGTCCATAAATACATATTATAGGCACAGATAGTGCTGCTTCCATGTCCATGTATAATCATTATAGGCACAGATATTACAGCTTACCTGGCCATATATAATCATTATAGGCACAGATAGTACTGCCTCCCTGGCCATATATAATCATTATAGGCACAGATAGTACTGCCTCCCTGGCCATATATAATCATTATAGGCACAGATAATACTGCCTCTCAGTCCATAAATACATATTATAGACACAGATAGTACTGCCTCCTTGTCCATATATAATTATTATAGGCACAGATAGTTCTGCCTCCCTGTACATAAATACATATTATGGGCACAGATAGTACTGCCTCGTTGTCTATAAATACATATTATGGGCACAGATAGTACTGCCTCCCTGGCCATATGTAATCATTATAGGCACAGATAGTGCTGCCTCCATGTCCATATATAATTATTATAAACACAGATAGTACTGCCTCCTTGTCCATAAATACATATTATAGGCACAGATAGTACTGCTTCCCTGTCCATATATAATTATTATAGGCACAGATAGTGCTGCCTCCATGTCCATATCTAATTATTATAGGCACAGATAGTACTGCCTCCTTGTCCATATATAATTATTATATTCACAGATAGTACTGCCTCCCTGTACATAAATACATATTATGGGCACAGATAGTACTGCCTCGTTGTCTATAAATACATATTATAGGCACAGATAGTACTGCCTCCTTGTCCATATATAATTATTATAGGCACAGATAGTACTGCCTCCCTGTACATAAATACATATTATGGGCACAGATAGTACTGCCTCGTTGTCTATAAACACATATTATAGGCACAGATAGTACTGCCTCCCTGTCCATATATAATCATTATAGGCACAGATAGTGCTGCTTCCATGTCCATGTATAATCATTATAGGCACAGATAGTACTGCCTCCCTGGCCATATATAATCATTATAGGCACAGATAGTACTGCCTCTCAGTCCATAAATACATATTATAGACACAGATAGTACTGCCTCCTTGTCCATATATAATTATTATAGGCACAGATAGTACTGCCTCCCTGTACATAAATACATATTATGGGCACAGATAGCACTGCCTCCTTGTGCATGAATACATATTACAGGCACAGATAGTACTGCCTCCATGTCCATAAATACATATTACAGGCACAGATAGTACTGCCTCCATGGCCATATATAATCATTATAGGCACAGATAGTGCTGCCTCCATGTCCATAAATACATATTACAGGCACAGACAGTACTGCCTCCATGGCCATATATAATTATTACAGGCACAGATAGTACTGCCTCCATGGCCATATATAATTATTATAGGCACAGATAGTACTGCCTCCATGGCCATATGTAATTATTATAGGCACAGATAGTACTGCTTCTCTGTCCATATATAATAATTACAGGCACACATAGTACTGCCTCAGTGTCCATATATAATCATTATAGGCACAGATAGTACAGCCTCCTTGTCCATATATAATTATTATAGGCACAGATAGTGCTGCCTCCCTGTCCATATATAATTATTATAGGCACAGATAGTACTGCCTCCCTATCCATAAATATATATTACAGGCACAGATAGTACTGCCTCCATGTCCATAAATACATATTACAGGCACAGATAGTACTGCCTCCTTGTCCATATATAATTATTATAGGCACAGATAGTACTGCCTCCTTGTCCATATATAATTATTATAGGTACAGATAGTACTGCCTCCTTGTCCATAAATACATATTATAGGCACAGATAGTACTGCCTCCCTGTCCATATATAATTATTATAGGCACAGATAGTACTGCCTCCTTGTCCATATATAATCATTATAGGCACAGATAGTACTGCCTCCTTGTCCATAAATACATATTATAGGCACAGATAGTACTGCCTCCTTGTCCATATATAATTATTATAGGTACAGATAGTACTGCCTCCTTGTCCATAAATACATATTATAGGCACAGATAGTACTGCCTCCTTGTCCATATATAATTATTATAGGTACAGATAGTACTGCCTCCTTGTCCATAAATACATATTATAGGCACAGATAGTACTGACTCCTTGTCCATATATAATTATTATAGGCACAGATAGTACTGCATCCTTGTCGATATAGAAATAATGTAGGCACAGGTAGTACTGTCTCCTTGTCCATATATACTTATTATAGGTACAGATAGTACTGGCTCCTTGTCCATAAATACATATTATAGGCACAGATAGTACTGCCTCCCTGTCCATATATAATCATTATAGGCACAGATAGTACTGCCTCCATGTCCATGTATAATCATTATAGGCACAGATAGTACTGCCTCCCTGGCCATATATAATCATTATAGGCACAGATAATACTGCCTCTCAGTCCATAAATACATATTATAGACACAGATAGTACTGCCTCCTTGTCCATATATAATTATTATAGGCACAGATAGTACTGCCTCCCTGTACATAAATACATATTATGGGCACAGATAGTACTGCCTCGTTGTCTATAAATACATATTATGGGTACAGATAGTACTGCCTCCTTGTCCATAAATACATATTATAGGCATAGATAGTACTGCCTCCCTGTCCATATATAATCATTATAGGCACAGATAGTACTGACTCCTTGTCCATATATAATTATTATAGGCACAGATAGTACTGCCTCCTGTCCATATGGAAATAATGCAGGCACAGATAGTACTGCCTCCTTGTCCATATATAATTATTATAGGTACAGATAGTACTGCCTCCTTGTCCATAAATACATATTATAGGCACAGATAGTACTGACTCCTTGTCCATATATAATTATTATAGGCACAGATAGTACTGCATCCTTGTCCATATAGAAATAATGTAGGCACAGGTAGTACTGTCTCCTTGTCCATATATAATTATTATAGGTACAGATAGTACTGGCTCCTTGTCCATAAATACATATTATAGGCACAGATAGTGCTGCTTCCATGTCCATGTATAATCATTATAGGCACAGATATTACAGCTTACCTGGCCATATATAATCATTATAGGCACAGATAGTACTGCCTCCCTGGCCATATATAATCATTATAGGCACAGATAGTACTGCCTCCCTGGCCATATATAATCATTATAGGCACAGATAATACTGCCTCTCAGTCCATAAATACATATTATAGACACAGATAGTACTGCCTCCTTGTCCATATATAATTATTATAGGCACAGATAGTTCTGCCTCCCTGTACATAAATACATATTATGGGCACAGATAGTACTGCCTCGTTGTCTATAAATACATATTATGGGCACAGATAGTACTGCCTCCCTGGCCATATGTAATCATTATAGGCACAGATAGTGCTGCCTCCATGTCCATATATAATTATTATAAACACAGATAGTACTGCCTCCTTGTCCATAAATACATATTATAGGCACAGATAGTACTGCTTCCCTGTCCATATATAATTATTATAGGCACAGATAGTGCTGCCTCCATGTCCATATCTAATTATTATAGGCACAGATAGTACTGCCTCCTTGTCCATATATAATTATTATATTCACAGATAGTACTGCCTCCCTGTACATAAATACATATTATGGGCACAGATAGTACTGCCTCGTTGTCTATAAATACATATTATAGGCACAGATAGTACTGCCTCCTTGTCCATATATAATTATTATAGGCACAGATAGTACTGCCTCCCTGTACATAAATACATATTATGGGCACAGATAGTACTGCCTCGTTGTCTATAAACACATATTATAGGCACAGATAGTACTGCCTCCCTGTCCATATATAATCATTATAGGCACAGATAGTGCTGCTTCCATGTCCATGTATAATCATTATAGGCACAGATAGTACTGCCTCCCTGGCCATATATAATCATTATAGGCACAGATAGTACTGCCTCTCAGTCCATAAATACATATTATAGACACAGATAGTACTGCCTCCTTGTCCATATATAATTATTATAGGCACAGATAGTACTGCCTCCCTGTACATAAATACATATTATGGGCACAGATAGTACTGCCTCCTTGTGCATGAATACATATTACAGGCACAGATAGTACTGCCTCCATGTCCATAAATACATATTACAGGCACAGATAGTACTGCCTCCATGGCCATATATAATCATTATAGGCACAGATAGTGCTGCCTCCATGTCCATAAATACATATTACAGGCACAGACAGTACTGCCTCCATGGCCATATATAATTATTACAGGCACAGATAGTACTGCCTCCATGGCCATATATAATTATTATAGGCACAGATAGTACTGCCTCCATGGCCATATGTAATTATTATAGGCACAGATAGTACTGCTTCTCTGTCCATATATAATAATTACAGGCACACATAGTACTGCCTCAGTGTCCATATATAATCATTATAGGCACAGATAGTACAGCCTCCTTGTCCATATATAATTATTATAGGCACAGATAGTGCTGCCTCCCTGTCCATATATAATTATTATAGGCACAGATAGTACTGCCTCCCTATCCATAAATATATATTACAGGCACAGATAGTACTGCCTCCATGGCCATATATAATTATTATAGGCACAGATACTACTGCCTCCATGTCCATAAATACATATTACAGGCACAGACAGTACTGCCTCCATGGCCATATATAATTATTACAGGCACAGATAGTACTGCCTCCATGGCCATATATAATTATTATAGGCACAGATAGTGCTGCCTCCTTGTTCATAAATACATATTATAGGCACAGATAGTACTGCCTCCATGGCCATATATAATTATTATAGGCACAGATAGTACTGCCTCCATGGCCATATATAATTATTACAGGCACAGATAGTACTGCCTCCATGGCCATATATAATTATTACAGGCACAGATAGTACTGCCTCCATGGCCATATATAATCATTACAGGCACAGATAGTACAGCCTCCCTGTCCATATATAATCATTATAGGCACAGATAGTGCTGCCTCCATGGCCATATATAATTATTATAGGCACAGATAGTACTGCCTCCTTGTCCATATATAATTATTATAGGCACAGATAGTACTGCCTCTTTGTCCATATATAATTATTACAGGCACAGATAGTACTGCCTCCATGGCCATATATATTTATTACAGGCACAGATAGTACTGCCTCCATGGCCATATATAATCATTACAGGCACAGATAGTACAGCCTCCCTGTCCATATATAATCATTATAGGCACAGATAGTGCTGCCTCCATGGCCATATATAATTATTATAGGCACAGATAGTACTGCCTCCTTGTCCATATATAATTATTATAGGCACAGATAGTACTGCCTCCTTGTCCATATATAATTATTATAGGCACAGATAGTACTGCCTCCTTGTCCATAAATACATATTATAGGCACAGATAGTACTGCCTCCTTGTCCATATATAATTATTATAGGCACAGATAGTACTGCCTCTTTGTCCATATATAATTATTATAGGCACAGATAGTGCTGCCTCCTTGTCCATATATAATTATTATAGGCACAGATAGTACTGCCTCCTTGTCCATAAATACATATTATAGGCACAGATAGTGCTGCCTCCTTGTCCATATATAATCATTATAGGCACAGATAGTACTGCCTCCTTGTCCATATATAATTATTATAGGCACAGATAGTACTGCCTCCTTGTCCATATATAATTATTATAGGCACAGATAGTACTGCCTCTTTGTCCATATATAATTATTACAGGCACAGATAGTACTGCCTCCATGGCCATATATATTTATTACAGGCACAGATAGTACTGCCTCCATGGCCATATATAATCATTACAGGCACAGATAGTACAGCCTCCCTGTCCATATATAATCATTATAGGCACAGATAGTGCTGCCTCCATGGCCATATATAATTATTATAGGCACAGATAGTACTGCCTCCTTGTCCATATATAATTATTATAGGCACAGATAGTACTGCCTCTTTGTCCATATATAATTATTACAGGCACAGATAGTACTGCCTCCATGGCCATATATATTTATTACAGGCACAGATAGTACTGCCTCCATGGCCATATATATTTATTATAGGCACAGATAGTACTGCCTCCCTGTCCATATATAATCATTATAGGCACAGATAGTGCTGCCTCCATGGCCATATATAATTATTATAGGCACAGATAGTACTGCCTCCTTGTCCATATATAATTATTATAGGCACAGATAGTACTGCCTCCTTGTCCATATATAATTATTATAGGCACAGATAGTACTGCCTCCTTGTCCATAAATACATATTATAGGCACAGATAGTACTGCCTCCTTGTCCATATATAATTATTATAGGCACAGATAGTACTGCCTCTTTGTCCATATATAATTATTATAGGCACAGATAGTGCTGCCTCCTTGTCCATATATAATTATTATAGGCACAGATAGTACTGCCTCCTTGTCCATAAATACATATTATAGGCACAGATAGTGCTGCCTCCTTGTCCATATATAATCATTATAGGCACAGATAGTACTGCCTCCTTGTCCATATATAATTATTATAGGCACAGATAGTACTGCCTCCTTGTCCATATATAATTATTATAGGCACAGATAGTACTGCCTCCTTGTCCATATATAATTATTATAGGTACAGATAGTACTGCCTCCTTGTCCATATATAATTATTATAGGCACAGATAGTACTGCCTCCTTGTCCATATATAATTATTATAGGCACAGATAGTACTGCCTCCATGGCCATATATAATTATTACAGGCACAGATAGTACTGCCTCCATGGCCATATATAATTATTACAGGCACAGATAGTACTGCCTCCATGGCCATATATAATCATTACAGGCACAGATAGTACAGCCTCCCTGTCCATATATAATCATTATAGGCACAGATAGTGCTGCCTCCATGGCCATATATAATTATTATAGGCACAGATAGTACTGCCTCCTTGTCCATATATAATTATTATAGGCACAGATAGTACTGCCTCTTTGTCCATATATAATTATTACAGGCACAGATAGTACTGCCTCCATGGCCATATATATTTATTACAGGCACAGAAAGTACTGCCTCCATGGCCATATATAATCATTACAGGCACAGATAGTACAGCCTCCTTGTCCATATATAATCATTATAGGCACAGATAGTGCTGCCTCCATGGCCATATATAATTATTATAGGCACAGATAGTACTGCCTCCTTGTCCATATATAATTATTATAGGCACAGATAGTACTGCCTCCTTGTCCATATATAATTATTATAGGCACAGATAGTACTGCCTCCTTGTCCATAAATACATATTATAGGCACAGATAGTACTGCCTCCTTGTCCATATATAATTATTATAGGCACAGATAGTACTGCCTCTTTGTCCATATATAATTATTATAGGCACAGATAGTGCTGCCTCCTTGTCCATATATAATTATTATAGGCACAGATAGTACTGCCTCCTTGTCCATAAATACATATTATAGGCACAGATAGTGCTGCCTCCTTGTCCATATATAATCATTATAGGCACAGATAGTACTGCCTCCTTGTCCATATATAATTATTATAGGCACAGATAGTACTGCCTCCTTGTCCATATATAATTATTATAGGCACAGATAGTACTGCCTCCTTGTCCATATATAATTATTATAGGTACAGATAGTACTGCCTCCTTGTCCATAAATACATATTGTAGGCACAGATAGTACTGACTCCTTGTCCATATATAATTATTATAGGCACTGATAGTACTGCCTCCTGTCCATATGGAAATAATGCAGGCACAGATAGTACTGCCTCCTTGTCCATATATAATTATTATAGGTACAGATAGTACTGCCTCCTTGTCCATAAATACATATTATAGGCACAGATAGTACTGACTCCTTGTCCATATATAATTATTATAGGCACAGATAGTACTGCATCCTTGTCCATATAGAAATAATGTAGGCACAGGGAGTACTGTCTCCTTGTCCATATATAATTATTATAGGTACAGATAGTACTGGCTCCTTGTCCATAAATACATATTATAGGCACAGATAGTACTGCCTCCCTGTCCATATATAATCATTATAGGCACAGATAGTGCTGCTTCCATGTCCATGTATAATCATTATAGGCACAGACATTACAGCTTACCTGGCCATATATAATCATTGTAGGCACAGATAGTACTGCCTCCCTGGCCATATATAATCATTATAGGCACAGATAATACTGCCTCTCAGTCCATAAATACATATTATAGACACAGATAGTACTGCCTCCTTGTCCATATATAATTATTATAGGCACAGATAGTACTGCCTCCCTGCACATAAATACATATTATGGGCACAGATAGTACTGCCTCGTTGTCTATAAATACATATTATGGGCACAGATAGTACTGCTTCCTTGTCCATATATAATTATTATAGGCACAGATAGTACTGCCTCCCTGGCCATATGTAATCATTATAGGCACAGATGGTACTGTCTCCATGTCCATATATAATCATTATAGGCACAGATAGTACTGCCTCCTTGCCCATATATAATCATTATAGGCACAGATAGTACTGCCTCCTTGTCCATAAATACATATTATAGGCACAGATAGTACTGCTTCCCTGTCCATATATAATTATTATAGGCACAGATAGTGCTGCCTCCATGTCCATATCTAATTATTATAGGCACAGATAGTACTGTCTCCTTGTCCATATATAATTATTATAGGCACAGATAGTACTGCCTCCCTGTACATAATTACATATTATGGGCACAGATAGTACTGCCTCGTTGTCTATAAACACATATTATAGGCACAGATAGTACTGCCTCCCTGTCCATATATAATCATTATAGGCACAGATAGTGCTGCTTCCATGTCCATGTATAATCATTATAGGCACAGATAGTACTGCCTCCCTGGCCATATATAATCATTATAGGCACAGATAGTACTGCCTCTCAGTCCATAAATACATATTATAGACACAGATAGTACTGCCTCCTTGTCCATATATAATTATTATAGGCACAGATAGTACTGCCTCCCTGTACATAAATACATATTATGGGCACAGAT
Organism: Phyllobates terribilis; assembly: GCF_046119375.1. Lineage (NCBI taxonomy): Eukaryota > Metazoa > Chordata > Amphibia > Anura > Dendrobatidae > Phyllobates > Phyllobates terribilis. The sequence goes on along the minus strand of NW_027362773.1, from coordinate 162,105,836 downwards.
AGTACTGCCTCGTTGTCTATAAATACATATTATAGGCACAGGTAGTCCTGCCTCCTTGTGCATAAATACATATTACAGGCACAGGTAGTACTGCCTCCTTGTCCATATATAATTATTATAGGCACAGATAGTACTGCTTCTCTGTCCATATATAATAATTACAGGCACACATAGTACTGCCTCAGTGTCCATATATAATCATTATAGGCACAGATAGTACTGCCTCCTTGTCCATATATAATTATTATAGGCACACATAGTGCTGCCTCCCTGTCCATATATAATTATTATAGGCACAGATAGTACTGCCTCCCTATCCATAAATATATATTACAGGCACAGATAGTACTGCCTCCATGTCCATAAATACATATTACAGGCACAGATAGTACTGCCTCCATGGCCATATATAATTATTATAGGCACAGATAGTACTGCCTCCATGTCCATAAATACATATTACAGGCACAGACAGTACTGCCTCCATGGCCATATATAATTATTACAGGCACAGATAGTACTGCCTCCATGGCCATATATAATTATTATAGGCACAGATAGTACTGCCTCCATGGCCATATATAATTATTACAGGCACAGATAGTACTGCCTCCATGGCCATATGTAATTATTATAGGAACAGATAGTACTGCTTCTCTGTCCATATATAATAATTACAGGCACACATAGTACTGCCTCAGTGTCCATATATAATCATTATAGGCACAGATAGTAATGCCTCCTTGTCCATATATAATTATTATAGGCACAGATAGTGCTGCCTCCCTGTCCATATATAATTATTATAGGCACAGATAGTGCTGCCTCCATGTCCATATATAATTATTATAGGCACAGATAGTACTGCCTCCCTATCCATAAATATATATTACAGGCACAGACAGTACTGCCTCCATGGCCATATATAATTATTACAGGCACAGATAGTACTGCCTCCATGGCCATATATAATTATTATAGGCACAGATAGTACTGCCTCCATGGCCATATATAATTATTACAGGCACAGATAGTACTGCCTCCATGGCCATATGTAATTATTATAGGAACAGATAGTACTGCTTCTCTGTCCATATATAATAATTACAGGCACACATAGTACTGCCTCAGTGTCCATATATAATCATTATAGGCACAGATAGTAATGCCTCCTTGTCCATATATAATTATTAAAGGCACAGATAGTGCTGCCTCCCTGTCCATATATAATTATTATAGGCACAGATAGTGCTGCCTCCATGTCCATATATAATTATTATAGGCACAGATAGTACTGCCTCCCTATCCATAAATATATATTACAGGCACAGATAGTACTGCCTCCATGGCCATATATAATTATTATAGGCACAGATACTACTGCCTCCATGTCCATAAATACATATTACAGGCACAGACAGTACTGCCTCCATGGCCATATATAATTATTATAGGCACAGATAGTACTGCCTCCATGGCCATATATAATTATTACAGGCACAGATTGTACTGCCTCCATGGCCATATATAATTATTATAGGCACAGATAGTGCTGCTTCCTTGTTCATAAATACATATTATAGGCACAGATAGTACTGCCTCCATGGCCATATATAATTATTATAGGCACAGATAGTACTGCCTCCATGGCCATATATAATTATTACAGGCACAGATAGTACTGCCTCCATGGCCATATATAATTATTACAGGCACAGATAGTACTGCCTCCCTGTCCATATATAATTATTATAGGCACAGATAGTACTGCCTCCATGGCCATATATAATTATTATAGGCACAGATAGTACTGCCTCCATGGCCATATATAATTATTATAGGCACAGATAGTGCTGCTTCCTTGTTCATAAATACATATTATAGGCACAGATAGTACTGCCTCCATGGCCATATATAATTATTATAGGCACAGATAGTACTGCCTCCATGGCCATATATAATCATTACAGGCACAGATAGTACAGCCTCCCTGTCCATATATAATCATTATAGGCACAGATAGTGCTGCCTCCATGGCCATATATAATTATTATAGGCACAGATAGTACTGCCTCCTTGTCCATATATAATCATTATAGGCACAGATAGTACTGCCTCCTTGTCCATATATAATTATTATAGGCACAGATAGTACTGCCTCCTTGTCCATATATAATTATTATAGGTACAGATAGTACTGCCTCCTTGTCCATAAATACATATTATAGGCACAGATAGTACTGCTTCCCTGTCCATATATAATCATTATAGGCACAGATAGTACTGACTCCTTGTCCATATATAATTATTATAGGCACAGATAGTACTGCCTCCTGTCCATATGGAAATAATGCAGGCACAGATAGTACTGCCTCCTTGTCCATATATAATTATTATAGGTACAGATAGTACTGCCTCCTTGTCCATAAATACATATTATAGGCACAGATAGTACTGACTCCTTGTCCATATATAATTATTATAGGCACAGATAGTACTGCATCCTTGTCCATATAGAAATAATGTAGGCACAGGTAGTACTGTCTCCTTGTCCATATATACTTATTATAGGTACAGATAGTACTGGCTCCTTGTCCATAAATACATATTATAGGCACAGATAGTACTGCCTCCCTGTCCATATATAATCATTATAGGCACAGATAGTACTGCCTCCATGTCCATGTATAATCATTATAGGCACAGATATTACAGCTTACCTGGCGATATATAATCATTATAGGCACAGATAGTACTGCCTCCCTGGCCATATATAATCATTATAGGCACAGATAGTACTGCCTCCCTGGCCATATATAATCATTATAGGCACAGATAATACTGCCTCTCAGTCCATAAATACATATTATAGACACAGATAGTACTGCCTCCTTGCCCATATATAATTATTATAGGCACAGATAGTACTGCCTCCCTGTACATAAATACATATTATGGGCACAGATAGTACTGCCTCGTTGTCTATAAATACATATTATGGGTACAGATAGTACTGCCTCCTTGTCCATAAATACATATTATAGGCACAGATGGTACTGTCTCCATGTCCATATATAATCATTATAGGCACAGATAGTACTGCCTCCTTGTCCATATATTATTATTATAGGCACAGATAGTACTGCCTCCCTGTACATAAATACATATTATGGGCACAGATAGTACTGCCTCGTTGTCTATAAATACATATTATGGGTACAGATAGTACTGCCTCCTTGTCCATAAATACATATTATAGGCACAGATAGTACTGCCTCCCTGTCCATATATAATCATTATAGGCACAGATAGTACTGACTCCTTGTCCATATATAATTATTATAGGCACAGATAGTACTGCCTCCTGTCCATATGGAAATAATGCAGGCACAGATAGTACTGCCTCCTTGTCCATATATAATTATTATAGGTACAGATAGTACTGCCTCCTTGTCCATAAATACATATTATAGGCACAGATAGTACTGACTCCTTGTCCATATATAATTATTATAGGCACAGATAGTACTGCATCCTTGTCCATATAGAAATAATGTAGGCACAGGTAGTACTGTCTCCTTGTCCATATATAATTATTATAGGTACAGATAGTACTGGCTCCTTGTCCATAAATACATATTATAGGCACAGATAGTGCTGCTTCCATGTCCATGTATAATCATTATAGGCACAGATATTACAGCTTACCTGGCCATATATAATCATTATAGGCACAGATAGTACTGCCTCCCTGGCCATATATAATCATTATAGGCACAGATAGTACTGCCTCCCTGGCCATATATAATCATTATAGGCACAGATAATACTGCCTCTCAGTCCATAAATACATATTATAGACACAGATAGTACTGCCTCCTTGTCCATATATAATTATTATAGGCACAGATAGTTCTGCCTCCCTGTACATAAATACATATTATGGGCACAGATAGTACTGCCTCGTTGTCTATAAATACATATTATGGGCACAGATAGTACTGCCTCCCTGGCCATATGTAATCATTATAGGCACAGATGGTACTGTCTCCATGTCCATATATAATCATTATAGGCACAGATAGTGCTGCCTCCATGGCCATATATAATTATTATAAACACAGATAGTACTGCCTCCTTGTCCATAAATACATATTATAGGCACAGATAGTACTGCTTCCCTGTCCATATATAATTATTATAGGCACAGATAGTGCTGCCTCCATGTCCATATCTAATTATTATAGGCACAGATAGTACTGCCTCCTTGTCCATATATAATTATTATATGCACAGATAGTACTGCCTCCCTGTACATAAATACATATTATGGGCACAGATAGTACTGCCTCGTTGTCTATAAATACATATTATAGGCACAGATAGTACTGCCTCCTTGTCCATATATAATTATTATAGGCACAGATAGTACTGCCTCCCTGTACATAAATACATATTATGGGCACAGATAGTACTGCCTCGTTGTCTATAAACACATATTATAGGCACAGATAGTACTGCCTCCCTGTCCATATATAATCATTATAGGCACAGATAGTGCTGCTTCCATGTCCATGTATAATCATTATAGGCACAGATAGTACTGCCTCCCTGGCCATATATAATCATTATAGGCACAGATAGTACTGCCTCTCAGTCCATAAATACATATTATAGACACAGATAGTACTGCCTCCTTGTCCATATATAATTATTATAGGCACAGATAGTACTGCCTCCCTGTACATAAATACATATTATGGGCACAGATAGTACTGCCTCCTTGTGCATAAATACATATTACAGGCACAGGTAGTACTGCCTCCTTGTCCATATATAATTATTATAGGCACAGATAGTACTACCTCCCTGTCCATATATAATTATTATAGGCACAGATAGTACTGCCTCCCTATCCATAAATATATATTACAGGCACAGATAGTACTGCCTCCATGTCCATAAATACATATTACAGGCACAGATAATACTGCCTCCATGGCCATATATAATCATTATAGGCACAGATAGTGCTGCCTCCATGTCCATAAATACATATTACAGGCACAGACAGTACTGCCTCCATGGCCATATATAATTATTACAGGCACAGATAGTACTGCCTCCATGGCCATATATAATTATTATAGGCACAGATAGTACTGCCTCCATGGCCATATGTAATTATTATAGGCACAGATAGTACTGCTTCTCTGTCCATATATAATAATTACAGGCACACATAGTACTGCCTCAGTGTCCATATATAATCATTATAGGCACAGATAGTACAGCCTCCTTGTCCATATATAATTATTATAGGCACAGATAGTGCTGCCTCCCTGTCCATATATAATTATTATAGGCACAGATAGTACTGCCTCCCTATCCATAAATATATATTACAGGCACAGATAGTACTGCCTCCATGGCCATATATAATTATTATAGGCACAGATACTACTGCCTCCATGTCCATAAATACATATTACAGGCACAGACAGTACTGCCTCCATGGCCATATATAATTATTATAGGCACAGATAGTACTGCCTCCATGTCCATAAATACATATTACAGGCACAGACAGTACTGCCTCCATGGCCATATATAATTATTACAGGCACAGATAGTACTGCCTCCATGGCCATATATAATTATTATAGGCACAGATAGTGCTGCCTCCTTGTTCATAAATACATATTATAGGCACAGATAGTACTGCCTCCATGGCCATATATAATTATTATAGGCACAGATAGTACTGCCTCCATGGCCATATATAATTATTACAGGCACAGATAGTACTGCCTCCATGGCCATATATAATTATTACAGGCACAGATAGTACTGCCTCCATGGCCATATATAATCATTACAGGCACAGATAGTACAGCCTCCCTGTCCATATATAATCATTATAGGCACAGATAGTGCTGCCTCCATGGCCATATATAATTATTATAGGCACAGATAGTACTGCCTCCTTGTCCATATATAATTATTATAGGCACAGATAGTACTGCCTCTTTGTCCATATATAATTATTACAGGCACAGATAGTACTGCCTCCATGGCCATATATATTTATTACAGGCACAGATAGTACTGCCTCCATGGCCATATATAATCATTACAGGCACAGATAGTACAGCCTCCCTGTCCATATATAATCATTATAGGCACAGATAGTGCTGCCTCCATGGCCATATATAATTATTATAGGCACAGATAGTACTGCCTCCTTGTCCATATATAATTATTATAGGCACAGATAGTACTGCCTCCTTGTCCATAAATACATATTATAGGCACAGATAGTACTGCCTCCTTGTCCATATATAATTATTATAGGCACAGATAGTACTGCCTCTTTGTCCATATATAATTATTATAGGCACAGATAGTGCTGCCTCCTTGTCCATATATAATTATTATAGGCACAGATAGTACTGCCTCCTTGTCCATAAATACATATTATAGGCACAGATAGTGCTGCCTCCTTGTCCATATATAATCATTATAGGCACAGATAGTACTGCCTCCTTGTCCATATATAATTATTATAGGCACAGATAGTACTGCCTCCTTGTCCATATATAATTATTATAGGCACAGATAGTACTGCCTCCTTGTCCATATATAATTATTATAGGTACAGATAGTACTGCCTCCTTGTCCATAAATACATATTGTAGGCACAGATAGTACTGACTCCTTGTCCATATATAATTATTATAGGCACTGATAGTACTGCCTCCTGTCCATATGGAAATAATGCAGGCACAGATAGTACTGCCTCCTTGTCCATATATAATTATTATAGGTACAGATAGTACTGCCTCCTTGTCCATAAATACATATTATAGGCACAGATAGTACTGACTCCTTGTCCATATATAATTATTATAGGCACAGATAGTACTGCATCCTTGTCCATATAGAAATAATGTAGGCACAGGGAGTACTGTCTCCTTGTCCATATATAATTATTATAGGTACAGATAGTACTGGCTCCTTGTCCATAAATACATATTATAGGCACAGATAGTACTGCCTCCCTGTCCATATATAATCATTATAGGCACAGATAGTGCTGCTTCCATGTCCATGTATAATCATTATAGGCACAGACATTACAGCTTACCTGGCCATATATAATCATTGTAGGCACAGATAGTACTGCCTCCCTGGCCATATATAATCATTATAGGCACAGATAATACTGCCTCTCAGTCCATAAATACATATTATAGACACAGATAGTACTGCCTCCTTGTCCATATATAATTATTATAGGCACAGATAGTACTGCCTCCCTGCACATAAATACATATTATGGGCACAGATAATACTGCCTCGTTGTCTATAAATACATATTATGGGCACAGATAGTACTGCTTCCTTGTCCATATATAATTATTATAGGCACAGATAGTACTGCCTCCCTGGCCATATGTAATCATTATAGGCACAGATGGTACTGTCTCCATGTCCATATATAATCATTATAGGCACAGATAGTACTGCCTCCTTGCCCATATATAATCATTATAGGCACAGATAGTACTGCCTCCTTGTCCATAAATACATATTATAGGCACAGATAGTACTGCTTCCCTGTCCATATATAATTATTATAGGCACAGATAGTGCTGCCTCCATGTCCATATCTAATTATTATAGGCACAGATAGTACTGCCTCCTTGTCCATATATAATTATTATAGGCACAGATAGTACTGCCTCCCTGTACATAATTACATATTATGGGCACAGATAGTACTGCCTCGTTGTCTATAAACACATATTATAGGCACAGATAGTACTGCCTCCCTGTCCATATATAATCATTATAGGCACAGATAGTGCTGCTTCCATGTCCATGTATAATCATTATAGGCACAGATAGTACTGCCTCCCTGGCCATATATAATCATTATAGGCACAGATAGTACTGCCTCTCAGTCCATAAATACATATTATAGACACAGATAGTACTGCCTCCTTGTCCATATATAATTATTATAGGCACAGATAGTACTGCCTCCCTGTACATAAATACATATTATGGGCACAGATAGTACTGCCTCGTTGTCTATAAATACATATTATAGGCACAGGTAGTCCTGCCTCCTTGTGCATAAATACATATTACAGGCACAGGTAGTACTGCCTCCTTGTCCATATATAATTATTATAGGCACAGATAGTACTGCTTCTCTGTCCATATATAATAATTACAGGCACACATAGTACTGCCTCAGTGTCCATATATAATCATTATAGGCACAGATAGTACTGCCTCCTTGTCCATATATAATTATTATAGGCACACATAGTGCTGCCTCCCTGTCCATATATAATTATTATAGGCACAGATAGTACTGCCTCCCTATCCATAAATATATATTACAGGCACAGATAGTACTGCCTCCATGTCCATAAATACATATTACAGGCACAGATAGTACTGCCTCCATGGCCATATATAATTATTATAGGCACAGATAGTACTGCCTCCATGTCCATAAATACATATTACAGGCACAGACAGTACTGCCTCCATGGCCATATATAATTATTACAGGCACAGATAGTACTGCCTCCATGGCCATATATAATTATTATAGGCACAGATAGTACTGCCTCCATGGCCATATATAATTATTACAGGCACAGATAGTACTGCCTCCATGGCCATATGTAATTATTATAGGAACAGATAGTACTGCTTCTCTGTCCATATATAATAATTACAGGCACACATAGTACTGCCTCAGTGTCCATATATAATCATTATAGGCACAGATAGTAATGCCTCCTTGTCCATATATAATTATTATAGGCACAGATAGTGCTGCCTCCCTGTCCATATATAATTATTATAGGCACAGATAGTGCTGCCTCCATGTCCATATATAATTATTATAGGCACAGATAGTACTGCCTCCCTATCCATAAATATATATTACAGGCACAGACAGTACTGCCTCCATGGCCATATATAATTATTACAGGCACAGATAGTACTGCCTCCATGGCCATATATAATTATTATAGGCACAGATAGTACTGCCTCCATGGCCATATATAATTATTACAGGCACAGATAGTACTGCCTCCATGGCCATATGTAATTATTATAGGAACAGATAGTACTGCTTCTCTGTCCATATATAATAATTACAGGCACACATAGTACTGCCTCAGTGTCCATATATAATCATTATAGGCACAGATAGTAATGCCTCCTTGTCCATATATAATTATTAAAGGCACAGATAGTGCTGCCTCCCTGTCCATATATAATTATTATAGGCACAGATAGTGCTGCCTCCATGTCCATATATAATTATTATAGGCACAGATAGTACTGCCTCCCTATCCATAAATATATATTACAGGCACAGATAGTACTGCCTCCATGGCCATATATAATTATTATAGGCACAGATACTACTGCCTCCATGTCCATAAATACATATTACAGGCACAGACAGTACTGCCTCCATGGCCATATATAATTATTATAGGCACAGATAGTACTGCCTCCATGGCCATATATAATTATTACAGGCACAGATTGTACTGCCTCCATGGCCATATATAATTATTATAGGCACAGATAGTGCTGCTTCCTTGTTCATAAATACATATTATAGGCACAGATAGTACTGCCTCCATGGCCATATATAATTATTATAGGCACAGATAGTACTGCCTCCATGGCCATATATAATTATTACAGGCACAGATAGTACTGCCTCCATGGCCATATATAATTATTACAGGCACAGATAGTACTGCCTCCCTGTCCATATATAATTATTATAGGCACAGATAGTACTGCCTCCATGGCCATATATAATTATTATAGGCACAGATAGTACTGCCTCCATGGCCATATATAATTATTATAGGCACAGATAGTGCTGCTTCCTTGTTCATAAATACATATTATAGGCACAGATAGTACTGCCTCCATGGCCATATATAATTATTATAGGCACAGATAGTACTGCCTCCATGGCCATATATAATCATTACAGGCACAGATAGTACAGCCTCCCTGTCCATATATAATCATTATAGGCACAGATAGTGCTGCCTCCATGGCCATATATAATTATTATAGGCACAGATAGTACTGCCTCCTTGTCCATATATAATCATTATAGGCACAGATAGTACTGCCTCCTTGTCCATATATAATTATTATAGGCACAGATAGTACTGCCTCCTTGTCCATATATAATTATTATAGGTACAGATAGTACTGCCTCCTTGTCCATAAATACATATTATAGGCACAGATAGTACTGCTTCCCTGTCCATATATAATCATTATAGGCACAGATAGTACTGACTCCTTGTCCATATATAATTATTATAGGCACAGATAGTACTGCCTCCTGTCCATATGGAAATAATGCAGGCACAGATAGTACTGCCTCCTTGTCCATATATAATTATTATAGGTACAGATAGTACTGCCTCCTTGTCCATAAATACATATTATAGGCACAGATAGTACTGACTCCTTGTCCATATATAATTATTATAGGCACAGATAGTACTGCATCCTTGTCCATATAGAAATAATGTAGGCAGAGGTAGTACTGTCTCCTTGTCCATATATACTTATTATAGGTACAGATAGTACTGGCTCCTTGTCCATAAATACATATTATAGGCACAGATAGTACTGCCTCCCTGTCCATATATAATCATTATAGGCACAGATAGTACTGCCTCCATGTCCATGTATAATCATTATAGGCACAGATATTACAGCTTACCTGGCGATATATAATCATTATAGGCACAGATAGTACTGCCTCCCTGGCCATATATAATCATTATAGGCACAGATAGTACTGCCTCCCTGGCCATATATAATCATTATAGGCACAGATAATACTGCCTCTCAGTCCATAAATACATATTATAGACACAGATAGTACTGCCTCCTTGCCCATATATAATTATTATAGGCACAGATAGTACTGCCTCCCTGTACATAAATACATATTATGGGCACAGATAGTACTGCCTCGTTGTCTATAAATACATATTATGGGTACAGATAGTACTGCCTCCTTGTCCATAAATACATATTATAGGCACAGATGGTACTGTCTCCATGTCCATATATAATCATTATAGGCACAGATAGTACTGCCTCCTTGTCCATATATTATTATTATAGGCACAGATAGTACTGCCTCCCTGTACATAAATACATATTATGGGCACAGATAGTACTGCCTCGTTGTCTATAAATACATATTATGGGTACAGATAGTACTGCCTCCTTGTCCATAAATACATATTATAGGCACAGATAGTACTGCCTCCCTGTCCATATATAATCATTATAGGCACAGATAGTACTGACTCCTTGTCCATATATAATTATTATAGGCACAGATAGTACTGCCTCCTGTCCATATGGAAATAATGCAGGCACAGATAGTACTGCCTCCTTGTCCATATATAATTATTATAGGTACAGATAGTACTGCCTCCTTGTCCATAAATACATATTATAGGCACAGATAGTACTGACTCCTTGTCCATATATAATTATTATAGGCACAGATAGTACTGCATCCTTGTCCATATAGAAATAATGTAGGCACAGGTAGTACTGTCTCCTTGTCCATATATAATTATTATAGGTACAGATAGTACTGGCTCCTTGTCCATAAATACATATTATAGGCACAGATAGTGCTGCTTCCATGTCCATGTATAATCATTATAGGCACAGATATTACAGCTTACCTGGCCATATATAATCATTATAGGCACAGATAGTACTGCCTCCCTGGCCATATATAATCATTATAGGCACAGATAGTACTGCCTCCCTGGCCATATATAATCATTATAGGCACAGATAATACTGCCTCTCAGTCCATAAATACATATTATAGACACAGATAGTACTGCCTCCTTGTCCATATATAATTATTATAGGCACAGATAGTTCTGCCTCCCTGTACATAAATACATATTATGGGCACAGATAGTACTGCCTCGTTGTCTATAAATACATATTATGGGCACAGATAGTACTGCCTCCCTGGCCATATGTAATCATTATAGGCACAGATGGTACTGTCTCCATGTCCATATATAATCATTATAGGCACAGATAGTGCTGCCTCCATGGCCATATATAATTATTATAAACACAGATAGTACTGCCTCCTTGTCCATAAATACATATTATAGGCACAGATAGTACTGCTTCCCTGTCCATATATAATTATTATAGGCACAGATAGTGCTGCCTCCATGTCCATATCTAATTATTATAGGCACAGATAATACTGCCTCCTTGTCCATATATAATTATTATATGCACAGATAGTACTGCCTCCCTGTACATAAATACATATTATGGGCACAGATAGTACTGCCTCGTTGTCTATAAATACATATTATAGGCACAGATAGTACTGCCTCCTTGTCCATATATAATTATTATAGGCACAGATAGTACTGCCTCCCTGTACATAAATACATATTATGGGCACAGATAGTACTGCCTCGTTGTCTATAAACACATATTATAGGCACAGATAGTACTGCCTCCCTGTCCATATATAATCATTATAGGCACAGATAGTGCTGCTTCCATGTCCATGTATAATCATTATAGGCACAGATAGTACTGCCTCCCTGGCCATATATAATCATTATAGGCACAGATAGTACTGCCTCTCAGTCCATAAATACATATTATAGACACAGATAGTACTGCCTCCTTGTCCATATATAATTATTATAGGCACAGATAGTACTGCCTCCCTGTACATAAATACATATTATGGGCACAGATAGTACTGCCTCCTTGTGCATAAATACATATTACAGGCACAGGTAGTACTGCCTCCTTGTCCATATATAATTATTATAGGCACAGATAGTACTACCTCCCTGTCCATATATAATTATTATAGGCACAGATAGTACTGCCTCCCTATCCATAAATATATATTACAGGCACAGATAGTACTGCCTCCATGTCCATAAATACATATTACAGGCACAGATAATACTGCCTCCATGGCCATATATAATCATTATAGGCACAGATAGTGCTGCCTCCATGTCCATAAATACATATTACAGGCACAGACAGTACTGCCTCCATGGCCATATATAATTATTACAGGCACAGATAGTACTGCCTCCATGGCCATATATAATTATTATAGGCACAGATAGTACTGCCTCCATGGCCATATGTAATTATTATAGGCACAGATAGTACTGCTTCTCTGTCCATATATAATAATTACAGGCACACATAGTACTGCCTCAGTGTCCATATATAATCATTATAGGCACAGATAGTACAGCCTCCTTGTCCATATATAATTATTATAGGCACAGATAGTGCTGCCTCCCTGTCCATATATAATTATTATAGGCACAGATAGTACTGCCTCCCTATCCATAAATATATATTACAGGCACAGATAGTACTGCCTCCATGGCCATATATAATTATTATAGGCACAGATACTACTGCCTCCATGTCCATAAATACATATTACAGGCACAGACAGTACTGCCTCCATGGCCATATATAATTATTATAGGCACAGATAGTACTGCCTCCATGTCCATAAATACATATTACAGGCACAGACAGTACTGCCTCCATGGCCATATATAATTATTACAGGCACAGATAGTACTGCCTCCATGGCCATATATAATTATTATAGGCACAGATAGTGCTGCCTCCTTGTTCATAAATACATATTATAGGCACAGATAGTACTGCCTCCATGGCCATATATAATTATTATAGGCACAGATAGTACTGCCTCCATGGCCATATATAATTATTACAGGCACAGATAGTACTGCCTCCATGGCCATATATAATTATTACAGGCACAGATAGTACTGCCTCCATGGCCATATATAATCATTACAGGCACAGATAGTACAGCCTCCCTGTCCATATATAATCATTATAGGCACAGATAGTGCTGCCTCCATGGCCATATATAATTATTATAGGCACAGATAGTACTGCCTCCTTGTCCATATATAATTATTATAGGCACAGATAGTACTGCCTCTTTGTCCATATATAATTATTACAGGCACAGATAGTACTGCCTCCATGGCCATATATATTTATTACAGGCACAGATAGTACTGCCTCCATGGCCATATATAATCATTACAGGCACAGATAGTACAGCCTCCCTGTCCATATATAATCATTATAGGCACAGATAGTGCTGCCTCCATGGCCATATATAATTATTATAGGCACAGATAGTACTGCCTCCTTGTCCATATATAATTATTATAGGCACAGATAGTACTGCCTCCTTGTCCATAAATACATATTATAGGCACAGATAGTACTGCCTCCTTGTCCATATATAATTATTATAGGCACAGATAGTACTGCCTCTTTGTCCATATATAATTATTATAGGCACAGATAGTGCTGCCTCCTTGTCCATATATAATTATTATAGGCACAGATAGTACTGCCTCCTTGTCCATAAATACATATTATAGGCACAGATAGTGCTGCCTCCTTGTCCATATATAATCATTATAGGCACAGATAGTACTGCCTCCTTGTCCATATATAATTATTATAGGCACAGATAGTACTGCCTCCTTGTCCATATATAATTATTATAGGCACAGATAGTACTGCCTCCTTGTCCATATATAATTATTATAGGTACAGATAGTACTGCCTCCTTGTCCATAAATACATATTGTAGGCACAGATAGTACTGACTCCTTGTCCATATATAATTATTATAGGCACTGATAGTACTGCCTCCTGTCCATATGGAAATAATGCAGGCACAGATAGTACTGCCTCCTTGTCCATATATAATTATTATAGGTACAGATAGTACTGCCTTCTTGTCCATAAATACATATTATAGGCACAGATAGTACTGACTCCTTGTCCATATATAGTTATTATAGGCACAGATAGTACTGCATCCTTGTCCATATAGAAATAATGTAGGCACAGGGAGTACTGTCTCCTTGTCCATATATAATTATTATAGGTACAGATAGTACTGGCTCCTTGTCCATAAATACATATTATAGGCACAGATAGTACTGCCTCCCTGTCCATATATAATCATTATAGGCACAGATAGTGCTGCTTCCATGTCCATGTATAATCATTATAGGCACAGATATTACAGCTTACCTGGCCATATATAATCATTATAGGCACAGATAGTACTGCCTCCCTGGCCATATATAATCATTATAGGCACAGATAATACTGCCTCTCAGTCCATAAATACATATTATAGACACAGATAGTACTGCCTCCTTGTCCATATATAATTATTATAGGCACAGATAGTACTGCCTCCCTGCACATAAATACATATTATGGGCACAGATAGTACTGCCTCGTTGTCTATAAATACATATTATGGGCACAGATAGTACTGCTTCCTTGTCCATATATAATTATTATAGGCACAGATAGTACTGCCTCCTGGCCATATGTAATCATTATAGGCACAGATGGTACTGTCTCCATGTCCATATATAATCATTATAGGCACGGATAGTACTGCCTCCTTGTCCATATATAATCATTATAGGCACAGATAGTACTGCCTCCTTGTCCATAAATACATATTATAGGCACAGATAGTACTGCTTCCCTGTCCATATATAATTATTATAGGCACAGATAGTGCTGCCTCCATGTCCATATCTAATTATTATAGGCACAGATAGTACTGCCTCCTTGTCCATATATAATTATTATAGGCACAGATAGTACTGCCTCCCTGTACATAATTACATATTATGGGCACAGATAGTACTGCCTCGTTGTCTATAAACACATATTATAGGCACAGATAGTACTGCCTCCCTGTCCATATATAATCATTATAGGCACAGATAGTGCTGCTTCCATGTCCATGTATAATCATTATAGGCACAGATAGTACTGCCTCCCTGGCCATATATAATCATTATAGGCACAGATAGTACTGCCTCTCAGTCCATAAATACATATTATAGACACAGATAGTACTGCCTCCTTGTCCATATATAATTATTATAGGCACAGATAGTAGTGCCTCCCTGTACATAAATACATATTATGGGCACAGATAGTACTGCCTCGTTGTCTATAAATACATATTATAGGCACAGGTAGTCCTGCCTCCTTGTGCATAAATACATATTACAGGCACAGGTAGTACTGCCTCCTTGTCCATATATAATTATTATAGGCACAGATAGTACTGCTTCTCTGTCCATATATAATAATTACAGGCACACATAGTACTGCCTCAGTGTCCATATATAATCATTATAGGCACAGATAGTACTGCCTCCTTGTCCATATATAATTATTATAGGCACACATAGTGCTGCCTCCCTGTCCATATATAATTATTATAGGCACAGATAGTACTGCCTCCCTATCCATAAATATATATTACAGGCACAGATAGTACTGCCTCCATGTCCATAAATACATATTACAGGCACAGATAGTACTGCCTCCTTGTCCATATATAATCATTATAGGCACAGATAGTACTGCCTCCTTGTCCATATATAATTATTATAGGCACAGATAGTACTGCCTCCTTGTCCATATATAATTATTATAGGCACAGATAGTACTGCCTCCTTGTCCATATATAATTATTATAGGTACAGATAGTACTGCCTCCTTGTCCATAAATACATATTGTAGGCACAGATAGTACTGACTCCTTGTCCATATATAATTATTATAGGCACTGATAGTACTGCCTCCTGTCCATATGGAAATAATGCAGGCACAGATAGTACTGCCTCCTTGTCCATATATAATTATTATAGGTACAGATAGTACTGCCTTCTTGTCCATAAATACATATTATAGGCACAGATAGTACTGACTCCTTGTCCATATATAGTTATTATAGGCACAGATAGTACTGCATCCTTGTCCATATAGAAATAATGTAGGCACAGGGAGTACTGTCTCCTTGTCCATATATAATTATTATAGGTACAGATAGTACTGGCTCCTTGTCCATAAATACATATTATAGGCACAGATAGTACTGCCTCCCTGTCCATATATAATCATTATAGGCACAGATAGTGCTGCTTCCATGTCCATGTATAATCATTATAGGCACAGATATTACAGCTTACCTGGCCATATATAATCATTATAGGCACAGATAGTACTGCCTCCCTGGCCATATATAATCATTATAGGCACAGATAATACTGCCTCTCAGTCCATAAATACATATTATAGACACAGATAGTACTGCCTCCTTGTCCATATATAATTATTATAGGCACAGATAGTACTGCCTCCCTGCACATAAATACATATTATGGGCACAGATAGTACTGCCTCGTTGTCTATAAATACATATTATGGGCACAGATAGTACTGCTTCCTTGTCCATATATAATTATTATAGGCACAGATAGTACTGCCTCCTGGCCATATGTAATCATTATAGGCACAGATGGTACTGTCTCCATGTCCATATATAATCATTATAGGCACGGATAGTACTGCCTCCTTGTCCATATATAATCATTATAGGCACAGATAGTACTGCCTCCTTGTCCATAAATACATATTATAGGCACAGATAGTACTGCTTCCCTGTCCATATATAATTATTATAGGCACAGATAGTGCTGCCTCCATGTCCATATCTAATTATTATAGGCACAGATAGTACTGCCTCCTTGTCCATATATAATTATTATAGGCACAGATAGTACTGCCTCCCTGTACATAATTACATATTATGGGCACAGATAGTACTGCCTCGTTGTCTATAAACACATATTATAGGCACAGATAGTACTGCCTCCCTGTCCATATATAATCATTATAGGCACAGATAGTGCTGCTTCCATGTCCATGTATAATCATTATAGGCACAGATAGTACTGCCTCCCTGGCCATATATAATCATTATAGGCACAGATAGTACTGCCTCTCAGTCCATAAATACATATTATAGACACAGATAGTACTGCCTCCTTGTCCATATATAATTATTATAGGCACAGATAGTAGTGCCTCCCTGTACATAAATACATATTATGGGCACAGATAGTACTGCCTCGTTGTCTATAAATACATATTATAGGCACAGGTAGTCCTGCCTCCTTGTGCATAAATACATATTACAGGCACAGGTAGTACTGCCTCCTTGTCCATATATAATTATTATAGGCACAGATAGTACTGCTTCTCTGTCCATATATAATAATTACAGGCACACATAGTACTGCCTCAGTGTCCATATATAATCATTATAGGCACAGATAGTACTGCCTCCTTGTCCATATATAATTATTATAGGCACACATAGTGCTGCCTCCCTGTCCATATATAATTATTATAGGCACAGATAGTACTGCCTCCCTATCCATAAATATATATTACAGGCACAGATAGTACTGCCTCCATGTCCATAAATACATATTACAGGCACAGATAGTACTGCCTCCATGGCCATATATAATTATTATAGGCACAGATAGTACTGCCTCCATGTCCATAAATACATATTACAGGCACAGACAGTACTGCCTCCATGGCCATATATAATTATTACAGGCACAGATAGTACTGCCTCCATGGCCATATATAATTATTATAGGCACAGATAGTCCTGCCTCCATGGCCATATATAATTATTACAGGCACAGATAGTACTGCCTCCATGGCCATATGTAATTATTATAGGAACAGATAGTACTGCTTCTCTGTCCATATATAATAATTACAGACACACATAGTACTGCCTCTCAGTCCATAAATACATATTATGGGCACAGATAGTACTGCCTCGTTGTCTATAAATACATATTATGGGCACAGATATTACAGCTTCCTTGTCCATATATAATTATTATAGGCACAGATAGTACTGCCTCCCTGGCCATATGTAATCATTATAGGCACAGATAGTGCTGCCTCCCTGTCCATATATAATTATTATAGGCACAGATAGTGCTGCCTCCATGTCCATATATTATTATTATAGGCACAGATAGTGCTGCCTCCCTATCCATAAATATATATTACAGGCACAGATAGTACTGTCTCCATGGCCATATATAATTATTATAGGCACAGATACTACTGCCTCCATGTCCATAAATACATATTACAGGCATAGACAGTACTGCCTCCATGGCCATATATAATTATTATAGGCACAGATAGTACTGCCTCCATGTCCATAAATACATATTACAGGCACAGACAGTACTGCCTCCATGGCCATATATAATTATTACAGGCACAGATAGTACTGCCTCCATGGCCATATATAATTATTATAGGCACAGATAGTGCTGCCTCCTTGTTCATAAATACATATTATAGGCACAGATAGTACTGCCTCCATGGCCATATATAATTATTATAGGCACAGATAGTACTGCCTCCTTGTCCATAAATACATATTATAGGCACAGATAGTACTGCCTCCTGTCCATCTGGAAATAATGTAGGCACGAATAGTACTGCCTCCTTGTCCATATATAATTATTATAGGCACAGATAGTACTGCCCCCTTGTCCATATATAATTATTATAGGTACAGATAGTACTGCCTCCTTGTCCATAAATACATATTATAGGCACAGATAGTACTGCCTCCTGTCCATCTGGAAATAATGTAGGCACGAATAGTACTGCCTCCTTGTCCATATATAATTATTATAGGCACAGATAGTACTGCCCCCTTGTCCATATATAATTATTATAGGTACAGATAGTACTGCCTCCTTGTCCATAAATACATATTATAGGCACAGATAGTACTGCCTCCTTGTCCATATATAATCATTATAGGCACAGATAGTGGTGCCTCCTTGTTCAAAAATACATATTATAGGCACAGATAGTGCTGCCTCTTTGTCCATAAATACATATTATAGGCACAGATAGTACTGACTCCTTGTCCATATATAATTATTATAGGCACAGATAGTACTGCCTCCTGTCTATATGGAAATAATGCAGGCACAGATAGTACTGCCTCCTTGTCCATATATAATTATTATAGGTACAGATAGTACTGCCTCCTTGTCCATAAATACATATTATAGGCACAGATAGTACTGACTCCTTGTCCATATATAATTATTATAGGCACAGTTAGTACTGCATCCTTGTCCATATAGAAATAATGTAGGCACAGGTAGTACTGTCTCCTTGTCCATATATCATTATTATAGGTACAGATAGTACTGGCTCCTTGTCCATAAACACATATTATAGGCACAGATAGTACTGCCTCCCTGTCCATATATAATCATTATAGGCACAGATAGTACTGACTCCTTGTCCATATATAATTATTATAGGCACAGATAGTGCTGCTTCCATGTCCATGTATAATCATTATAGGCACAGATATTACAGCTTACCTGGCCATATATAATCATTATAGGCACAGATAGTACTGCCTCCCTGGCCATATATAATCATTATATGCACAGATAGTACTGCCTCCCTGGCCATATATAATCATTATAGGCACAGATAGTACTGCCTCTCAGTCCATAAATACATATTATAGACACAGATAGTACTGCCTCCTTGCCCATATATAATTATTATAGGCACAGATAGTACTGCCTCTCAGTCCATAAATACATATTATAGGCACAGATAGTACTGCCTCCTTGTCCATATATAATTATTATAGGCACAGATAATACTGCCTCTTTGTCCATATATAATTATTATAGGCACAGATAGTACTGCCTCCTTGTCCATATATAATTATTATAGGCACAGATAGTGCAGCCTCCTTGTCCATAAATACATATTATAGGCACAGATAGTACTGCCTCCTGTCCATCTGGAAATAATGTAGGCACGAATAGTACTGCCTCCTTGTCCATATATAATTATTATAGGCACATATAGTACTGCCTCCTTGTCCATATATAATTATTATAGGCACAGATAGTACTGCCCCCTTGTCCATATATAATTATTATAGGTACAGATAGTACTGCCTCCTTGTCCATAAATACATATTATAGGCACAGATAGTACTGCCTCCTTGTCCATATATAATCATTATAGGCACAGATAGTGGTGCCTCCTTGTTCATAAATACATATTATAGGCACAGATAGTGCTGCCTCCTTGTCCATAAATACATATTATAGGCACAGATAGTACTGACTCCTTGTCCATATATAATTATTATAGGCACAGATAGTACTGCCTCCTGTCTATATGGAAATAATGCAGGCACAGATAGTACTGCCTCCTTGTCCATATATAATTATTATAGGTACAGATAGTACTGGCTCCTTGTCCATAAACACATATTATAGGCACAGATAGTACTGCCTCCCTGTCCATATATAATCATTATAGGCACAGATAGTGCTGCTTCCATGTCCATGTATAATCATTATAGGCACAGATATTACAGCTTACCTGGCCATATATAATCATTATAGGCACAGATAGTACTGCCTCCCTGGCCATATATAATCATTATATGCACAGATAGTACTGCCTCCCTGGCCATATATAATCATTATAGGCACAGATAGTACTGCCTCTCAGTCCATAAATACATATTATAGACACAGATAGTACTGCCTCCTTGCCCATATATAATTATTATAGGCACAGATAGTACTGCCTCTCAGTCCATAAATACATATTATAGGCACAGATAGTACTGCCTCCTTGTCCATATATAATTATTATAGGCACAGATAGTACTGCCTCCCTGTACATAAATACATGTTATGGGCACAGATAGTACTGCCTCGTTGTCTATAAATACATATTATGGGCACAGATATTACAGCTTCCTTGTCCATATATAATTATTATAGGCACAGATAGTACTGCCTCCCTGGCCATATATAATCATTATAGGCACAGATAGTACTGCCTCCCTGGCCATATGTAATCATTATAGGCACAGATGGTACAGTCTCCATGTCCATATATAATCATTATAGGCACAGATAGTGCTGCCTCCATGTCCATATATAATTATTATAAACACAGATAGTATTGCCTCCTTGTCCATAAATATATATTATAGGCACAGATAGTACTGCTTCCCTGTCCATATATAATTATTATAGGCACAGATAGTACTGCTTCCCTGTCCATATATAATTATTATAGGCACAGATAGTGCTGCTTCCCTGTCCATATATAATTATTATAGGCACAGGTAATACTGCCTCCATGTCCATATCTAATTATTATAGGCACAGATAGTACTGCCTCCCTGTCCATATATAATCATTATAGGCACAGATATTACTGCCTCCCTGGCCATATATAATCATTATAGGCACAGATAGTACTGCCTCTCAGTCCATAAATACATATTATAGACACAGATAGTACTGCCTCCTTGTCCATATATAATTATTATAGGCACAGATAGTACTGCCTCCCTGTACATAAATACATATTATGGGCACAGATAGTACTGCCTCCTTGTGCATAAATACATATTATATTACAGGCACAGGTAGTACTGCCTCCTTGTCCATATATAATTATTATAGGCACAGATAGTACTGCTTCTCTGTCCATATATAATAATTACAGGCACACATAGTACTGCCTCAGTGTCCATATATAATCATTATAGGTGACTCACCCCCTGGGCCAGTGCTGTAGTGCGGCGCGCGTGCGCGCGGGGGATACCCGGAGCCGGATCTGATGGGGGTAGTAGTCTTCGTGTGGCGGTGACCCGGTCCGCGCCCAGGGTGGTCAAACTAAGTGGCAGTTATTGGTATGATGGTATTAGTGTCCGACTACGCCACCCGTTGAATGCGGTTATGAAACCGCCGCTGCAGGGCAGACCGCTGAGGCCGGTGGTATAGGTGTGCAGCAATGTTGATATAACCCCCAACGGGAGAGGTATGGCCTCAGGGCAGCGGATGTGGGTGATGTTGGGAGTGATGGTGTGGATGTCCCAGCACTACCGGTGCGACAAGGAAGCACGGAGACGTGAGGGTACAGTTCAGGGCCTTTACTGATGGTACAAGGCAAATTCCCCCGGGAGTACTGGCTAGTAGTTGGGGCCTGGTTAGTCTGCGAGTAAGCCGGAGTTCCCCTGGCCAGGTGGAGTTGTAGGCCTTCCCGTTAGTCTGTACCCTTCCTGGCTACCCTGCTTTCGGCGGTTACAAGTAGCCCACGTCCCTGGGTATACCGTGTGGTGCTCACCCGTATGGCTGGTGACCTGGGGCCTCCTGTTAGCCTCCGCTCCGGGATGGCGGTGCTGGTCCCTTCGTTGTGACTGAGCCTCCGGGCTTTTATGGCCAGAGGACCTGGAATCCCCTGCCGGATGGATTCTGCTGCTGGGTATATCTTAGTCCCCACAGCCTCGGACTCCTGTGTCCGGTTTTAGTACCTTCTTCCAGGGCGAGCTCTGCACAGCTCCAGCCCCTGGCACTTCTCCTTGGCTCCTACAGAGCTCCTGATGTCTATCTGTCCCTGTTTCTGCGTGTCCAGACCAGACTCCGTCTCTGTCTGGAACTCCTCTCTCTAACCCTGCCTCAGCCCCAGTTTATATAGGGGAAGTTCTTCCCCTCCCAGGACTGGGCAGGAGGTGTGGCATGCATAGGATTCCTGCCCAGGAGACCTCCCACCTGCTCACAGACGTAATACTGCTATTACTGTGGAAACCAGACCCCTGGGGTGCCACATTGGCACAGATAGTACTGCCTCCTTGTCCATATATAATTATTATAGGCACAGATAGTGCTGCCTCCCTGTCCATATATAATTATTATAGGCACAGATAGTGCTGCCTCCATGTCCATATATAATTATTATAGGCACATATAGTACTGCCTCCATGTCCATATATAATTATTATAGGCACAGATAGTGCTGCCTCCTTGTCCATATATAATTATTATAGGTACAGATAGTGCTGCCTCCCTGTCCATATATAATTATTATAGGCACAGATAGTGCTGCCTCCATGTCCATATATAATTATTATAGGCACATATAGTACTGCCTCCCTATCCATAAATATATATTACAGGCACAGATAGTACTGCCTCCATGTCCATAAATACATATTACAGGCACAGATAGTACTGCCTCCATGGCCATATATAATTATTATAGGCACAGACAGTACAGCCTCCATGTCCATAAATACATATTACAGGCACAGACAGTACTGCCTCCATGGCCATATATAATTATTACAGGCACAGATAGTACTGCCTCCATGGCCATATATAATTATTATAGGCACAGATAGTACTGCCTCCATGGCCATATATAATTATTACAGGCACAGATAGTACTGCCTCCATGGCCATATGTAATTATTATAGGCACAGATAGTAATGCTTCTCTGTCCATATATAATAATTACAGGCACACATAGTACTGCCTCAGTGTCCATATATAATCATTATAGGCACAGATAGTACTGCCTCCTTGTCCATATATAATTATTATAGGCACAGATAGTGCTGCCTCCCTGTCCATATATAATTATTATAGGCACAGATAGTGCTGCCTCCAGGTCCATATATAATTATTATAGGCACAGATAGTGCTGCCTCCATGTCCATAAATATATATTACAGGCACAGATAGTACTGCCTCCATGGCCATATATAATTATTATAGGCACAGATAGTACTGCCTCCATGTCCATAAATACATATTACAGGCACAGATAGTACTGCCTCCATGGCCATATATAATTATTATAGGCACAGATAGTACTGCCTCCATGTCCATAAATACATATTACAGGCACAGACAGTACTGCCTCCATGGCCATATAGAATTATTACAGGCACAGATAGTACTGCCTCCATGGCCATATATAATTATTATAGGCACAGATAGTGCTGCCTTCTTGTTCATAAATACATATTATAGGCACAGATAGTACTGCCTCCATGGCCATATATAATTATTATAGGCACAGATAGTGCTGCCTCCTTGTCCATATATAATTATTATAGGCACAGATAGTACTGCCTCTTTGTCCATATATAATTATTATAGGCACAGATAGTGCAGCCTCCTTGTCCATAAATACATATTATAGGCACAGATAGTACTGCCTCCTGTCCATCTGGAAATAATGTAGGCACGAATAGTACTGCCTCCTTGTCCATATATAATTATTATAGGCACATATAGTACTGCCTCCTTGTCCATATATAATAATTATAGGCACAGATAGTGCTGCCCCCTTGTCCATACATAAATTTTATAGGTACAGATAGTACTGCCTCCTTGTCCATAAATACATATTATAGGCAAAGATAGTACTGCCTCCTTGTCCATATATAATCATTATAGGCACAGATAGTGGTGCCTCCTTGTTCATAAATACATATTATAGGCACAGATAGTGCTGCCTCCTTGTCCATAAATACATATTATAGGCACAGATAGTACTGACTCCTTGTCCATATATAATTATTATAGGCACAGATAGTACTGCCTCCTGTCTATATGGAAATAATGCAGGCACAGATAGTACTGCCTCCTTGTCCATATATAATTATTATAGGTACAGATAGTACTGCCTCCTTGTCCATAAATACATATTATAGGCACAGATAGTACTGACTCCTTGTCCATATATAATTATTATAGGCACAGTTAGTACTGCATCCTTGTCCATATAGAAATAATGTAGGCACAGGTAGTACTGTCTCCTTGTCCATATATAATTATTATAGGTACAGATAGTACTGGCTCCTTGTCCATAAACACATATTATAGGCACAGATAGTACTGCCTCCCTGTCCATATATAATCATTATAGGCACAGATAGTGCTGCTTCCATGTCCATGTATAATCATTATAGGCACAGATATTACAGCTTACCTGGCCATATATAATCATTATAGGCACAGATAGTACTGCCTCCCTGGCCATATATAATCATTATAGGCACAGATAGTACTGCCTCCCTGGCCATATATAATCATTATAGGCACAGATAGTACTGCCTCTCAGTCCATAAATACATATTATAGACACAGATAGTACTGCCTCCTTGTCCATATATAATTATTATAGACACAGATAGTACTGCCTCTCAGTCCATAAATACATATTATAGGCACAGATAGTACTGCCTCCTTGTCCATATATAATTATTATAGGCACAGATAGTACTGCCTCCCTGTACATAAATACATATTATGGGCACAGATAGTACTGCCTCGTTGTCTATAAATACATATTATGGGCACAGATAGTACTGCCTCGTTGTCTATAAATACATATTATGGGCACAGATAGTACTGCCTCGTTGTCTATAAATACATATTATGGGCACAGATATTACAGCTTCCTTGTCCATATATAATTATTATAGGCACAGATAGTACTGCCTCCCTGGCCATATATAATCATTATAGGCACAGATAGTACTGCCTCCCTGGCCATATGTAATCATTATAGGCACAGATGGTACAGTCTCCATGTCCATATATAATCATTATAGGCACAGATAGTGCTGCCTCCATGTCCATATATAATTATTATAAACACAGATAGTATTGCCTCCTTGTCCATAAATACATATTATAGGCACAGATAGTACTGCTTCCCTGTCCATATATAATTATTATAGGCACAGATAATACTGCTTCCCTGTCCATATATAATTATTATAGGCACAGATAGTGCTGCTTCCCTGTCCATATATAATTATTATAGGCACAGGTAGTACTGCCTCCATGTCCATATCTAATTATTATAGGCACAGATAGTACTGCCTCCCTGTCCATATATAATCATTATAGGCACAGATAGTACTGCCTCCCTGGCCATATATAATCATTATAGGCACAGATAGTACTGCCTCTCAGTCCATAAATACATATTATAGACACAGATAGTACTGCCTCCTTGTCCATATATAATTATTATAGGCACAGATAGTACTGCCTCCCTGTACATAAATACATATTACGGGCACAGATAGTACTGCCTCCTTGTGCATAAATACATATTATATTACAGGCACAGGTAGTACTGCCTCCTTGTCCATATATAATTATTATAGGCACAGATAGTACTGCTTCTCTGTCCATATATAATAATTACAGGCACACATAGTACTGCCTCAGTATCCATATATAATCATTATAGGCACAGATAGTACTGCCTCCTTGTCCATATATAATTATTATAGGCACAGATAGTGCTGCCTCCCTTTCCATATATAATTATTATAGGCACAGATAGTACTGCCTCCCTATCCATAAATATATATTACAGGCACAGATAGTACTGCCTCCATGGCCATATATAATTATTATAGGCACATATAGTACTGCCTCCCTATCCATAAATATATATTACAGGCACAGATAGTACTGCCTCCATGTCCATAAATACATATTACAGGCACAGATAGTACTGCCTCCATGGCCATATATAATTATTATAGGCACAGATAGTACTGCCTCCATGTCCATAAATACATATTACAGGCACAGATAGTACTGCCTCCATGGCCATATATAATCATTATAGGCACAGATAGTACTGCCTCCCTGGCCATATGTAATCATTATAGGCACAGATGGTACAGTCTCCATGTCCATATATAATCATTATAGGCACAGATAGTGCTGCCTCCATGTCCATATATAATTATTATAAACACAGATAGTACTGCCTCCTTGTCCATAAATACATATTATAGGCACAGATAGTACTGCTTCCCTGTCCATATATAATTATTATAGGCACAGATAGTACTGCCTCCATGTCCATAAATACATATTACAGGCACAGATAGTACTGCCTCCATGGCCATATATAATCATTATAGGCACAGATAGTACTGCCTCCCTGGCCATATGTAATCATTATAGGCACAGATGGTACAGTCTCCATGTCCATATATAATCATTATAGGCACAGATAGTGCTGCCTCCATGTCCATATATAATTATTATAAACACAGATAGTATTGCCTCCTTGTCCATAAATACATATTATAGGCACAGATAGTACTGCCTCCATGTCCATATCTAATTATTATAGGCACAGATAGTACTGCCTCCCTGTCCATATATAATCATTATATGCACAGATAGTACTGCCTCCCTGGCCATATATAATCATTATAGGCACAGATAGTACTGCCTCTCAGTCCATAAATACATATTATAGACACAGATAGTACTGCCTCCTTGTCCATATATAATTATTATAGGCACAGATAGTACTGCCTCCCTGTACATAAATACATATTATGGGCACAGATAGTACTGCCTCCTTGTGCATAAATACATATTATATTACAGGCACAGGTAGTAGTGCCTCCTTGTCCATATATAATTATTATAGGCACAGATAGTACTGCTTCTCTGTCCATATATAATAATTACAGGCACACATAGTACTGCCTCAGTGTCCATATATAATCATTATAGGCACAGATAGTACTGCCTCCTTGTCCATATATAATTATTATAGGCACAGATAGTGCTGCCTCCCTGTCCATATATAATTATTATAGGCACAGATAGTGCTGCCTCCATGTCCATATATAATTATTATAGGCACATATAGTACTGCCTCCCTATCCATAAATATATATTACAGGCACAGATAGTACTGCCTCCATGTCCATAAATACATATTACAGGCACAGATAGTACTGCCTCCATGGCCATATATAATTATTATAGGCACAGATAGTACTGCCTCCATGTCCATAAATACATATTACAGGCACAGATAGTACTGCCTCCATGGCCATATATAATCATTATAGGCACAGATAGTGCTGCCTCCATGTCCATATATAATTATTATAAACACAGATAGTATTGCCTCCTTGTCCATAAATACATATTATAGGCACAGATAGTACTGCTTCCCTGTCCATATATAATTATTATAGGCACAGATAGTGCTGCTTCCCTGTCCATATATAATTATTATAGGCACAGGTAGTACTGCCTCCATGTCCATATCTAATTATTATAGGCACAGATAGTACTGCCTCCCTGTCCATATATAATCATTATAGGCACAGATAGTACTGCCTCCCTGGACATATATAATCATTATAGGCACAGATAGTACTGCCTCTCAGTCCATAAATACATATTATAGACACAGATAGTACTGCCTCCTTGTCCATATATAATTATTTTAGGCACAGATAGTACTGCCTCCCTGTACATAAATACATATTATGGGCACAGATAGTACTGTCTCCTTGTGCATAAATACATATTATATTACAGGCACAGGTAGTACTGCCTCCTTGTCCATATATAATTATTATAGGCACATATAGTACTGCTTCTCTGTCCATATATAATAATTACAGGCACACATAGTACTGCCTCAGTGTCCATATATAATCATTATAGGCACAGATAGTACTGCCTCCTTGTCCATATATAATTATTATAGGCACAGATAGTGCTGCCTCCCTGTCCATATATAATTATTATAGGCACAGATAGTGCTGCCTCCATGTCCATATATAATTATTATAGGCACATATAGTACTGCCTCCCTATCCATAAATATATATTACAGGCACAGATAGTACTGCCTCCATGTCCATAAATACATATTACAGGCACAGATAGTACTGCCTCCATGGCCATATATAATTATTATAGGCACAGATAGTACTGCCTCCATGTCCATAAATACATATTACAGGCACAGACAGTACTGCCTCCATGGCCATATATAATTATTACAGGCACAGATAGTACTGCCTCCATGGCCATATATAATTATTACAGGCACAGATAGTACTGCCTCCATGGCCATATGTAATTATTATAGGCACAGATAGTACTGCTTCTCTGTCCATATATAATAATTACAGGCACACATAGTACTTCTTCAGTGTCCATATATAATCATTATAGGCACAGATAGTACTGCCTCCTTGTCCATATATAATTATTATAGGCACAGATAGTGCTGCCTCCCTGTCCATATATAATTATTATAGGCACAGATAGTGCTGCCTCCAGGTCCATATATAATTATTATAGGCACAAATAGTGCTGCCTCCATGTCCATAAATATATATTACAGGCACAGATAGTACTGCCTCCATGGCCATATATAATTATTATAGGCACAGATAGTACTGCCTCCATGTCCATAAATACATATTACAGGCACAGATAGTACTGCCTCCATGGCCATATATAATTATTATAGGCACAGATAGTACTGCCTCCATGTCCATAAATACATATTACAGGCACAGACAGTACTGCCTCCATGGCCATATATAATTATTATAGGCACAGATAGTGCTGCCTTCTTGTTCATAAATACATATTATAGGCACAGATAGTACTGCCTCCATGGTCATATATAATTATTGCAGGCACAGATAGTACTGCCTCCATGGCCATATATAATCATTACAGGCACAGATAGTACAGCCTCCCTGTCCATATATAATCATTATAGGCACAGATAGTGCTGCCTCCATGGCCATATATAATTATTATAGGCACAGATAGTGCTGCCTCCATGGCCATATGTAATTATTATAGGCACAGATAGTACTGCCTCCATGTCCATAAATAGATATTATAGGCACAGATAGTACTGCCTCCATGTCCATAAATAGATATTATAGGCACAGATAGTACTGCCTCCATGGCCATATATAATCATTATAGGCACAGATAGTACTGCCTCCATGGCCATATATAATCATTATAGGCACAGATAGTACTGCCTCCATGTCCATAAATAGATATTATTGGCACAGATAGTACTGCCTCCATGGCCATATATAATTATTACAGGCACAGATAGTACTGCCTCCATGGCCATATATAATTATTATAGGCACAGATAGTGCTGCCTTCTTGTTCATAAATACATATTATAGGCACAGATAGTACTGCCTCCATGGCCATATATAATTATTATACGCACAGATAGTACTGCCTCCATGGCCATATATAATTATTATAGGCACAGATAGTGCTGCCTCCTTGTCCATAAATAGATATTATAGGCACAGATAGTACTGCCTCCATGTCCATAAATAGATATTATAGGCACAGATAGTACTGCCTCCATGGCCATATATAATCATTATAGGCACAGATAGTACTGCCTCCATGGCCATATATAATCATTATAGGCACAGATAGTACTGCCTCCATGTCCATAAATAGATATTATAGGCACAGATAGTACTGCCTCCATGGCCATATATAATCATTATAGGCACAGATAGTACTGCCTCCATGGCCATATATAATCATTATAGGCACAGATAGTACTGCCTCCATGTCCATAAATACATATTATAGGCACAGATAGTGCTGCCTTCCTGTCTATACCGAATATTTCGGACGGTGCATAGTTTTTGCTATACTGTACAGAGTTTATATGAACAACATGTATTTCTTGGTGCACAGTTCAGAAATCCTCTTTTCCTCCATAATTGCCCCATTTTCTGCCTTAATGGCTGATGCATGAATCCCGCGATGTCATTCAGCTCAGCAGAACGGCATTAGAAGGAAAGTGAAAAAGTCATCTCCGATCAATAAAACTTTAAAAGGCACTTAAGGTCTCGGCGCGAGGATTCTCCTGAGCGCATGGAGTAAACTCCAGCGGAAGAGGCGCCGCAGCGATCGGTGCGGTTTCCTCCTCAAGTAGTTTGAAAGCTAAATTGCTTCTCTATATTAAGAAGCCGCTTTAGTGCTGCGCTCCCCGGATCCATGGCAACTGGCGGACCCCCTCCATTCAGGGGCTCAATACGAAGACTCGATGACAAAGCTCCCATCTCCAGCAGATCGTTATATGCGCAGCCGGCGGCAGCAGCAGCACGAGCCACCGGCAGCGAGAGCCGGAGACGGGAGGGTCTGGGGTGTACGGAAAAACTGCATCCTTATCAGCCTGATACTATCAGATCAGCACCAGAAACGGCAGAAAAGTAACTGGTGGCAAGATCACGTCCCGGCAGCACAGCCCACCCATGCCGCCTTTCTGGAGGCAAATATACGCACTTCCTAGTAGTCACAGCCACCTCCCACTTCCTAGTAGTCACAGCCGCCTCTCACTTCCTAGTAGTCACAGCCGCCTCTCACTTCCTAGTAGTCACAGCCGCCTCCCACTTCCTAGTAGTCACAGCCACCTCCCGCTTCCTAGTAGTCACAGCGGTCTATTACTTCCCAGTAGTTACAGCAGTCTCTCACTTCCTACTAGTCACAGCGGTCTCTCACTTCTTAGCAGTCACTGCGGTCTCTCACTTCCTAGTAGTTCCAATGGTCTCTCACTTCCTAGTAGTAACAGCAGTCTCTCACTTCCTAGTAGTCACAGCAGTCTCTCACTTCATAGTAGTCACAGCGGTCTCTCACTTCCTAGTAGTCACAGCCACCTCCCGCTTCCTAGTAGTCACAGCCGCCTCTCACTTCTCAGTAGTCACAGCAGTCTCTCACTTCCTAGTAGTCATAATGGTCTCCCACTTCCCAGTAGTCACAGCGGTTTCTCACTTCCCAGTAGTCACAGCGGTCTCTCACTTCCCAGTAGTCACAGCGGTCTCTCACTTCCCAGTAGTTACAGCAGTCTCTCACTTTCTAGTAGTCATAGTGGGCTCCCACTTCCTAGTAGTCACAGCGGTCTCCCACTTCCTAGTAGTAACAGCGGTCTATTACTTCCCAGTAGTTACAGCAGTCTCTCACTTCCTACTAGTCACAGCGGTCTCTCACTTCTTAGCAGTCACAGCGGTCTCTCACTTCCTAGTAGTTCCAATGGTCTCTCACTTCCTAGTAGTAACAGCAGTCTCTCACTTCCTAGTAGTCACAGCAGTCTCTCACTTCATAGTAGTCACAGCGGTCTCTCACTTCATAGTAGTCACAGCGGTCTCTCACTTCATAGTAGTCACAGCGGTCTCCCACTTCCTAGTAGTCACAGCTGTCCCCCACTTCCCAGTAGTCACAGCGGTCTCCCACTTCCTACTAGTCACAGAGGTCTCCCACTTACTCGAAGTCACAGCAGTCTCCTACTTCCTAGTAGTCACAGCAGTCTCCCAATTCCCGAGTACATACAGCTGCCCCCCCCCCCCAGTTCTCCTGTAGTCACGGCAGTCCTCTAGTACTAAGTCAAAAGTCTTAGTATCCCCTAGACCACCTAACCAGTCGTGGTTTCTTCCAGGCTCATTCCCCTATAAATCACAACAGCCTCCCGATTGCTCAGTAGCAGTCTCCAACCTCCAATTTGGTCAGAGCACCCCCCCATTATATCACCTGTGGTCTCTGCAGCCATCTAGCACTAAAGTCCTAATATTCTGCAGCCTCACCACCTCCCAACAGTTTCATCATGCCTCCTTATCTCCCTAGTAGTCACAGCAGTCCCAGCTTCCTGCAGAGAAGCCAATGTCGTCCCCTCACCACCTTGGTGAATGGCACTAAGCTGCCGCTCCAAGTACCGCTGCCCGGGCAGACGAGCTGCCCAGCCTGGTAAACTGGAAGGGATTGTCCTGATTGCTGGGGCAGCGGGAATGTGCGATTCCTGGAAATCCTCTGTAACACCCGAATAAAGGGAGATAAATGGCCGCCATAGTAATACACGGGCGTCCACCGCTGCTCGCAGTCTGCTCTCCATTCTGACTAATAGGGAGCGCTCCAGACATCCAAGTGCTACACGTTTTCTAATAGGGTCCATGGAGAGGGCTAGCCTTGATGAGACAACCCCTCTTAAGGGATCCGTCACATTCATCCATCACCGCCCCTTTATTGGGACCAGCGTGTTGTTATGCAAAAGTTTAAAAAAAAATTCTGCATTGCCAAAAAAAAACACGTTCTATTCTGTTATGCGTAGGAAGTAACCTCATATGTAGAAGAAACAGCGCCACTCCTGTACACAGGCTGAGGCTGGTATTGCAGCTCAATTACATTCACTTCAGTCAGGCTGAGTTGCAGTACCCGGTACAGACCAGGGTGGCGCTGTGTCTGAGAGAGAAAATAAAACCATTTTTCTTCTTGGACAGCCCCTTTTACCCCTTCATGACCAGACAATTTTTCTTTTTTTTTTCCAATATCCAGAACTGTTATTTTTCCGCTGAGGTCACCGTATCGGGGGCTTTTTTTTTTCAGGGACGAGTTCTCGATTTGATTGACACCATTCACGTCACCATAAAATGTTCTGGAAACAAGGAAAAAAAAAATCCCAGTGGGGTGAAAAAAAACACAATTCCCCCGTTGTTTTTTTTGTTTTCTCTTTACCCGTCCGTTGTACGGAGATTCTCTGGGGCGGCGCGATGACGGTGACTTTCTTTATTTTTGTATTTTACTGGTTAAAAGAGAAAAAAAGAGTTTTCCGTTCACTTTTACGGATGCGGCGAAAACTGAACGTTTATTCATTTTGGAATTGAGAAATGGGATGAGATTTAAGCTTTTATTTTTAAACCTTTTTTTTATTTTTTTATTTTTCTTTAATTTTTTAGGTCTCTAATGGGACTTGTACCTGCAATCATTTGATAGCGGCGGTGGCTTTTCCTCTCCGGGCCCAGCGTGGATCGAAGGATCGCAGGGCGGCATCGGAGGGGCCCAGTGCGGCATTGGAGGAGCGTAAGGCGGCATAGGGGACCCAGGGTGACATTGGAGGGGCCCAGCGTGGCATCGGAGGAGCGCAGGGTGGCATCGGAGGGGCCCTGTGCGGCATTGGAGGAGCGTAGGGCGGCATAGGGAGCCCAGGGTGACATCAGAGGGGCCCAGTGCAGCATCAAAGGAGCACAGGGCGGCATAGGGAGCCCAGGGTGACATCGGGGGGACCCAGTGCGGCATCAGAGGAGCACAGAGTGGCATAGGGGGGCGCAGTGCGGCATTGGAGGAGCGTAGGGCGGCATAGGGGGCCCAGGGTGACATCAGAGGGGCCCAGTGCGGCATCAAAGGAGCACAGAGCGGCATAGGGGGCCTAGGGTGACATCGGGGGGCCCAGTGCGGCATCAGAGGAGCACAGAGCGACATAGGGTGCCCAGGGTGACATCGGAGGGGTCCAGCGTGGCATCAGAGGAGCGCAGGGCGGCATTATAGGAGAGAGCAGGTGGTATCAGAGAGACAAAGTATCTTACACCATCCTTATTGAAAAAATAACCAACTATGGAATGGACAAGGCTATAGTGTTGAGCGAGCACTAAAATGCTCGGGTGCTCGAAGCTTGGGCCGAGCTCGCCGTGATACTCGGGTGCTCGACCCGAGCAACGAGCCCAATGTTAGTCTATGGGAGACCCGAGCATTTTTGCGGCGGCACCCCCGGCAGTCTGTAAAAAGCCTAAAAAGTGCCCAAAACGATAGGGACAGCATGGGAATCGCCCCAGGAAGCATTTCTGACCCCCTGGTCACTGCTGTCAGCAACGTGGTCAGAGGTATTAAGCCACTTTTACGGGCTCATAATAAAACGTTCAAAAATGAAAGTGAAACTTTTTTCCTGTGAAATATGTGAAGGAACTTCCTTTCCAGGGTAAAGACTTGTGTATAAGGTAAAATAAATGACCAAAAACGAAAATACTCCTCCACACCTTGGGCTCTGTTCACAAGTAGCATTTTTTATGCGTTTTTGCTGTAGCACCCCGAGGGCTCGGTTGCTACAGAGGTATTGCATCTCATCCAAATGTGCGATATCTCACTCTCAGGTAAGGATGGAGTGTGGATCAGGACCCCGACACCTGCATGCTTTACACCACATTTCCGGGGGGCAGGACGAGCGATATGCTCCAGGCAGAGCACGACAGTCCCTGTCCCTGGCTGGAGTGGAGGGAGGGAACACCGAGGAAGGGGGAACCCTGTAGTGCAGGAGCAGGGAGGAAGTAGTTCCTGGGTGCACCTAGAGGGAGGTATATAAGGTGGGCACCATCTTAGATCAGTGTTGAGTCCGAGTAGAAGGGACCGGGAGCAGAGGCTCTGCATGAGCTCTGCTCCACAGGCAGGCCTAGTAACTGAGGCCCAAGCCTGGAGAGGAAGAGGAAGGAAGAGGAGCGGAGAAGGCTCCAGGAACAAGGAACAAAGGGACCCCAGGGGTGTGGACCGGCTGGTAGCCACCACACGCCCGAATCTACCTGCGTAGAGGGGTCAGGCCAAAGGGGGGGACCGGTCCCCGAAATGAGTGGAGGCGGGGAACTACCCTCAGCTAGAAACCTGAGGCTGTGACATTTTATGTGGCGCAGCCCCTCGCTACACCCGCTAGGAAGGCACCACATAGGGTCAGGGAGACGGAGGCCAACGTTTACACGCCAAGGCCCGAGGCAGCCGGACAGAAGCGTGGTCACTGGTGGGGTATGACAGGCCAGAGGAAGAACACACAAAGGGGGTCCTGGGAAGCGCTCCAAAGTTATCTGGGAGTTGGCCGAGCCCCTTACCTGGTGAGCACAGTGTGACGCGGGACGTTATGACCAGCTGGAGTAACTCGGATAAAGAACTGTGATAAAAGATCCTGAACTGCATTACAGAGACTCTGAGTCATTACTCCCGCGCACCATCACTCCCAACATCCCCACTTGCTGCCCTGAGGTTATACTCCGCCCGTGGGGAGTTATACTACACTCTGCTGCGCCCACGACACCAGCCTCAGCGGTCTGCCCTGCAGCGGCGGTTCACTCTGACCGCAATCCACGGGTGGCGTAGTCGGACATTCAGAACGAATAGACTATCCCCTCTGGTTTGACCGCCCTGGGCACGGACCGGGTCGCCGCCACGAAGACTACAACCCCCAGCATCTCACTGAGGCCCGGCTCCGGGTATTCCCCTACACACACGGCCCAGGGGGCGCGTCATTGCACTTTTGTATTGCTTTCAACTGTGACAAATGCATTCACCGGGAAATGTCATTTTAATGTCATATTAACATTTTACAACCTTATCTGGCCATGTGCTGTGTAACACATGCATACAGTGCTGAAAAGACAAGGGAACAGCATGGGGAAGACCCCTGGAAGCATCTCTGACTCCCAGGTCACTGCCTAAAAGTGTGCCCATCAGAAGTGATCCTTGCCGCATCAGAAGATGCAGACTTGCAACTATCCCCGTGCAAGTTCTTGTCCCAGGGCAGTGTTCAATTGTACCTCCCCCATTCCTTGCAATGCAAGCGCAAATATGCAGCCAAGCACCCACCCACCCCCAGGCTGCAATACCATACTGCTAGGTTGCACTTGAAATGGGGCCTTTTAGTTTTGAGGAGGCCGAAGCTGGCCACTACCTCATGGCTGCTTCGGCAGCGAGGTATCCATACTCAGTCCCCAGCCGCCCGGCGGCCGGGTGTCCACGCTCGGTCCCCAGCTGCCAGGGGGCGGCCGGGTGTCCACACTCGGTCCCCAGCCGCCCCGCGGCCGGGTGTCCACACACGGTCCCCAGCCGCCTGGGAGCGGCCGGGTGTCCATAAACGGTCCCCAGCCACCCCGATTTCTCTGCGGAACATCCCCACACACTTTTCTTAGCCCGGCCTGCTTTAGGGCAGCATTGGACGAGCCCACCAGAGAACCAGACTCCTCCGGTGGGCCCTGGCTTCTCCATCAGGGGAGTTGAGAGTGCCAAGGTGAGGAGCATGATGAGGATGATAGAAGTTAGCATCTGCTTTGTTTTCAAGGAATGCAAGCGCATGTGTGACGCCCAGCTGTGCTTGGTATCACAGATCCTAGAAGGGTGTATTGATGGATTCCTCCACAAGAGGCCCCCATAACCATTCACACATCTCCACCTTCCACCTCAGACCACCAGAGGGAGCCCGTTAGGGATAGATAAATAGGGAAGGTGGAGCCAGGCAGCAGTCAGTTGGAGACAGAGTCTAGTTCAGTCTGGTTTAGCAGTGAGTCCAGTGCAGTCTGAGAAGAGTTACCTCAGAGGACAAAAGCCTGCTCCAGCTCCTGCAATCGCTATCCTGCAGTGGAGCTTATCCAGATCAAGACTCCTGGTAGCTCAGAGAGGTGAGCTTTAGGTGTGCCGGCGCCATAAGATCGGTGAAGCGCGGCGAGCTGCCGTTAGTGTGAGTAGCCTAGTGAGGGCCCGAGTAGGCCGAAGGCAAGAGGAGAGTTAGTACATAGGGGGCAGAGGAGCTTAATTGGCTCACCCCAAAGCAGTTACCAGACACCGGGTCCGAAGTTTAAAGGGATCTCTATGACCCAGTAGGATATAACCGGAATCCCTGGAGAACTACAAGTCCCAGGATCGCTAAAGTGCTGATACGTAACAGAGCCAGGAGACACATAGGCCCCGCAAGCTGAGGAGCGTGTACTCCAAGGAAAGGCCCTACCACAAGGTCAGCCAGTGCAGGACAGAGACAAAGTTAGGCCTAGCTCCAGGCAGGTCAGAAACTTACTACGCAGAGGCAAGAAACAGGAGGCCCAAAAACCCGCTCATTGGGGAGGATCCTGACATGCATCCTTCACCCTACAGTGCTCCGGGACGTGCCTGAATTTCCATCAGTAAAAGGTACTGAAGTGACTATCGTGTCTGTCCCTGTTCTTGCTCTGACCCGGCTCGGTCTCGCCTGTCCTGCATTCCCCGTCATACACTGCCCTGAGGCCCAGCTCCACCTGTGGGGAGCTATACCATCCAGCTGCCTTATCATCGGCCTTAGTGGACTGCGCAGCGCTGGTGATTCTCACCAGAAGCCACAGGTGGCGTCACAAACTCTTTTATTAACTTGACAAATTATCCACCCCTTTTAAGGAGCGACCCCAGGGTACGGGCCCGGGAGCCGACCATCGCGACATCCCTAAAAGGCCAGGCTAAAGGCCCAGGTACCGAGTCATCCCCATTCCCCTGGGCGGGTCATCTCCAATTGGCGTCACGAACAGGATTACGTGCCCACTGCAACGACGAAGTGTTATGCCCGTTGCCACCGGGTACTGTGCGCCTTTATTCTGAACTGTGTACGTAAAGTTGTGGTGAAGGTTGCCGCCATTGTTGGGACGCTGAGCGAGAAGAAGGGCGTAACCGCGGGAAAATTAGGGGCGTACCTGCAAAAGAGCGCGAAGTCCCAGACACGCCCCACGCCTAGATGTCAAATCGGGAAGCGCCAGGTCCTGTAAGGAACGTCGCTGAACGCTCTGACGTAGGACACAAGCGACGCAAGGTCCTGAAGACAACCGTCACCTGCGGAGCTGCGGCCTACCGGAAGAAAAGACAGAAGGTAGGCCACGGTTAACTAGGGGGGCGCCAAGATGTCCGATGAACAGCAGAACGCCGACCTGCCAGTCAATGTCCCTGAGGTTCAACCCGCGCCCGATGATGAGCAGGCCGAGGCCGCTGCTCCACCAGCAGCGCCTGTAACACTTGTTATTCCTATGACTTTACCGTACATTCCTGGAGCAAAGTGGCTCCCCCAGTACAACGGCAAACCAGATACCCTGTCTGGATTCAAACGGAAGATATGTGGTATCTTGGACATGTACTCTATGACCGGCAAACAAAGAGCTGCCGTTGTATTAGGACAACTAACCGGTGCTGCGGAACGGGAAGTGGAAACATGGTCGGCCGCAGACCAGGAGTCAGTGTCCACAATCTTTCAAAAACTACAGACTGTATTTGAGGACCTTACTGAGGCGGACCTCCGGATGAGGTTCTACAGCTGTTCCCAACAACCGGAGGACAATGTTTGGGACTATGCCTGGCGTCTTCAAGGGGCCCTGCGGGCTCTGAACCAAGTTAGTCCAACCAGCGTTAAGAATGAGAACAAAATGCTGAAGCAACAGTTTGTCCGGGGACTGAGGTCTCCAGAGGAAAGCAGGACTGTGCGTTGGTGGTCCCTGGATCATCCAGATGCCACCTTTGACAATCTCAAGGACATGGCTATAAAAGGACTGCAGCCCCTGGAAACCAATGCCATCCAATGTTACCAGGGTGGGGCTACCCCAGTGCCTGCTACACCCACCTTTTCCCCAGTGGCTGCTGAAGCCAAGGTTCCAGCAACGTCCCCTAGAGAACTGGACAGTCTGCGCTCTGAAGTGCGTCAGTTGAGCAAAACCCTGACCACTGTGCTGAGTGTTCTGCAGCTGCGGACGGAGCCCGAGGAAGGAGGGAAAATCCTGCTAGCCGATAGCCCTGAGGATGTCCCCTGGATACGAAGGAGGAGAAGGCCAACACCACCCTCACCGAGGACCAGTGACCAGCGCCGTCCACCGAAGGACCCAACCTGCTGCCGCAAGACCGGACACCTCGCCCAGAAGTGTCCTTTAAACGAGAAAACCCTGGGTCCGAGGGCCGACACCCAGGAGTAACCTCACCAGGCCCATCAGACTGGTACAACAGGTTCGTCGGAGGAAGACCTTTCCTGTCCATTGTGTTGGATGGGATCCCGACGCATGCCCTGCTGGACACAAGATCTCAGGTAACCATCATGCCTGATGTCCTCTACAAGAGGTTCTGGTCCATGGACGACCTACGTCCGCCAGCTCCAAATTTGTCTGTATATGCCTCAAATGGACACCCCCTTAACCTACTCGGGGTTAAGAATGTGACTGTAAAGGTGGGGAGAGTGGAGTTGAAGGACCAGGGACTAATTGTAGTAGAGACGAATCCTGATGACACTAATCCGTATATGGTACTTGGCACTAACATACTTGGTAACTGTTTGGGAGAGGTTGTGTTCTTGCTCCAACTGATAGCCGACACTGCCAGGCCGAGACAGAGGAGGGCGCTGCAGAAGGAAATCCGAGTCCTGATGTATCAACAGCAAGTAAGGTTAACAGACGGTGAAATCGGTAACGTGCGGGTGACGGACCCAATACCCATTGTCATCCCCCCAATGAGTGAAATGCTCATCTGGTGTAGAGCTGCTATAGGTCTTAGAGGACAGAGCTACCAGGCGGTAGTAGAACCCCTTTACTCCGAGCATAGACCCACGCTCTTAACCGCCAGGGGAGTGGTGGATGTACGTAATGGGAGGGTGCCCGTCCGTCTTCTCAATTTAGGGGAAGATGAGGTCAGACTGCCACTTTATGCCACTGTGGCCAAATTACATGCTGTCGATAACAACTGCATACATGAGGTGGAGTCCTTAGCCTCACCAGATGAAGTAGAGGATACTGACCCTGCAACCCAGGTGGAGGATTGGTGTCAACAGCTCCATGTTGGGACAGACACCACTCCTGCCCATCAGAAGCAGGGTGTACACCGGGTGGTTCAGGAATACTCGCAGGTGTTCAGTAAACATCCACTTGACTTTGGGAGGATTAAGGGGGTTCAGCATCATATCCCCACAGGCGACCAGTCCCCAATCAAAGACCGTTATAAGCCTATACCCCCAGCTCGCTACCAGAAGGCAAAAGAAATGCTGCATAACATGAGGAAGGCGGGAGTAATTAGGGATAGTTGTAGTCCCTGGGCACCTCCCCTAGTGCTGGTTAGGAAAAAGGACGGGAGCATGAGAATGTGTGTAGATTACCGACAAGTAAATCGCATTACACATAAAGATGCATACCCTTTACCACGCATAGAGGAGTCCCTAGCTGCCTTAAAGTCTGCAAATTACTTTTCCACCCTTGACCTCACTAGTGGGTACTGGCAAGTCGCTGTGGCTGAGGAGGATCGGGAGAAGACGGCCTTCACCACCCCGATGGGACTCTGCGAGTTCAACAGTATGCCGTTTGGACTCTGCAATGCCCCCGGAACGTTCCAGAGATTGATGGAGTGCTGCCTGGGACACCGCAACTTCGAGACTGTGTTACTTTACCTGGATGACGTGATAGTGTACTCCAGAAGGTACGAGGACCACTTGAAACACCTGGCAGAGGTATTTGAGTCACTGTCCCGGTACGGGATGAAGTTGAAGCCCTCAAAGTGCCACCTGCTCAAGAGGAAGGTACAGTACCTGGGGCACATTGTCAGTCCGGAAGGGGTAGCACCAGACCTGGAGAAAGTCACAGCCATCCAGAAGTGGCCGGAGCCGAAGAACCTCAAGGAGGTGCATCAGTTCTTGGGACTAGTAGGATACTACCAGAGGTTCGTAAAGGACTACACTAAGAAAGCAGCTCCTCTGCAAGACTTCCTGGTAGGACAGTCCCCCAAAGGCAGAAATCCCCCATTCCACTGGGGTAAGGAGCAAGCTGAGTTGTTTCAGGAGATGAAGGAGATCCTGACAGGTGATGAGATCCTAGCCTACCCTGACTACAGCCAACCATTCCTGCTGTATACAGATGCCAGCAACGAAGGGCTGGGCGCTGTTCTAAGTCAGAAGCAGAATGGCCAAGAAAAACTGATTGCATACGCAAGCAGAAAGCTCCGCCCAACTGAGAGGAACCCAGAGAACTATAGCAGCTTCAAGTTGGAGTTCCTGGCCTTGGTCTGGGCCATCACTGAGAGGTTCAAGCACTATCCAGCCTCCAGTAAGTTCACTGCCTTTACTGATAACAACCCCTTGACCCATCTTGAAACAGCTAAGCTCGGGGCACTTGAACAACGATGGATGGCTCGGCTGTCAAACTACCAATTTACAATTAAATACCGGGCGGGCCGCAAGAACGCCAACGCCGATGCCTTGTCTAGGATGCCTCACCAGTCAGACACAGAAGAAGAAGTGGATGACTTGGAAGAGATAGAGCTACCTGCCTTTCACCGGAGTGGGATGATCCATGAGCAACGAGCCTCCAGGAAGCAGCGTGGAAAGATGTTAAACCCCCTTCCTCACCACAGCTAGAAAGAGACCCAGGACAGTGACCCGGTTGTCAGCCGCATCAAGGAGCTGATAACCCAAGAAGGTGCCTCCCTGGAGAAAGAAGCGTCTCCGCAAGCAAAGCAGCTGTGGAACGAGAGAAGCCGGCTGTTTATCTACCGTGAGAAGCTGTGCCGGAGGTACGTTAATCCAAGAACTCATGAGATGGTATGGCAGATAGTGGTCCCGAAGACAGACATCCAAATGGTATTAGAGGTTTACCACGATCAGGTGGGGCACTTTGGCTGGAAAAAGCTGGAGACCCTGCTGAAGTGTCGATTCTACTGGGTAGGAATGCGCAGCTCCATTGAGAGGTGGTGCTGAGACTGTGGACCCTGTGGCCTCAGAAGAAAAGACTACAGCAGCCAGAAGGCACCCCTGCAACCCATCAAGACGACTCGGCCCCTGGAGATCATTGCCCTGGACCATGTCAAGCTGTCAAGCAGCAGGACAGGGTACTCCTATGCCCTGACCATGGTGGATCACTGCTCACGTTTCCTGGTGGTCGCCCCGTCAAAGACCT
This sequence comes from Phyllobates terribilis, assembly GCF_046119375.1. Classification (NCBI taxonomy): domain Eukaryota; kingdom Metazoa; phylum Chordata; class Amphibia; order Anura; family Dendrobatidae; genus Phyllobates; species Phyllobates terribilis. The sequence continues at coordinate 162,062,604 of NW_027362773.1, read as the reverse complement.
GATGGCAGAGACAGCAGCAAAGACATTCCAAGCGTACTTCTGCAGACCCCACGGATATCCTGAGCAGGTGCTGACGGACCAAGGCCCGGCCTTTGAGGCTGAGTTATTCAAGGAGTTCTGCCATTTGTATGGTTGTAAAAAGATAAGAACTACACCTTACCACCCACAAACAAACGGTCTCTGCGAAAAGATGAACAACATCATCATCGACCTGCTAAAGACCATACCACTTGAGGAGAGAAACCAGTGGCCAGACCTACTACCAGACCTAGTGGATCTGTATAATCATATACCAGTGAGTTCCACCAATTGCACTCCGGCATATCTCATGCGGGCAAGGCCAGGAAAGCTGCCCATGGATCTGGAGCTTGGTGTTGTTGAGCCTGAAGCTGATATGACCACTGAGGACTGGGACAAGACCAGACAAGAGCAGTACAGAAGAGTACAAGCTTGTGTCAAGGACAGTCTTACTTCGGTAAGAGAAAAGCAGGAGGTGCACTACAACAAAAACGCACCCGCAGAACCTTTCACACCTGGTGAAACAGTATTGAAAAGGAAAAGACGTAACCACAAACTTGATGACCAGTGGGAAAAAGAACCCTACACTGTGCTACCGTCAAGATTTGACAATAAGAAGACATGCATGATCAGTCGAGATGGAGGAAAAACGTCTACAACAGTGTCCAGGGACCACCTAAAGTTGTGTCCAGATTTACTGAAACCCCACGAAAATGAAGTGCCTCTCACAATCCCAGAAGAACCCAAAGAAACAGTGATCCACACTGACCTAGGAGACTTCCCAGCAGATTGGCCCCAGATAGGAGGAGCAGTAATCATCCCAGTACTCCAATTCTATGAACAGCCAGAAAACCCTCCACAGCAAGTTGAACCTGTAAGTGCTGCAGAAGAGCCAACTCAAGAAGTATCCCCGGATGAAGGATCCCAGGTAGGAGCAGAGCCAGAGGGCCCAGCCAATGGTAGACTTGCCAGTCCAAGAGAGAGGTTAAGGCAGTTTTACAACATGGTCACACGTAGAACTGGTAGAGTAACTGAGAATGCAGACACTGACACCCCACCAACCACCACACTACGCAGATCAGCACGTAGCACGAGAGGTAAACCCCCTGCTAGGTACACTCAGTAAGTAGTCAAACTGTTGAAAATGTAGATAGTTACCCCTGGAGTATTGTGTAATAAATTGAAATGTATTGAATTAATTGTGTATTTTCATGCATGTTTATCAATTTGTGCTTTACCTCATTAATTACTTTCTTATTCACCTAAGAACTGCGTGGCTGAGGACTGTGTGCAGCTCAAAAACTCTTTTTATATATAATTGCACTCCTTGGAGTGCCCTTTTTAGGTGACCTCAGAAGAAAAACCTGTCTGGAGTGGCTCTTTTGGAGGTCCAACTCGGGATCTTCATGCCCTGCAGCCACCCCAGGGCCTACGTAGAGGGCTTAGGACAGGTCCCTCAAAACCACCAAGTACTCTACTCTGTGAGATGGACATCCTTCTTGGGAACCTCACCATAGGAGACTTGGATTCTGAGGACACTCTGCTTAGTTATTGTTATGCAACGTTTAAAATTCGTGCCTTCCATAAAGGGAAGATTGTTTTTGTATTGCTTACGTTTACTATTGTTATTGTTATATAAAATGTACTTCATCCCGGGAGTGCTGAGTTTAACTAGGGGGGAATGTGACGCCCAGCTGTACATGGTATCACAGATCCTAGAAGGGTGTATTGATGGATTCCTCCACAAGAGGCCCCCATAACCATTCACACATCTCCACCTCCAACTCAGACCACCAGAGGGAGCCCGTTAGGGATAGATAAATAGGGAAGCTGGAGCCAGGCAGCAGTTAGTCAGTTGGAGACAGACTCTAGTTCAGTCTGGTTTAGCAGTGAGTCCAGTGCAGTCTGAGAAGAGTTACCTCAGAGGACAAAAGCCTGCTCCAGCTCTTGCAATCGCTATCCTGCAGTGGAGCTTATCCAGATCAAGACTCCGGGTAGCTCAGAGAGGTGAGCTTTAGGTGTGTCGGCGCCATAAGATTGGTGAAGCGCGGCGAGCTGCCGTTAGTGTGATTAGCCTAGTGAGGGCCCGAGTAGGCATATGAGATAGGGAAAGGGGAGAGTTGGAAAAGTGTGGATATAAGAAAATTAAATTAAAATACATAAACTTTATTGATTAGTTAAAATCCTATAAATGTGAAATTACTCATGCATCTATAGATGCATATAAGGTAACCACTTACTAGTTGAAAAAGTGGTACCCACTAATAGATCTGGCTGGATGTAGTGTAGGGCAAATTATGGGACACCTCAGTCAAGTCCCTCTAATGTAGGACCGAGGTTATATATATATGTTAACCCCATATATTGGAATAGCCTAAATATGAATGTCAGGTGAAACAACTAAAGACACATATAGTTGCTATAATAGCAAAATGTACATGTATCAATCTGCCATAGGGCATTACTATTCACCACCTGACAGACATATATATGTATATATGTATAGGCTCGCTTAAATCCAGTTGTTTTAAATATTAACAATGGGAGATGTCAGAAATCAGCACTCGCCTTCTGTTCAATCACACAATTGCACAGTACGTGTATTTAGGCTGCTATTAATGAGCCGGCACTGTTCAAAATCATTAGCAGGAGGAGATCACACTGACAAGCGATTGTCTCCTCTGTTACACTGAGGGGCCGTCCGCTGCACCGAGCGGCTCCTCACATGTCAGAGGTTAACGATCACACTGTGATTCAGCCTGTCCAGCTGTACAATTGATCGCCCGAGTGAGGAATAATATATTATCCCCTGTCTCATTCCCTGCACGCACGTGCCGGCATGCCCAGCACAAACAGCTGATCGCTGCAGTGTTGAGCAGTCCGCTGTCTCGTAGCTGCACACGTGTTTGATGTGTCCGACTCAAACAGCCGAACACTGCGGCTATACTCTATATAATCCGCTACAGCTAAGGGTGCTGACACAGTTCTCCCTTATTATAATGCTGCCATATTATGCATATTCCTAGGGTAGATTCTCATTCCCCCCTACACTATCATGCAGCTCAGATAAATTCCCTGACGCGCGTTTCGCCGGTATACCGGCTTTTTCCTAAGTTTATGTATTTTAATTTAATTTTCTTATATCCACACTTTTCCAACTCTCCCCTTTCCCTATCTCATATGACTACTTTGGTGGTGTACACCTGTGGATATAGATCTGATGAGAATAGACTATTCTTTTGATTAGGGCCCGAGTAGGCCAAAGGCAAGAGGAGAGTTAGTACATAGGGGGCAGAGGAGCTTAATTGGCTCACCCCGAAGAAGAATTTACCAGACACCGGGTCCAAAGTTTACCGGGATCTCTATGACCCAGTAAGATATAACTGGAATCCCTGGAGAACTACAAGTCCCAGGATCGCTAAAGTGCTGATACGTAACAGAGCCAGGAGACACATAGGCCCCGCAAGCTGAGGAGCGTGTACTCTAAGGAAAGAAGGAAAGGCCCTACCACAAGGTCAGCCAGTGCAGGACCGAGACAAATTTAGGCCCAGCTTCAGGCAGGTCAGAAACTTACTATGCAGAGGCAAGAAACAGGAGGCCAAAAACCCGCTCATTGGGGAGGATCCTGACATGCACCCTTCACCCTACAGTGCTCCGGGACGTGCCTGAATTTCCATCAGTAAAAGGTACTGAAGTGACTATCGTGTCTGTCCCTGTTCTTGCTCTGACCCGGCTCGGTCTCGCCTGTCCTGCATTCCCCGTCATACACTGCCCTGAGGCCTAGCTCCACCTGTGGGGAGCTATACCATCCAGCTGCCTTATCACCGGCCTCAGTGGACTGCGCAGCGCTGGTGATTCTCACCAGATACCACAGGTGGCGTCACAAACTCTTTTATTAATTTAACAAATTATCCACCCCTTTTAAGGAGCGACCCCAGGGTACGGGCCCTAAAAGGCCAGGCTAAAGGCCCGGGTACCGAGTCATCCCCATTCCCCTGGGCGGATCACATGTATGTAGTAGCGGCTAGGCCTGAGGTGGTCAGTGTTTTGGCGCATATCCTACCTCCTGCGAGGATTGCTGGATGTTTTCCTGCTACTATCCCAGTTCTATGACTCCCGTTAAAACAAAGCTTCAAGTGATGAATGATGGATGAGGTGGTGGCAAAGGAGAAAGAGCAGGAGGAACAGGGACCATTCACATCAATATCAGGCCAGTCAACCACACATGTCTTGTAGGATATGTTTCTGTAACAAAAGGAGCGGTTCGGCTACACAGTTATAGGGCATACAGTGAGTGCAATGCCTACCAAAAATTTTGAGGCACTCCAATGCCCCTTGGAAATGACATGGAGGTCAGAGGGCCTTAACTAAACCTGTTTTTCCATTTATAGCAACTGGGTCTCCTGTGCACTGTTGGCCTAAGCAGTGAATGGAAGGCTTTCCAAAAATTACGAGGAACTGCAATGCCCCTTGAAACAGATGTGGATTACAGCATACTAAAAACCTTCTACCCATTATTGGGGAGTGGGTCTCCCTTAGTTTTCGCCTTTGCATTGAAAAGCAAAAGCTGACTAAAATTAGGAGGAAATGCAATGCCCGTTGGAAGAGTCGTGGAGGTTAGAGGTAATTAAAAACAACATTTCAATGCCCCTTGGAAGAGCTGTGGAGTTCAGAGTGGCTTAAGAAGACGCTTTTAATGCCCCTTTGGAGAGACGTGGAGGTCACAGTAGCTTAACAAGACGGTTTTAATGCCCCTTACAAGAGCCATACAGTACAGCATCTTAAAAACATTATTCCCATTATTGGGGAGTGGGTCTCCCATAGTATTTGCTTATGCCTTCCAAGCAAAAGCTTCCAAAAATTAGGACGGAGCAACTTGCAATGCCCCTTACAAGAGCCATGCAGTACAGCATATTACAAACATTATTCCCATTATTGGGGAGTGGGTCTCTCATAGTATTTGCTTATGCCTTCCAAGCAAAAGCTTCCAAAAATTAGGACGGAGCAACTTGCAATGCCCCTTACAAGGGCCATGCAGTACAGCATATTACAAACATAAGTCCCATTATTGGGGAGTGGGTCTCTCATAGTATTTGCTTATGCCTTCCAAGCAAAAGCTTCCAAAAATTAGGACGGAGTAACTTGCAATGCCTCTTACAAGAGCCATGTGTGGCGCCCCTGAGGGTTCGGTCGCCACAGAGGTATTGCATCTCACCCAGAGATGTGGTACCTCACTCTCAGGTAAGGAATGAGTATGGCTCAGGACCCTAACACTACATCCACTACACCACATTTCCGGGGGACAGTGCAAGATTGCTCCTGCAGGAGAGCACAGTCCCTGATTCCTGGCTGGAGTGGGGAGGAACCACTTAGAGAGGGGGAACTATGTAGTGGATGGGTGGAGGACGTAGATCCTGGGAGCACTGGAGTAGGAGTATAAGTACGGGAGCCATCTTAGAACAGTGGGTTGAGTCTGAGCAGAAGTGACAGGAGCAGAGGCTCTGCATGAGCTCTGCTCCAGAGGCGGGCCGAGCCAGGAGGCCTGAGCCTGAGAGGAGAGGGAGCAGGAAAGGCTCCAGGAAAGAGGGGAGAAGGGACCCCAGGGGTACGGGCCGTGCAGCAAGCCACCCGTACGCCCGCCGCTACTAGAAAGTGGGGTGGTCAGGCAGATAAAGGGAACCGGTCCCTCAACTAGCATGGAGCTACAAGGCCCAACTAGGAAACCGGAGGCTGCAGCACTTCAAGTACCGCAGGCTACAAGTCCACACCAGTACACTAAGAAGGTAGCCACATAGGACCCAGGGGACGGAACACACGTCGCCCGCCAAGGCCCGAGGATACCGGATAGAAGTGCCACTGGGTGTGAGGTGCAGGGAGCAGGCCAGAGAGAGGACACACAGAAGGGGGTCCTGTTAAATGCTCCGGAGTTACCTGAGGGTCGGCCGAGCCCCTCACTGCGTGAACACAGGACGCCGTGGGCCCTTACACTGGCCCTGTATCTGGAACTGCTATAATCGTGAGTAAAGACCCTAGGACAGCACAATCTGACTCTGTGTTCATTACTGACTCCCTGCACTACAACTACCATCATCCACGCACACTGCCCTGAAGCTACACTCTTCCTGTGGGGAGTTACACTACCTTAACTGCTATACCACCAGCTTCAGAGGACTGTTCCGCAGCGGCGGTTCCTATTGACCGCATTCCACAGGTGGTGTACTCGGACATTTAAATTCATATACAAATACTACCCCTTGGATTGACCGCCCTGGGTCACGGACCGGGTCACCGCCACGGTGACTACAACCCTCAGCGTCTACAGGCCCGGCTCCGGGTACCCCATGGCCCAGGGGGCGCGTCACATGCAGTACAGCATATTACAAACATAAGTCCCATTATTGGGGAGTGGGTCTCCCATAGTATTTGCTTATGCCTTCCAAGCTAAAGCTTCCAAAAATTATGAGGAAATGCATTGCCCGTTCGGAGAGTCGTGGAGGTCCCAGTAGCTTAACAAGACGGTTTTAATGCCCCTCAGAAGAGACGTGGAGGTCAGAGTGGTATAACAAGAAGGTTTTAATGCCCCTCAGAAGAGACGTGGAGGTCAGAGTGGTATAACAAGATGCTTTTAATGCCCCTCAGAAGAGACGTGGAGGTCAGAGTGGTATAACAAGATGCTTTTAATGCCCCTTAGAAGAGACGTGGAGGTCAGAGTGGTATAACAAGATGCTTTTAATGCCCCTCAGAAGAGACGTGGAGGTCAGAGTGGTATAACAAGACGCTTTTAATGCCCCTCAGAAGAGACGTGGAGGTCAGAGTGGTATAACAAGACACTTTTAATGCCCCTCAGAAGAGACGTGGAGGTCAGAGTGGTATAACAAGATGCTTTTAATGCCCCTCAGAAGAGATGTGGAGGTCAGAGTGGTATAACAAGACGCTTTTAATGCCCCTTGGAAGAGCCATACAGTACAGCATCTTAAAAATATTATTCCCATTATTGGGAAGTGGGTCTCCCACAGTCTTTGCTTATGCCTTCCAAGCAAAAACTGACAAAAAAACAGGATGGAGGAACTTTCAATAATGGCAACACGGACCACGGTCACCCTGGTGGTATAGTGGTGGTGGAGGCTGAGGATAAGGAGAAGAGCATAAAACAGCCGAAATGAGGAAGCGTATACCCATGTGTGGGTGTGAAGCGGTGCATGTGAATACACCTCCCGAAATAACACAGTGGATTTGACTTTATGCTACTCTGCTGTCATTTGGTGGTGATGAGAAGTCTGGCCCAATCCAGCCCTTGTTCATTTTGATAAGGGTCAGCTTGTCAGCATTGTCAGTTGACAGGCGAGGGCGCTTATCAGTTATAATTCCCCCAGCGGCACTAAAAACACGCTCCGATAACACGCTAGCGGCAGGCCAGGACCTCCAAGGCGTACAGAGCGAGTTCATTCCAAGTGTCCAGCTTGGATACCCAATAATTAAAAGGCACAGAGGAATCACGGAGGATGCTGGTACGGTCGGCAAGGTACTCCCTCACCATCTTTTGAAACTTTCCACTCCTTGTGAGAGTACCCCGCGCCTCAGAGTCTGTCCGAAGGGAGGGTCTGAGAAAACTGTCCCAGAACGTTGACAGTGTTCCCCTGCCTCTGCTGGATTGGAGTTGAGTCTCTCTCACCTGTACGCCTTGGTTGGGCAACAACGAACTGTGACCTCTGCCGCTAGCGTGTTCAAATGTGAATTTTTTTAACAGTTCTGCAGCAAGGGCCTTCTGGTACTGCCCCATTTTTGTAGACCTCTCCACCTCAGGAATAAGAGAGTGAAAGTTCTCCTTGTAGCGGGGGTCTACAAGTGTCACCAACCAGTAATGACTGTCACCCAACATTTTGACAACGCGAGGGTCATGGTTAAGGCAGCGTAACATAAAGTCAGCCATGCGTGCCAGACTGGTAACGGGCAAGATTTCCGTGTCCTCACCAAGATGACGACTGACCATGCTCTCCTCCTCCTCCTCCTCCCCCCTGTCCTCAGGCCACCCACGCTGAACCGACGGTATGACAGTTGTACAGGTACTACCGTCTACAGCGCATGATACAAGCTCCTGTTCTTCCTCCTCCTCCTCCTCTCCCTCATTGTCCCCCAATGCATGTTGGGATGAGATGAGGCTGGGCTGTGTGTAATCGCCCACTACGGCTTCTTGATCCATCTCATCATACTCTGGCTGCAATGCCTCCTCTTTAATTCTCTGCAGAGAGCGTTGCAAAAGACAGACAAGTGGGATGCTGACACTAATGATGGCGTCATCGCCACTCACCATCTTGGTGGACTCCTCAAAGTTTGTCAGGATGGTACATATGTCAGACATCCAGGTCCACTCCTGTGGTCTTATGTGTGGAGTCTGACCTGAATATCGAAGGGGTTGTTGCAGCTGGTACTCCACAACTGCTCTCTTCTGCTTACAAATCCTTACAAATCACACACCAGTCGGTGTGCCGGAAGCTGCAAACGCTGCTGCAACACAGCAAGGGCGGCGGAAGCTGTAGCCGACTTGCGAAAATGAGCTGACAGGCGGCGTACTTTCACGAGCAGATCTGGCAACTCGGGGTACGATTTAAGAAACCGCTGAGCCACGAAGTTAAGCACATGAGCCAGGCATGGTATGTGTGTGATCTCGCCTCGCCTCAGAGCCGCCACCTGGTTACGGCCATTGTCACACACGACCATGCCTGGATGTAGGTTCAGCGGTCTCAGCCACAGATCTGCCTGCTCTTTCACAGCTGTCCACAACTCACAAGCAGTGTGAGGTTTCTCACCTAAGCTTATGAGTTTCAGCACAGCCTGTTGCCGCTTGGCGGAGGCAGTACTGCAGTGCTTCCAGCTTGTAACTGATGTGGTGATATCTGAGATGGAAGCTGAACATGAGGAGGAGGAGGAGGATGATGCGCAGGAGCTGTACACTGTGGAGGCAACTCTGACTGACATAGGGCCCGCAATCCTCGGTGTGGGGAGGATGTGTTCTGTCCCAAGGTACGACTGGGTCCCGGCTTCGACTATGTTTACCCAGTGTGCCGTCAGGGAGATGTACAGTCCCTGGCCACAAGCACTTGTCCACGTGTCCGTTGTCAGGTGGACTCTCCCAGTAGCTGCGTTGTTGAGGGCACGGCAGATGTTTTGGGACACGTGCTTGTGTAGTGCGGGGATGGCACGCCGGGCAAAATAGTGTAGGCTGGGGACCGAGTACCGAGGGACGGCCACCGCCATAAGGTTGCGGAAGGATTCCGTCTCCACCAGCCTAAAAGGCAGCATTTCCAACGCAAGCAGTCGTGAAATGTGCGAATTTAGGACTGTGGCCTGTGGGGCGTTAGCTGCGAATTTCCGCTTTCGTTCAAAGCTCTGGGATATGGACAATTGAACGCTGCGGTGGGACGTGGACGTTGATGCTGTTTCTTGAGAAACTGCCATAACAAGTGAAGACTGAGAGGAGGGGGCATCTTTACATGCAGTATGGACAGGGGATTGCCTTGCACTCACAACAGGGGGTTCTCTTACACGCACAACAGCAGAAGAAGCAGAGGTGACACCCGCTGACACTGGTCGTGGACCCTGGGGTTCGCCCCACAAAGTCGGGTGCTTTGCTGCCATGTGCCTGATCATGCTGGTGGTGGTCAGGCTGGTAGTTTTGTCACCCCTGCTGATGCTGGCATGGCAGGTGGTACAAATGGCCTTTTTGGGGTTATCAGCAGAGTCTTTAAAAAAATTCCATACTCTGGAAGACCTACCGCTTGTACTGGCAACGTCCCTCGTGTTGGTGTTACGGGGAACTGTTGCCCGCCTTCTGTCTGCGGCCACCACACTGCTTCTTCCTGGCTGTTGGGGTACTCTGCCTCCCTCACCCTGTGTGCTGCTGGCCTCACTCTGCATGTCCTCCTGCCTTGTTGGGTCAGTTACTAGATCATCCACCACCTCCTCCACTTCCACTTGCGCACCACGATCTTCCTCCTCACTTCCTGGGAATTGTGTCTCGTCATCGTCCACCACTTGTGACAAATTGCCAGCGTCGACTTCCTGTGGCCGTGGCTGTTCAAATATTTGGGCATCGCTACATGGGATCTACTCGTCCACCACTTCAAGCGGAGCAGGCGAGGGGCACAAATATGGAAATGGACCAGTGAACAGCTCTTCAGAGTGTCCAAGTGTGGGATCAGTTGCTGTCTGACTACACTCGGCATGGTGGGAGGAAGGAGCATCAGGGTGAGGAGGAGTATGCGGTCGAGACTCACGGCTACTAAGAGTCGACCGTGTGGAAGACAGACCGGAGGTGGTGGTGCCCAGGTAACTGGAAGTATTATCTGCTATCCAATTAATAACCTGTTCACACTGATCAGTTCGCAATACTGGTGTTGTTCTGTGCTTCCCTAGTAATTCGGTCAAGAAGTGGGAGCGAGAAGATGTGGCTGTTGGTTTTGGCACATTTTCACCTTGGCCACGGCCCCCGTCCTCTGCACGCACCATCACCAGAACGTCCAGTTCCACGTCCCTTGCCACGCGCCTTGCCCATTGTAAATGAAGTAAAATAGCTTACACTCGCACTATCAATGACAAAAGGGTAATAAAAAGTAGATTAGAACCGTGGAAGAGGAAAACCACAGTTCTATTTCTCTGGCCTACACCCGACTCTTTTAACTATTAGTTTTTCTTTACAGAAAAAATACCAAAACCTGAATAATGGAGATTTTTTACCGTGGAATGGCAAAACCACAGTTATAATTTACAGGGGTATACCATAAAATTTAAAATATATATATTTGCGGCTGAACAGTGAGCGACACACTCAAACTGTTTTTTTTAACATACAAAAGGCCCAAAACTGGATAATACAGAGATTTGACCCGTGGAACGGCAAAACCACACTTGGATTTGTCGGGCCTACACCTGACTATTTTCAACAGATATATTTGTGTCTGAAAAATCAGGGAGACACTATTATTTATTTTTTTTACGGCAAAAAATGCCAAAAGCAGGATAATAGAGATTTTTTTACTGTGGAACAGCAAAACCACAGTTATAATCTACTAGTGTATACCAGACTTTTTTAAATATATATATTTGCGGCTCAACAGTGAGCGACACACTCAAACTGTTATTTTTTTATATACAAATGGCCCAAAAGTGGATACTACAGAGATTTTACCCGTAGAACTGCAAAACAACACTTCTGTTTCTCTAGCCTACACCAGACTCTTTTCAACAGATATATTTGTGTCTGAAAAATCAAAGACACACTGTTTTTTTTTGGGGGGGTGGGGGACACCAAAAGGTTAATAAGACGGGTATTTGTACAGTGTGAAGGAGGAAAAAAAAAAAAGAGGATTTAGATGAAAAAAAAAAAGGATTTTTCCTGGCCCCCCGAGACCTGGAGCTAAGTCCAGCAATTTCAGCAACAGGAGCACACAGGACTGTAATGCAGCGTTTGTTGGTATAACCACTTCGTCTCCTATACAGCCTGCCTGCCTGATATGGGATGGATATTAGTCCTGAGAAGGACTGTTTGTTTGATCTGGCAGCCTTTACAGACCCTACACTAACTATTTCGCAGTATAAATCTCTCCCTAGCTCAGCAGCACTGACCCTACACTGTCTGATCCTGTGCGTCTGTGTCCAAGATGGCGGCGCCCGGTTTTAAATACTCGAGGTGACGCTGTGCGGCCAGCCAATCACTGTAATGCCCACAACCAACATGGCTGCAGCATTACAGTCACTGGCTGGCAATCCCTGCATGTTCATTGGCTCTGTAAAGAGCGCCAATCATGCAGGGCGGAGACCCGAGCTCCCGCCCGAGTAACCCGGAAATGCTCGGTGCTCGCCGAACATCCGGAGTAGTGAGATGCTCGGGTGAGTACCGAGCAGTGTCGAGCATGATCGCTCAACACTACAAGGCAACTGTTAGGTGGATTCATAACTGGCTTAGTGATCAGACACAAAGAGTGGTAATAAATGGTGGGACATCCAGCTGGATGAATGTCTCAAGTGGGGTACCACAGGGCTCTGTCCTGGGCCCTGTGTTTTTCACCATCTTTATCAATGATTTAGATGAAGGAATTGAGGGTAAACTGATTACATTTGCTGATGACACAAAGCTAGGAGGGATAGCTAATACTAGAGAAGAGAGAGAGAGGATTCAAAAAGACCTAAATAAACTGGAGCAGTGGGCAGTAACTAACAGAATGGTTTATAACAGGGAGAAATGCAAAGTCCTACATCTGGGCAATAAAAATGAAAAAAGCATAAACAAAATGTCAGGAATAGAGCTAAGCAACAGCACTTGTGAAAAAGACTTAGGTATACTAATAGATCACAGGCTGCACAGGAGTCAACAGTGTGATGCAGCAGCAAAAAAGGCAAATACAATTCTGGGATGTATTAACAGAAGCATACAGTCTAGATCACGTGAAGTCATTATCGGACTTTACTCCTCCTTGTTCAGACCTCATCTGGATACTGCGTCCAGTTTTCGGCGCCACATCTTAAAAAAGATATCGACAAACTGAAGCAAGTTCAGAGAAGAGCGACCAGAATGGTGACCGCTCTGCAAACCTTGTCCTATGAGGAATGGTTGAAGGATTTGGGAATGTTTAGCTGCAAAAGAGAAGACTGAGAGGAGACTTAATAGCCGTCTACAAATATCTGAAGGGCTGTCACGGTGTAGAGGGATCAGCCTTATTCTCATTTGCACAAGGAAAGACTAGAAGCAATGGGATGAAACTGAAAGGGAGAAGATACAGATTCGAGATTAGAAAAACATTTTGACAGTGATTTGATCAATGAGAGGAACAGGCGGCCACGAGAGTGGTGAGTTCATCTTCAATGGAAACAGAGGCTGAACCAGGGGTCTCAAACTCAGCTGGGCATATGGGCCGCACACGGAGAAACATTTAATTTGGGGGGCCGCATTATTTACATGAAAAAGTGAAATTTTTAGTGATACCATTTTATTTTCTATACACCTTTTGAACTGGTCCTCATCTTGCAGACATGTTCCCCCATCCAGGTCCCCCATATTGCAAACATGGTCCCCCATCCAGGTCCCCCATATTGCAGACATGGTCTCCCATCCAGGTCCCCCATATTGCAGACATGTTCCCCCATCCAGGTCCCCCATATTGCAAACATGTTCCCCCATCCAGGTCCCCAATATTGCAAACATGGTCCCCCATCCAGGTCCCCCATATTGCAGACATGTTCCCCCATCCAGGTGTTAGAACTCTCCTGTTAGGTTTTTTTTAGTTTGCTGGTCACATGACCATTTTTGCCTATTTAATCCGGCTCCGCCCTCCTGGCCTTGCTGGACTTCATTGTATTTACTACTCTTGAGCTAGCTTGGTGCTCTGTTGCCGTTCTCTGTTAGTTTTGCTAGGTCTTCTGACCTCTATGCTTTTTGTTGTGTGTTTGTCTTTGACTGCTACTATTTCTGCTAGGAGGTGTCCAAACTTATCCCAGTCCCTAGTTCTGGTAGGGATTCCTCCCTCACATCTATAGGTCTTCGTTCAGACTAGCCGAGGACTTTAGCGGGTCTGATCGCAGGATCAGGTTCCCCGTTACATCGTAGGGATCTAGTTTAGTTCTATTGTAGGGACAGTTCTCCTGTCTTTCCTTAGTCCCTGTAGCAGATCATAACAGTAAGTCCAGCCCTAAAAGAAAAAAAAAATTTTCTCTAAGGAAAGACCTCCAGTTTTCCATCATGGTCTCGGTTCAAGATTTGGCTCAACGGTTGCAGGGACTCTCTCTGGAGGTGGCCAAGCTCCAACAACACGTGAGTAGCTGTTCTGGAGCACATTTTGTGGAACCAAAGGTACGTCTGCCTGATTTATTTTTTGGCGAACAACAAGATTTTTTTTCTTTTAAAAATACTTGTTTATTGTATTTTCGTTTGAGACCCGGATCCTCTGGTGATGAATCACAGCGCATAGGGTTCATAATGTCACTTTTGCGCAAAGATCCTCAGGGATGGGCCTTCTCTCTCCAACCTAGTGATCCGTGCTTTAGATCAGTGGATAGTTTTTTTTCTGCTTTGGGTTTGTTGTACGATGATCCTGATCGTGTCTCATCTGCTGAGTCTGAATTGAGACGTTTGAGGCAGGGATCAGGTAATGTGGAAAAATATTGTTCTCACTTCCGTCGGTGGTCTGCCCAGGTGGGGTGGAACGATTCAGCTTTGAAAAGCTTGTTTCTTGCAGGGCTAGGTGAAAGGGTTAAGGATTTACTGATTGCTTATCCCACACCTGGAAACTTGCAGGAGGCAATGCAATTAGCTATACGGGTGGACAGGAGACTGCGTGCAAGGGTTAATGAGAGCAAATCCTCTGCTATGTCAGCTCCGAGTCTTGAGAGGGTCTGTGCTGACAATGGAGAGCCGATGGAGATTGGGGCGATGGCACCCCGCTCTCAGGAAAAAGATCGCAGACTTTCTGAAGGCTTGTGCTTCTATTGCGGAAATTCTGGTCATTTTGTTAAGAGCTGTGTGCTTCGTTTGAAGAAAGAAAAAAAAAAGGTCAGTCATGCCCGTATTGCCTGTTTAAATTCTAAGGGAGTATTCCTATCTGCCACTACTGCTGCTCAGGATGAATTAATTGAATTTCGGGTATTTGTGGATTGTGGTTCTACTCTGAATGTGATTGATGGGGGATTCTTGGAAAAACTTAGATTAGAACCTAAAACTTTGTCATCCCCTATTGCTGTGGTTTCTGTTGATGGCTCTCCCTTGAAGAGTGTTACTCATAAGGTCTGTGAATTTCCCCTCACTATTAATGGTATTCACCAAGAAAATTTGGATTTGGTGGTATTGGATAATTTGCCTTCTCCAGTAATATTGGGATTGCCCTGGTTAAAATTGCACAATCCTGTACTGGATTGGTCTACCAGTGAAATTAAGTCCTGGAGCCCTAAGTGTTATGACAAGTGTTGTAACGGGCGCATTGCTGCTGTGGATAAAGGGGAATTACCTGTACCTATTCAGGATTTTTGGAGAGTTTTTTCTGAGAAGGAATCGCAGGTTTTGCCTCCCCATAGAGACTATGATTGTACCATTGAATTTGTCCCTGGAGCGACTCTTCCTAAAAGTCGTTTATTTAACCTTACTATTCCTGAGAGGAAGGCTTTGGAGGAATACATACAGACAAGCTTGGCCGCCGGTCACATTAGGCCTTCCAAGTCTCCTGTGGCTGTTGGATTTTTTTTTGTAAAAAAAAAAGATGGCGGTTTACGTCCTTGTCTGGACTTTCGTGAGATTAATAAAATTACTGTACGCAATCCTTACCCACTGCCATTGATTCCAGATTTATTTAACCAGTTAGTGGGGGCCAAGTGGTTCTCTAAAATTGATCTCCGGGGGGCATACAATTTGTTGCGCATGAAGGAGGGTGATGAATGGAAGACTGCTTTTAACACTCCTGTGGGTCATTTTGAGAATCTGGTTATGCCTTTTGGTCTTACTAATGCTCCAGCATTTTTTCAGAATCTTATTAATGACATCCTTAGACCTTTGATCGGCAAAAATGTGGTTGTGTATTTGGATGACATTTTGATTTATTCGCCTGATCTGGAGTCTCATTGGCGGAGCGTACGTGAGGTATTACAGTTATTAATGGACAATTCGCTTTTTGCTAAGCTGGAGAAATGTGAGTTCGCTGTACAGAGAATTAGTTTTTTGGGCTACATTATCTCCAGTGAAGGTTTTGAGATGGATCCGGTTAAAGTTCAAGCTGTGCAGGAATGGCCTAGGCCTATTGGTTTGAAATCGATACAGAGGTTTTTGGGTTTCGCCAATTACTATAGAAAGTTCATAAAAAATTTTTCTATTATTGTCAAACCTCTGACTGATCTCACCAGGAAAGGTGCTGATGCGGTTCAGTGGTCTTCTGAGGCCATTGAAGCTTTTGTGTTTCTAAAGGAGAGGTTCACCTCTGCTCCCATCCTTATGCAGCCTGATGTGACTAAGCCGTTTTTGGTTGAGGTTGATGCTTCTTCTGTGGGGGTCGGTGCGGTGTTGTCTCAGGAAAACAAGGATGGAGTACAGTCATGGCCAAAAGTATTGAGAATGAGACAAATTGTAATTTTTCCAAAGTTTACTGCTTCATTTTTTGTAATGGCAATTTGCATCTACTCCTGAATGTCAAAGAGTGATCAGCTTAACAGTAATTACTTTACTTGCAAAGTCAATATTTGCCCAGAAAATGAACTTTAACCCCCAAAACACATTTCAACATCATTGCAGTCCTGCCTTAAAAGGAGCAGCTAACATCGTTTTAGTGATTGATCCATTAACACAGGTGTGGGTGTTGATGAGGACAGGGCGGGCGATCAATCAGTCATGATTAAGTAAGAATGACATCACTGGACACTTTAAAAGGAGGCTGGTTCTTGGTATCATTGTTTCTCTTCAGTTAACCATGGTTATCTCTAAAGAAACACGTGCAGCCATCATTGCACTGCGCAAAAATGGCCTAACAGGGAAGAGTATCGCAGCTACAAAGATTGCACCTCAGTCAACAATCTATCGCATCATCAAGAACTTCAAGGAGAGAGCTCCCATTGTTGTCAAAAAGGCTCCAGGGCGCCCAAGAAAGACCAACAAGCGCCAGGACCGTATCTTAAAACTGTTTCAGCTGCGGGATGGGACTACCAGCAGTGCTGAGCTTGCTCTGGAATGGCAGCAGGCTGGTGTGAGTGCTTCTGCACGCACTGTGAGGCGGAGACTCTTTGAGCAAGGGCTGGTTTCAAGGAGGGCAGCAAAGAAGCCACTTCTCTCCAGAAAAAACATCAGGGACCGACTGATATTCTGCAAAAGGTACAGGGAGTGGACTGCTGAGGACGGGGCAAAGTCATTTTCTCTGATGAATCCCCTTTTCGATTGTTTGGGACATCTGGAAAACAGCTTATTCGGAGAAGAAGAGGTGAGCGCTACCACCAGTCTTGTCTCATGCCAACTGTAAAGCATCCTGAAACCATTCATGTGTGGGGTTGCTTCTCAGCCAAGGGAATCGGCTCACTCACAGTCTTGCCTAAAAACACAGCCATGAATAAAGAATGGTACCAGAATGTCCTCCTAGAGCAACTTCTCCCAACCGTCCAAGAGCAGTTTGGCGCCCAACAATGCCTTTTCCAGCATGATGGAGCACCTTGCCATAAAGCAAAGGTGATAACTAAATGGATCATGGAACAAAACATAGAGATTTTGGGTCCATGGCCTGGAAACTCCCCAGATCTTAATCCCATTGAGAACTTGTGGTCAATCATCAAGAGACGGGTGGACAAACAAAAACCAACAAATTCTGGCAAAATGCAAGCATTGATTATGCAAGAATGGACTGCTGTCAGTCAGGATTTGGTCCAAAAGTTGATTGAGAGCATGCCAGGGAGAATTACAGAGGTCTTGAAGAAGAAGGGGCAACACTGCAAATATTGACTTGCTGCATTAACTCATTCTAACTGTCAATATAACCTATTGGTCCTCATAATATGATTGCAATTATATTTCTGTATGTGATATAAACATCAGACAAACACTAATAAAAACCAGAGGCCAGCAGATCATGTGAAAATATCATTTTGGTGTCATTCTCAAAACTTTTGGCCATGACTGTACATCCCTGTGCCTTTTTTTTCAAAAAAATTTTCTGAGACTGAACTTAATTACGATATTGGTAATCGGGAATTGCTGGCGATTAAACTCGCATTTGAACACTGGCGTCACCTCTTGGAAGGTGCTGAGTTTCCCATTCAGGTTTTCACTGATCATAAGAATCTGATCTATCTTGATGCTGCCAAGCGCTTGAATGCCCGTCAGGCTAGGTGGGCACTTTTTTTCTCGCGGTTTAATTTTTCCGTTACTTACATCCCGGGTACTAAGAATGTTAAAGCGGATGCTTTGTCTCGCAGCTTTTCTCCCATGGTCGGTGCTGAGGAGGAGGAGAGCATTTTACAAGAAGGTGTTGTGATTGCTGCTTTGGACTCCGTTTTGGAGGATGAGATTCTTAAAGATCAGGAGAATGCCCCATCTAACACTCCCCATGGGAGGTTGTTTGTGCCTAGGACCTTTAGGAGAGATTTGTTTGTTGAGTGTCATGAGTCTCGGTTGGCAGGTCATCCAGGAATTTCTGAGACCAAGAGACTTGTGGGTTGCAGTTTTTGGTGGCCTGGATGGCAGAAGGAAGTCATTAAGTGGGTGCGCCAATGTACTGTGTGTGCTAGATCTAAGTCTTCGCATGCTCCTGCTGCGGGGTTGCTTTGCCCTCTGGAGGTTCCTAGTGCACCTTGGACACATTTGGCTATGGACTTTATTACTGACCTTCCCCCCTCTGAAGGTTTCACAGTCATCTGGGTGGTCGTGGACCGTTTTAGCAAGATGTGTCACTTGGTTCCCTTCATCAAACTGCCTTGCGCTAAGACACTCGCTAAGGCCTTTGTCAAGGAAATTGTCAGACTACATGGTGTTCCTACTGACATTGTTTCTGATAGGGGACCTCAGTTCGTGGCTCGTTTTTGGCGTGCCTTTTGTGACAGGTTGGGAGTTCATTTGTCGTTTTCATCCGGATATCATCCTGAGTCTAATGGCCAGACAGAAAGGAAAAACCAGGATGTTGAGCAGTTCTTGCGTTGTTTTGTGGCAGACAATCAAGAGGGGTGGTCTGAGTTTCTGCCACTTGCTGAATTTGCTCTTAACAACCATACATCCTCTTCTGCTGGGTGTTCGCCTTTTTTTTTTTGTTCTGGGAGATGTAGCACCCTGAGGATTCGGCTGCTACAGGGGTATTGCACCTCAACCCAGAGGTGTGATATTCCACTCCCGGGTAAGGATGGAGTGTGGATCTGAGCTCGGTAGGCTGCATGCACTACACACATCCCATTTCCGAGGAGCAGACCGACGGTACTCCCACTTAGAAATGTGCAGGTACGACCGAGTCTGTTCCTGGCTGGAGTGGGAGGGGGGTGGTACATCCCAAGTAGTGTAGGGGCAGATAGGGGGAGCAGCCTGGGTAAAGATAGGAGCTCATTGGGTGCTGGTCACCTGAGCTCACACATAGAGGGTGTATATAAGGTGGGCACCATCAGAGATCAGGGTCAGTCTGTCAGAATCAGGAAGAGGAGCAGAGCAGAGCCCTAGAGAGAGAGAGAGTGGAGCAGAGAAAGAGAGACCCAGAGGGGGAAGCAGAAGAGAGGACTCCAAGATCCCAAATTAAAACAACGGGTGAAGAGCCGGCATCAGGGTACCGGAACCCAAGCTGGTGGGGGCAGAAACACACCCCAGCCAGAGACCGGAGGCCGTGGGCAGCGTCTGCCACGGCCACCCACCACATCCACCACGAAGGCATACCACGTGGAGGGTCAGGGAACCCAAGGCCAAGGGTGTCCCAACAGAAGGCCCGAGGGAGCTGGACCTGGGTGGATCACTAGTGGGGACGGCCAGAGAAAGGACTGAAGGAGAGCTCAGGGTCACACTCCGGACTCGCTTGGGGGTTGGCTGGATCCAGGACCTGGTGGACGCAGCACGGCTCGGGTGGTCACTTGAAGCTGGAGTGACCGGAACATCAGCAGTGAGTAAATACCCTAAACTGCACAACCCGACTCTGTCTTCCTTTAACATCTATGCTGCACCACCACAACCCCCATCCTCTGCACCTGACCCCCTGAGGCTATACCCCACCCGTTGGGGGTTATACCATCACAAGCTGCACCTACACCATCAGCCTCAGCGGACCCTGCTGCAGCGGCGGCCATAGTGACCGCAACACAACGGGTGGCGTAGTCGACATTAAGAACTTAATAACACCTGTAGGACTGCCACATACAACTGAGTTTGACACCCTGGGCACGGACCGGGTCACAGCCACTCGGAAGACTACAACCCCCATCTGATCCGGCTCCGGATATTCCCACTAACGAATATGGCCCAGGGGGCGCGTCAACTTTGGCGTAGTCGGCAGGATTACGTGCCCGCAACACCCGGGTACTGCGTGCCTGAAGAAAAGTGCAAGTTTACCTCAGAAAGAAGTCTCCCGCCGGTTCCGGAGGGTCCACGCCATCGGACTCCATCACCAGTCGTTTCCCGCCGATTGTCCGCCATTTCCAACTTGTTCCCGCCATCTGCAGAGTTTCCCGCCACTGGGCGACGCTTCCCGCCAAAACCGCAGATTTCCCGCCTTGGAAGAGCAGCGGACGCCATTATGGGCGTGCCAAAGGAGGGCAAGAGGCCACCTCCCATCGTGGGCCAGGACAGAAAATGGCGCCAAAAGTGGAAACCGCCCCCACCAACAGAGACTGTGATGCTGGAGGTGTCTGTCAGCGTGAAAGAACTACCCCTGGAGCTGACAGTCACCGAGTTGCCCCGGGACCGCCCTCGAAGTGGGAGGAGACGAGAGAAAAGAACGAAGATGGGTGCCGCCTGGAGCAGTCTGGAGCGAGCGCACCCGGAGGCAAGAAGTCTAACGAAGAGTATCGGAGGAGCTTACCCGGATATGGAGAGAAAGCAGAACAGCACCGGCCCGCTGGCCAGGAGTCTGCTAAAGACCGAGGAAGGAGAGCAGAGCAGCACCGGCCCGCTGGCCAGGAGCCTGCTGGAAGAAGAGCAGAGCAGCACCGACCCGTTGGTCAGGAGCCTGCTGGACACCACGACCCCACTAGGCCTAGTGGAGGTCCTTGCACAGCTCCCCCGAGACCGGGAGTGTGCACAGACTGCCCTGGAGGGCCTCGCACGGAGGATGGCCCGGGTACAGCGCGAGATACTGGCGGAGTGGAGCCGGGAGATGACCCAGCAAGCTGAGACCAGTCAACGGAGCACGCTACCCTGGAAGAGGAAGCAGACCGCCTCTGAGGATGGCGCGGGAGGACCCAAGGCCGGAGACGGCGCCGAGAAGGGAGCCGAACGCATGGAGGCAGGTAAAGGGGACGCCTATACCCCAAGCCGAGAAACCGCCCACCTGCCCCAGCTCCCCGTCGCAGAGCCCGAAAGTCCCCCTGCTGTGCCCGTAGCCGCCATGTCACCGCTATGGACTAGGCCCCGACCGGAAGCCGCCGCAGCGACCCCTGTGACGTCACGCGCCTCGACCCGGAGCGTGACAAAGCAGGAAATACCACCAGCCTGGTCGCAAGGCCTAGTACCCCCGGGCGCCGCATCACCAACAGCGCCCCCTACCTCCGCGGAGCCTCCGGCCTGGCCGCAAGGCCAGGTAGCCCAGGGTGCCGCCGTCCTAACGGTGCCCTTCACCTTCCAGGTGCCCCAGGCCTGGCCGCAAGGCCTGGGCAACCCGGGCGCCACCACCACCGCGCCCGCGCCCGTAAAACCAAGGGTGCCACACCTGGGGAAGGACTTGTTCAGCCAGCTCACATGGCCGGACGGGCGGCCCTTCATCTGGCCCGAAGGATACCATGAGCTGGAACGGCAGCAGAAACTAAGACCCCTGGATGAACCCCTGATTCCGGCTCCGAAGCCCGTGGCACGGATCTCGCCCCCGCTAGCGGAAGCACAGTTTGAGTGGGACCCCACCGGAGAAGATCTAATGGGGTTCACTCAGGAAACTAGGGCAGCTGCAGCAGAGCGCGCTGAGTGTTGCCGACAGCAGCTCGAAGAGTTCGCGAGGGAGCGGAGAGAGAGGCGGGTCCGGGAACAACAGGCCCAAATAAGGAGCGCCGAGCAAAAGAGCCGGACCAGGAGGGACCCCCGTGCAGCGCACAGTCCCCGTACCACCGGGACTGTAATCAAGTTTAACCAGCAGCACGGGTGGGGCTTTATCAGAGACAACAACACCCTCGGCGACGTCTTTGTCACGCGCAGAGACGTGGAGTCCCATCTGCCGGAGGGGCACAGAGGTCGTGACCTCTACATCGGAGACGAGGTCACCTTCACCCGGCACAAGTGTGCCAAAGGACCTTACGCCCTCCACGTACACCGCCTGACGGAGGAGGAGTTGCGGTGCGAGGAGGAGGAGCAAGAGGACCCGGACGGGTCTGAAGTTCAAAGAGCAGGAGGAAGACGCCGTTGAGTGCGGCAGAGCAAGTGATGTAAATAGTTACCCGACCGGGTACCAAAGAAACTGTTGATATATATATATATAGTCCCCGTTGGGACCAGAAAGAGTGAACTGTTTACCCGTTAACCCCTTAATCCCACAGGCTGAGGACTGTGAGCAGCCATTCCCTTCCCTCTACCTGGCCGAGGACTGAGAGCGGCCACTACCCCTTTTGTATATAGTTGCGCTTCCTAAAGCGCCCCCTACCGGTTTTATAGGAAAACCAGTTTTCTAAGAGACTGTCGTACTTTTCCCGGACACACGTTGCACAGTGTCCGGAGTAGGAACCTGAAACAAGAAACGACTACGAGAATGTTTATATGAAAAGTTTTATATGATGTTTTATATGTTTATGTTTAAAAAAAAAAAATTTGTATGTTTTATGGTGTTTTTGTCTTACAGCCCGAGGACGTGCTGTGATTTACCAGGGGGGAATGTAGCACCCTGAGGATTCGGCTGCTACAGGGGTATTGCACCTCAACCCAGAGGTGTGATATTCCACTCCCGGGTAAGGATGGAGTGTGGATCTGAGCTCGGTAGGCTGCATGCACTACACACATCCCATTTCCGAGGAGCAGACCGACGGTACTCCCACTTAGAAATGTGCAGGTACGACCGAGTCTGTTCCTGGCTGGAGTGGGAGGGGGGTGGTACATCCCAAGTAGTGTAGGGGCAGATAGGGGGAGCAGCCTGGGTAAAGATAGGAGCTCATTGGGTGCTGGTCACCTGAGCTCACACATAGAGGGTGTATATAAGGTGGGCACCATCAGAGATCAGGGTCAGTCTGTCAGAATCAGGAAGAGGAGCAGAGCAGAGCCCTAGAGAGAGAAAGAGTGGAGCAGAGAAAGAGAGACCCAGAGGGGGAAGCAGAAGAGAGGACTCCAAGATCCCAAATTAAAACAACGGGTGAAGAGCCGGCATCAGGGTACCGGAACCCAAGCTGGTGGGGGCAGAAACACACCCCAGCCAGAGACCGGAGGCCGTGGGCAGCGTCTGCCACGGCCACCCACCACATCCACCACGAAGGCATACCACGTGGAGGGTCAGGGAACCCAAGGCCAAGGGTGTCCCAACAGAAGGCCCGAGGGAGCTGGACCTGGGTGGATCACTAGTGGGGACGGCCAGAGAAAGGACTGAAGGAGAGCTCAGGGTCACGCTCCGGACTCGCTTGGGGGTTGGCTGGATCCAGGACCTGGTGGACGCAGCACGGCTCGGGTGGTCACTTGAAGCTGGAGTGACCGGAACATCAGCAGTGAGTAAATACCCTAAACTGCACAACCCGACTCTGTCTTCCTTTAACATCTATGCTGCACCACCACAACCCCCATCCTCTGCACCTGACCCCCTGAGGCTATACCCCACCCGTTGGGGGTTATACCATCACAAGCTGCACCTACACCATCAGCCTCAGCGGACCCTGCTGCAGCGGCGGCCATAGTGACCGCAACACAACGGGTGGCGTAGTCGACATTAAGAACTTAATAACACCTGTAGGACTGCCACATACAACTGAGTTTGACACCCTGGGCACGGACCGGGTCACAGCCACTCGGAAGACTACAACCCCCATCTGATCCGGCTCCGGATATTCCCACTAACGAATATGGCCCAGGGGGCGCGTCAGAGACATCCGTCTTTTGGGTCATTCTCCAAATTGGTTTCGGCTGTGCCTGAGGAGGAGAGTTTTTCCGGTGATTTGGAGAGAGTTTGGACGGATGTGCGTGAAAATCTTCAGGAGGCTAACAAAAAATCTAAGAGGTACTTTGATAGGAAACGGCAAGAGGTTTTGTTTGCTGTTGGTGACATGGTTTGGTTGTCCTCTAAGAATCTGCGATTGAGGATTCCTTCTAAAAAATTGGGTCCCAAGTTCGTAGGGCCCTTTAAGGTGCTTCAGATAATTAACCAATCTGCTGTTAGGTTGGAGGTTCCTACGTCCTGGAAGATTAACCCGGTGTTTCATGTTTCTCTGTTGAAAAAAGCTGATGTGTCTGATGGTGACACCTCTGCCACTGTTCCTCCGGTGGTGGAGGACGGGGAATATGAAATTTCCCGCATCCTAAATTCTAGACGGTATAGAGGGAGGTTGCAGTATCTCGTCGCTTGGAAGGGTTTCGGACCTGAGGATAACTCATGGGTGAGGGCGGATGATGTTTCTGCTTCCAGACTTGTCAGAGCGTTTCACAGGAGGTTTCCTGGTAAGCCTGGGCCTAGGGGATCCGGAGGATCCTCTTAGAAGAGGGGGTACTGTTAGAACTCTCCTGTTAGTTTTTTTTTAGTTTGCTGGTCACATGACCATTTTTGCCTATTTAATCCGGCTCCGCCCTCCTGGTCTTGCTGGACTTCATTGTATTTACTACTCTTGAGCTAGCTTGGTGCTCTGTTGCCGTTCTCTGTTAGTTTTGCTAGGTCTTCTGACCTCTATGCTTTTTGTTGTGTGTTTGTCTTTGACTGCTACTATTTCTGCTAGGAGGTGTCCAAACTTATCCCAGTCCCTAGTTCTTGTAGGGATCCCTCCCTCACATCTATAGGTCTTCGTTCAGACTAGCCGAGGACTTTAGCGGGTCTGATAACAGGATCAGATTCCCTGTTACATCGTAGGGATCTAGTTTAGTTCTATTGTAGGGACAGTTCTCCTGTCTTTCCTTAGTCCCTGTAGCAGATCATAACACCAGGTCCCCCATATTGCAAACATGGTCCCCCATCCAGGTCCCCCATATTGCAGACATGGTCTCCCATCCAGGTTCCCCATATTGCAGACAGGGTCTCCCATCCAGGTCCCCCATATTGCAGACAGGGTCTCCCATCCAGATCCCCCATATTGCAGACAGGGTCTCCCATCCAGGTCCCCCATATTGCAGACATGGTCTCCCATCCAGGTCCCCCATATTGCAGACATGGTCTCCCATCCAGGTCCCCCATATTGCAGACATGGTCTCCCATCCAGGTCCCCCATATTGCAGACATGGTCTCCCATCCAGGTCCCCCATATTGCACACATGGTCTCCCATCCAGGTCCCCCATATTGCAGACATGGTCTCCCATCCAGGTCCCCCATATTGCAGACATGGTCTCCCATCCAGGTCCCCCATATTGCAGACATGGTCTCCCATCCAGGTCCCCCATATTGCAGACAGGGTCTCCCATCCTGGTCCTCCATATTGCAGACATGGTCTCCCATCCAGGTCTCCCATATTGCAGACAGGGTCTCCCATCCAGGTCCCCCATATTGCAGACAGGGTCTCCGATCCAGGTCCCCCATATTGCAGACATGGTCTCCCATCCAGGCCCCCCATATTGCAGACAGGGTCTCCCATCCAGGTCCCCCATATTGCAGACATGGTCTCCCATCCAGGTCTCCCATATTGCTGACATGGTCCCCCATCCAGGTCCCCCATATTGCAGACATGGTCTTCCATCCAGGTCCCCCATATTGCAGACATGGTCTCCCATCCAGGTCCCCCATATTGCAGACATGGTCTCCCATCCAGGTCCCCTATATTGCAGACATGGTCCCCATATTGCAGACATGATCCCCCATCCTGGTCCTTATCTTGCAGACTTGTCCCCCATCCAGGTCCCCATGTTGCAGACATGTTCCCCCATCCAGGCCCCCCCCCCATACTGCGCACAGGGTCCCCGTCCCCCCCATACTGCGCACAGGGTCCCCGTCCCCCCCATACTGCGCACAGGGTCCCCGTCCCCCCCATACTGCGCACAGGGTCCCCGTCCCCCCATACTGCGCTCTGGGTCACCGTCCCCCCATACTGCGCACAGTGCCCCGTCCCCCATACTGAGCACAGGTCCCCTGTGCTGTATTTCACATGACAGAGAAAAAAAAACCCATTATGCTCACCTGTCCTCCGTTCCCTTGGCGTCCTTTCTGCACCTGTGGCCCGCAGGCACATAGACCCCGTAACGATCGCGGCCCTGTCCAGCAGCCGCCGACATCAGCGCTGTAGTGCAGTGTATTGCCGCCTAGAGACCGGCTCTTTGCACAGCAATACCAGTGTCAGCCGCCAGCCTATCAGAGGCCAGCAGCTGACATCTGCGCATGGCAGTGACGTCATACGCCGCTGCGCTGGGATGCGGATGTCAGCTGCTGGCCTCTGATAGGCCGGCAACTGGCACTGGTATTGCTGTGCAGAGAGACGGTCTCTGCGCGGCAATACACTGCACTACAGCGCTGATGTCGGCGGCTGCTGGAGAGAGCAGGTCCTCTCCAACTCTACCTTTCTATGTTTCTAGCGGAGGGCGGCATCAGGAGGGACCCAATGCGACATCAGAAGAGCGCAGGGAGGCATCAGAGGAGCACAGGGTGGCATAGGGGGGCCCAGGGCGGCAGCGGAGGGGACCAGGGAGGCATCGGTGAAGCGCAGGGCGGCATCAGATGAGGGCAGGGAGGCATCAGAGGAGCACCCGGTGGCATAGGGGGGCCCAAGGCAGCAGCAGAGGGGCCCAGGGTGGCATCGGTGAAGGGCAGGGCGGCATCAGATGAGCGCAGGTCGGCATCGGAGCACAGGGTGGCATAGGGGGGCCCAGGGTGCCATCTGGGGGGAGGGGCGTAGGGCAGCATCAAAGAAGTGCAGGATGGCATCGGAGGGGCAAAGGGCAGCATTGGAGGGGCGCAGGGTGTCATCAGAGGGGTGCAGGGCGGCTGATCCGGCAGCTCCAGAACTTTATTGGACACAGCTTGTAAGCTCTGCGCTTATTACCTAAAAGCCCGGCCATCACTGAGACAGCAGAGATGGCCGGTAACCTTGGCAACAAGCTGTAAACTACAGAATTAAAAATCTGGAGAACAGAGAGGATTTTAAGTAAGTCGTAAATTGCGCTTTTTACCTATTTATGATGAGACAACTCCTTTAAGGGGATCTACCTTCGATCGCTGTTGTACTGAGTTTACTCCCTCCTGATCCGGCTCCATACACCTGACATGAAACACACCAGTATGTCATATGTCGGGAAGGGGTTAAAGTGATTGTCCAGTCTAAGGGTCCGCTCACATTAGCGTCTGAATCGGACGAGTGCAATGCGGGAAAACATCACATCACTCGCACCAATGTTATTCAATGAGGCCGCGCTGATCTGTAACTGGACCTAGGACTAAATGTGCAGCTCGGCCTATATCGGACGAGACTCGCCAATGCAAGTCAATGGGTGCGAGAAAAAAAGGGACGACGCACGGAAAATGTGTATGGTGTCTGATATTCACACAAATCTCAAAGGAACCAAGAAATGTCATCAGCCGAGTGCAGTAAACTCACAGCCCGAACCGTCAGAATAGAGAGATAGATGATAGATAGATAATAGATAGATAATAGATAGATGATAGATAGATAATAGATAGATGATAGATAATAGATAGATAATAGATGATAGATAGATAATAGATAGATAATAGATAGATAATAGATAATAGATAGATAATAGATAGATAATAGATAGATAATAGATATAATAGATAGATGATAGATAGATAATAGATAGATGATAGATAGATAATAGATAGATAATAGATAGATGATAGATAGATAATAGATAGATGATAGATAGATAATAGATAGATAATAGATAGATGATAGATAGATGATAGATAGATAATAGATAATAGATAGATAATAGATGATAGATAGATAATAGATAGATAATAGATAGATAATAGATAATAGATAGATAATAGATAGATAATAGATAGATAATAGATATAATAGATAGATGATAGATAGATAATAGATAGATGATAGATAATAGATAGATGATAGATGATAGATAGATGATAGATAATAGATAGATGATAGATAATAGATAGATAATAGATAGATGATAGATAATAGATAGATAATAGATAGATAATAGATGATAGATAGATAGATAGTAGATAGATGATAGATAATAGATAGATAATAGATAATAGATAGATGATAGATAATAGATAGATAATAGATAGATGATAGATAATAGATAGATGATAGATAATAGATGATAGATAATAGATAGATAATAGATAGATGATAGATAATAGATAGATAGTAGATAGATGATAGATAATAGATAGATGATGGATGATAGATAACAGATAGATGATAGATAATAGATAGATAATAGATAGATAATAGATGATAGATAGATAGATAGATAGATAGTAGATAGATGATAGATAATAGATAGATAATAGATAATAGATAGATGATAGATAATAGATAGATAATAGATAGATGATAGATAATAGATAGATGATAGATAATAGACAGATAATAGATAGATGATAGATAATAGATAGATAATAGATAGATGATAGATAATAGATAGATAATAGATAGATGATAGATGATAGATGATAGATAGATGATAGATAATAGATAGATGATAGATAATAGATAGATAATAGATAGATGATAGATAGATAGATAGATAATAGATAGATAATAGATAGATGATAGATAGATGATAGATAATAGATAGATGATAGATAGATAATAGATAGATGATAGATAGATGATAGATAGATAATAGATAGATGATAGATAATAGATAGATGATAGATAATAGATAGATAATAGATAGATAATAGATAGATGATAGATAGATAATAGATAGATAATAGATAGATAATAGATGATAGATAGATAATAGATAGATAATAGATAATAGATAGATAATAGATAGATAATAGATATAATAGATAGATAATAGATAGATAATAGATAGATGATAGATAGATGATAGATAGATAATAGATAGATGATAGATAGATAATAGATAGATGATAGATAATAGATAGATGATAGATAATAGATAGATAATAGATAGATGATAGATAGATGATAGATAATAGATAGATGATAGATAATAGATAATAGATAGATGATAGATAATAGATAGATAATAGATGATAGATAGATAGATAGTAGATAGATGATAGATAATAGATAGATAATAGATAATAGATAGATGATAGATAATAGATAGATAATAGATAGATGATAGATAATAGATAGATGATAGATAATAGATAGATAATAGATAGATGATAGATAATAGATAGATAATAAATAGATGATAGATAATAGATAGATAATAGATAGATGATAGATAGATGATAGATAATAGATGATAGATAATAGATAGATAATAGATAGATGATAGATAATAGATAGATAATAGATAATAGATAGATAATAGATAGATAATAGATGATAGATAGATAGATAGATAGATAGTAGATAGATGATAGATAATAGATAGATAATAGATAATAGATAGATGATAGATAATAGATAGATAATAGATAGATGATAGATAATAGATAGATGATAGATAATAGATAGATAATAGATAGATGATAGATAGATGATAGATATATGATAGATAATAGATAGATGATAGATAGATAATAGATAATAGATAGATGATAGATAATAGATAGATGATAGATAGATAGATAATAGATAGATGATAGATAATAGATAGATGATAGATAATAGATAGATAATAGA
This sequence comes from Phyllobates terribilis, assembly GCF_046119375.1. Lineage (NCBI taxonomy): Eukaryota > Metazoa > Chordata > Amphibia > Anura > Dendrobatidae > Phyllobates > Phyllobates terribilis. Next base: position 162,033,035 of record NW_027362773.1, on the reverse strand, counting down.
TAGATGATAGATAATAGATGATAGATAGATAATAGATAGATAATAGATAGATAATAGATAGATGATAGATAATAGATAGATGATAGATAGATAATAGATAGATAATAGATAGATGATAGATAATAGATAGATGATAGATAGATAATTGATAGATAATAGATAGATGATAGATGATAGATAGATAATAGATAGATAATAGATAGATAATAGATAGATGATAGATAATAGATAGATGATAGATAGATAATAGATAGATAATAGATAGATGATAGATAGATAATAGATAGATGATAGATAATAGATAGATAATAGATAGATGATAGATAGATGATAGATAGATAATAGATAGATAATAGATAGATAATAGATAGATGATAGATAGATAATAGATAGATAATAGATAGATGATAGATAATAGATAGATGATAGATAGATAATAGATAGATAATAGATAGATGATAGATAGATAATAGATAGATGATAGATAATAGATAGATGATAGATAGATAATAGATAGATGATGGATAGATAATAGATAGATAATAGATAGGTGATAGATAATAGATAGATGATAGATAATAGATAGATAGATAATACATAGATGATAGATAATAGATAGATAATAGATAGATTAAAGATGATAGATAATAGATAGATAATAGATAGATGATAGATAATAGATAGATAATAGATGATAGATAGATAATAGATAGATAGATAGATAATAGATGATAATAGATAGATGATAGATAGATAATAGATAGATAGTAGATAGATGATAGATAATAGATAGATGATGGATGATAGATAACAGATAGATGATAGATAATAGATAGATAATAGATAGATAAGTAGATAGATAGGTAGATAATAGATAATAGATAGATGATAGATAGATGATAGATAGATGATGGATGATAGATAATAGATAATAGATAGATAGGTAGATAATAGATAATAGATAGATGATAGATAGATGATCGATAATAGATAGATGATAGATAGATAATAGATAGATAGATAATAGATAGATAGATAATAGATAATAGATAGATAATAGATAGATGATATATAATAGATAGATAAGAGATAGATAATAGATAGATGATAGATAATAGATAGATGATAGATAGATAATAGATAGATGATAGATAACAGATAGATAGATGATAGATAATAGATGATAGATAGATAATAGATAGATAATAGATAGATGATAGATAATAGATAGATAGATAATAGATAATAGATAGATAGATGATAGATCAGTGTGACTTGGTGACTATGATGAGCGGTAATGTCTCGCGGAGAGCCGTGTGAGCCGGGGAGTGGCTGCTGCTAAAACCTATGGAGACTCAGAACAAGGCTCCATGGGCTTTACAGTATAAGAAGGATTTGGGGAACGTTGTGGGAGGCGCTGGACTATGTGGACCCTTATTTTATAATAAATTGGTGAATGAGGAGCAGCGTCTTTTTATTTCTCTTTATGTTTTTCAGGTTTCGATTTGTGGACTACGGTGGACTTGCATGTTTTTTTTTTTATAAGTTGGTGAACCAGGGATAGTGTGGGGGAGGGTATTTTTTTTAAATAAAGTATTTTTTTGTGTGTGTTTTTTACTTTTTTATTACTGGGTTAGTAATGGTTATGCTTGATAGCCCCCTCTCCATTACTAACCCCAGGGGTTGATGGCAGATGTGATTTTGGACAATTCACGGCTCACATCAGCCCCAACTACCATTACCCCGATTGTCACCGCACCAGGGAAGAGCGAAGGTGAGGCGCCAGAACTGGAGCGCGGGGTGTGAGGCGCCAGAACTGGAATACGGGGTGTGAGGCGCCAGAACTGGAGCGCGGGGTGTGAGATGTCAAAACTGGAGAGCGGGGTGTGAGGAGCCACAACTGGAGTGCGGGGTGTGAGGAGCCAGAACTGGAGCGCGGGGTGTGAGGCACCAGAACTGGAGCGCGGGGTGTGAGGCGCCAGAACTGGAGTGCGGGGTGTGAGGAGCCAGAACTGGAGTGCGGGGTGTGAGGCGCCAGAACTGGAGCGCGGGGTGTGAGGCGCCAGAACTGGAATACGGGGTGTGAGGCGCCAGAACTGGAGCGCGGGGTGTGAGATGTCAAAACTGGAGCGCGGGGTGTGAGGAGCCACAACTGGAGTGCGGGGTGTGAGGAGCCAGAACTGGAGCGCGGGGTGTGAGGCGCCAGAACTGGAGCGCGGGGTGTGAGGAGCCAGAACTGGAGTGCGGGGTGTGAGGAGCCAGAACTGGAGTGCGGGGTGTGAGGAGCCAGAACTGGAGCACGGGGTGTGAGGCGCCAGAACTGGAGCGCGGGGTGTGAGGCGCCAGAACTGGAATACGGGGTGTGAGGCGCCAGAACTGGAGCGCGGGTTGTGAGGAGCCAGAACTGGAGTGCAGGGTGTGAGGAGCCAGAACTGGAGCGTGGGGTGTGAGGCGCCAGAACTGGAGCGCGGGGTGTGAGGAGCCAGAACTGGAGTGCGGGGTGTGAGAAGCCAGAACTGGAGTGCGGGGTGTGAGGCGCCAGAACTGAAGCGCGGGGTGTGAGGCGCCGGAACTGGAGCGCGGGGTGTGAGGCGTCAGAACTGGAGCGCGGGGTGTGAGGCGTCAGAACTGGAGTGCGGGGTGTGAGGCGTCAGAACTGGAGTGCGGGGTGTAAGGCGCCAGAACTGGAGCGCGGGGTGTGAGGCGCCAGAACTGGAGCGAGGGGTGTGAGGTGCAAGAACTGGAGCGCGGGGTGTGAGGGGCCAGAACTGGAGCGCGGGGTGTGAGGCGCCAGAACTGGAGTGCGGGGTGTGAGGCGCCAGAACTGGAGCGCGGGGTGTGAGGCGTCAGAACTGGAGCGCGGGGTGTGAGGCGCCAGAACTGGAGCACGGGGTGTGAGGCGCCAGAACTGGAGCGCGGGGTGTGAGGAGCCAGAACTGGAGTCCGGAGTGTGAGGCGCCAGAACTGGAGCGCGGGGTGTGAGGAGACAGAACTGGAGCGCGGGGTGTGAGGCGTCAGAACTGGAGCGCGGGGTGTGAGGCGCCAGAACTGGAGCGCGCGGTGTGAGGCGCCAGAACTGGAACGCGGGGTGTGAGGCGTCAGAACTGGAGCGCGGGGTGTGAGGCGCCAGAACTGGAGCGCGGGGTGTGAGGCGCCAGAACTGGAGCGCGGGGTGTGAGGCGCCAGAACTGGAGCGTGGGGTGTGAGGCGTCAGAACTGGAGCGCGGGGTGTGAGGAGCCAGAACTGGAGCGCGGGGTGTGAGGCGCCAGAACTGGAGCGCGGGGTGTGAGGCGCCAGAACTGGAGCGCGGGGTGTGAGGCACCAGAACTGGAGCGCGGGGTGTGAGGCGTCAGAACTGGAGCTTGGGGTGTGAGGCGCCAGACCTGGAGCGCGGGGTGTGAGGCGCCAGACCTGGAGCGCGGGGTGTGAGGCGCCAGAACTGGAGCGTGGGGTGTGAGGAGCCAGAACTGGAGCGCGGGGTGTGAGGCGCCAGAACTAGAGCGCGGGGTGTGAGGCGCCAGAACTGGAGCGCGGGGTGTGAGGCGTCAGAACTGGAGCGCGGGGTGTGAGGCGCCAGAACTGGAGCGCGGGGTGTGAGGCGCCAGAACTGGAGCGCGGGGTGTGAGGAGCCAGAACTGGAGCGCGGGGTGTGAGGCGCCAGAACTGGAGCGCGGGGTGTGAGGCGCCAGAACTGGAGCGCGGGGTGTGAGGCGCCAGAACTGGAGCGCGGGGTGTGAGGCGCCAGAACTGGAGCGCGGGGTGTGAGGCGCCAGAACTGGAGCGCGGGGTGTGAGGCTTCAGAACTGGAGCGCGGGGTGTGAGGCGCCAGAACTGGAGCGCGGGGTGTGAGGCGCCAGAACTGGAGCGCGGGGTGTGAGGCGTCAGAACTGGAGAGCGGGGTGTGAGGCACCAGAACTGGAGCGCGGGGTGTGAGGCGCCAGAACTGGAGCGCGGGGTGTGAGGCGCCAGAACTGGAGCGCGGGGTGTGAGGCGCCAGAACTGGAGCGCGGGGTGTGAGGAGCCAGAACTGGAGCGCGGGGTGTGAGGCGTCAGAACTGGAGCGCGGAGTGTGAGGTGCCAGAACTGGAGCGTGGGGTGTGAGGCGCCAGAACTGGAGCGCGGGGTGTGAGGTGTCAGAACTGGAGCGTGGGGTGTGAGGAGCCAGAACTGGAGCGCGGGGTGTGAGGCGCCAGAACTGGAGTGCGGGGTGTGAGGCGCCAGAACTGGAGCGCGGGGTGTGAGGCGCCAGAACTGGAGCGCGGGGTGTGAGGCGCCAGAACTGGAGCGCGGGGTGTGAGGAGCCAGAACTGGAGCGCGGGGTGTGAGGCGCCAGAACTGGAGCGCGGGGTGTGAGGCGTCAGAACTGGAGCGTGGGGTGTGAGGCGCCAGAACTGGAGCGCGGGGTGTGAGGCGCCAGAACTGGAGCGCGGGGTGTGAGGCGCCAGAACTGGAGCGTGGGGTGTGAGGCGTCAGAACTGGAGCGCGGGGTGTGAGGTGTCAGAACTGGAGCGCGGGGTGTGAGGCGCCAGAACTGGAGCGCGGGGTGTGAGGCGCCAGAACTGGAGAGCGGGGTGTGAGGCGTCAGAACTGGAGCGCGGGGTGTGAGGCGCCAGAACTGGAGCGCGGGGTGTGAGGAGCCAGAACTGGAGCGTGGGGTGTGAGGAGCCAGAACTGGAGCGCGGGGTGTGAGGCGCCAGAACTGGAGCGCGCGGTGTGAGGCGCCAGAACTGGAGCGCGGGGTGTGAGGCGCCAGAACTGGAGCGCGGGGTGTGAGGCGCCAGAACTGGAGCGCGGGGTGTGAGGCGCCAGAACTGGAGCGTGGGGTGTGAGGCGTCAGAACTGGAGCGCGCGGTGTGAGGCGCCAGAACTGGAGCGCGGGGTGTGAGGCGCCAGAACTAGAGCATGGGGTGTGAGGCGTCAGAACTGGAGCGCGGGGTGTGAGGCACCAGAACTGGAGCGCGGGGTGTGAGGCACCAGAACTGGAGCGCGGGGTGTGAGGCGCCAGAACTGGAGCACGGGGTGTGAGGCGCCAGAACTGGAGCGCGGGGTGTGAGGCGTCAGAACTGGAGCGCGGGGTGTGAGGCGCCAGAACTGGAGCGCGGGGTGTGAGGCGCCAGAACTGGAGTGCGGGGTGTGAGGAGCCAGAACTGGAGCGCGGGGTGTGAGGCGCCAGAACTGGAGCGTGGGGTGTGAGGCGTCAGAACTGGAGCGCGGGGTGTGAGGCACCAGAACTGGAGCGCAGGGTGTGAGGCGCCAGAACTGGAGCGCGGGGTGTGAGGCGCCAGAACTGGAGCGCGGGGTGTGAGGCGCCAGAACTAGAGCATGGGGTGTGAGGCGTCAGAACTGGAGCGCGGGGTGTGAGGCACCAGAACTGGAGCGCGGGGTGTGAGGCACCAGAACTGGAGCGCGGGGTGTGAGGCGCCAGAACTGGAGCACGGGGTGTGAGGCGCCAGAACTGGAGCGCGGGGTGTGAGGCGTCAGAACTGGAGCACGGGGTGTGAGGCGCCAGAACTGGAGCGCGGGGTGTGAGGCGCCAGAACTGGAGTGCGGGGTGTGAGGAGCCAGAACTGGAGCGCGGGGTGTGAGGCGCCAGAACTGGAGCGCGGGGTGTGAGGCGTCAGAACTGGAGCGCGGGGTGTGAGGCACCAGAACTGGAGCGCAGGGTGTGAGGCGCCAGAACTGGAGCGCGGGGTGTGAGGCGCCAGAACTGGAGCGCGGGGTGTGAGGCGCCAGAACTGGAGCGCGGGGTGTGAGGCGCCAGAACTGGAGCGCGGGGTGTGAGGCGTCAGAACTGGAGCGCGGGGTGTGAGGCACCAGAACTGGAGCGCAGGGTGTGAGGTGCCAGAACTGGAGCGCGGGGTGTGAGGCGCCAGAACTGGAGCGCGGGGTGTGAGGCGCCAGAACTGGAGCGCGGGGTGTGAGGCGCCAGAACTGGAGAGCGGGGTGTGAGGCGTCAGAACTGGAGCGCGGGGTGTGAGGAGCCAGAACTGGAGCGCGGGGTGTGAGGCGCCAGAACTGGAGCGCGGGGTGTGAGGCGCCAGAACTGGAGCGCGGGGTGTGAGGCGTCAGAACTGTAGTGCGGGGTGTGAGGCGCCAGAACTGGAGCGCGGGGTGTGAGGCGCCAGAACTGGAGCGTGGGGTGTGAGGCGCCAGAACTGGAGCGCGGGGTGTGAGGAGCCAGAACTGGAGCGCGGGGTGTGAGGCACCAGAACTGGAGCGCGGGGTGTGAGGCATCAGAACTGGAGCGCGGGGTGTGAGGCACCAGAACTGGAGCGCGGGGTGTGAGGTGCCAGAACTAGAGCGTGGGGTGTGAGGCGTCAGAACTGGAGCGCGCGGTGTGAGGCACCAGAACTGTAGTGCGGGGTGTGAGGCGCCAGAACTGGAGCGCGGGGTGTGAGGCGCCAGAACTGGAGCGCGGGGTGTGAGGCGCCAGAACTGGAGCGCGGGGTGTGAGGAGCCAGAACTGGAGCGCGGGGTGTGAGGCACCAGAACTGGAGCGCGGGGTGTGAGGCATCAGAACTGGAGCGCGGGGTGTGAGGCACCAGAACTGGAGCGCGGGGTGTGAGGCGCCAGAACTGGAGCGCGGGGTGTGAGGCGCCAGAACTGGAGCGTGGGGTGTGAGGCGCCAGAACTGGAGCGCGGGGTGTGAGGAGCCAGAACTGGAGCGCGGGGTGTGAGGCACCAGAACTGGAGCGCGGGGTGTGAGGCATCAGAACTGGAGCGCGGGGTGTGAGGCACCAGAACTGGAGCGCGGGGTGTGAGGTGCCAGAACTAGAGCGTGGGGTGTGAGGCGTCAGAACTGGAGCGCGCGGTGTGAGGCACCAGAACTGTAGTGCGGGGTGTGAGGCGCCAGAACTGGAGCGCGGGGTGTGAGGCGCCAGAACTGGAGCGCGGGGTGTGAGGAGCCAGAACTGGAGCGCGGGGTGTGAGGCACCAGAACTGGAGCGCGGGGTGTGAGGCATCAGAACTGGAGCGCGGGGTGTGAGGCACCAGAACTGGAGCGCGGGGTGTGAGGCGCCAGAACTGGAGCGCGGGGTGTGAGGTGCCAGAACTGGAGCGCGGGGTGTGAGGCGCCAGAACTGGAGCGCGGGGTGTGAGGAGCCAGAACTGGAGCGCGGGGTGTGAGGCACCAGAACTGGAGCGCGGGGTGTGAGGCATCAGAACTGGAGCGCGGGGTGTGAGGCACCAGAACTGGAGCACGGGGTGTGAGGTGCCAGAACTAGAGCGTGGGGTGTGAGGCGTCAGAACTGGAGCGCGGGGTGTGAGGCGCCAGAACTGGAGCGCGGGGTGTGATGCGGCACTTCTGTGGCGGCGGAGGGCTGATATTTTTAGGCTGGGGAGCAGGGACACACTGAGACTGAAATTCAGCCCTGGCATTTCAAATGCTGTCCCTGCCCCCGAGGACCAGATGGCGATATATTACTAATATTACCCTGCCTGGAGGAAATCAAGCTTTACTACAAAACCAATATTTTTAATAATACTGCTATATACGATTAAATAATTATAATATCAAAATAATAATATTGCAATGTTACAGACAAATACGAACAAACCATAAGCAGATATTACCACATATATCATAGAATCATAGAATCATAGAATGGTAGAGTTGGAGGGGACCTCCTGGGTCATCTGGTCCAACCCCCTGCTCAAAGCAGGATTCACTAGATCATCTCAGACAGATGTCTGTCCAGCCTCTGTTTGAAGACGTCCATTGAAGGGGAACTCACCACCTCTCGTGGCAGCCTGTTCCACTCATTAATCACCCTAACTGTCAAAAAGTTTTTTCTAATATCTAATCTGTGTCTCCTCCCATTCAGTTTCATCCCATTGCTTCTAGTCTTTCCTTGTGCAAATGAGAATAAAGATGATCCTTCTACAATGTGACAGCCCTTGACATATGTGTAGACAGCTATTAAGTCTCCTCTCAGTCTTCTTTTTTGCAAGCTAAACATTCCCAAATCCTGCAACCGTTCCTCATAGGACATGGTTTGCAGACCAGTCACCATTCTGGTCGCTCTTCTCTGAACTTGCTCCAGTTTGTCTATGTCTTTTTTAAAATGTGACGCCCAGAACTCTACACAGTATTCCAGATGAGGTCTGACCAAAGAGGAGTAAAGACCGATAATGACTTCACGTGATCTAGACTGTATGCTTCTGTTAATACATCCCAGAATTGTATTTGCCTTTTTTGCTGCTGCATCACACTGTTGACTCATGTTCAGTCTATGATCTATTAGTATACCTAAGTCTTTTTCACATGTACTGTTGCTTAGCTCTATTCCTCCCATTCTGTATATGCTTTTTTCATTTTTATTGCCCAGATGTAGTACTTTGCATTTTTCCCTGTTAAAAACCATTCTGTTGGTTGCTGCCCACTGCTCCAGTTTATTTAGGTCTTTTTGAATCCTCTCTCTCTCTTCTCTAGTATTAGCTATCCCTCCTAGCTTTGTGTCATCAGCAAATTTAATCAGTTTACCCTCAATTCCTTCATCTAAATCATTGATAAAGATGTTGAACAATACAGGTCCCAGGACGGAGCCCCGTGGTACCCCACTTGAGACATTCATCCAGCTGGATGTGAAGCCATTTACAACCACCCTTTTATATAGTATAGATAATTCCACCATACTGATCGTTAAAGGGGTTGAGGTTAAAGTCTATGTAACTTCAGACTTCCGATTCCTCATAGCGCACGCTGAGGATTCTCCGGTGCCGGCGTTGGGAGCGGCCGTCACATGACCGGACGTATGGGATTTTCACTCCTCCGGCCACATTCCGACTAATTGTACTCGGCTTTGCTAATTTTACTTGTATTGAGGCAGGCCGTTCAAGACTAGTTAGCATGTGACCGCATGTATGGAAATCACATACTTGCCGTGTAACTACAGTAGGTGCGAGGGTTGCAATCACACATGGGCCATGGAGCCTAGGGGGCCCCAGAAGTCCCTTTGGCCTAAATGAAAAGACTAATGCTATTAAGGATTTGTAATAAAACTCCCAGCGCCAGCATCGGAGAATCCTCACAATGTGCGAGCCATAGAGTCACTGCAGACTTCAACTTCAAGCTTGGACAACTACTTTAAAGAAGTTGTCCACTACTTTGACATTGATGCCCTAGGATAGGGCATCAATCTCAAAGTAGTGGACAACCCCTTTAACCAAATACACTGTACTAAGACTGATATCACCACCACATAGTGACCGCATAATGGTAATATCAGGTCTACACCAATGCTCTGCAGTGGTATATTGTGCAGCTTCTCACCAGTGATGTCTCCCTGATTGTTGTCATTCATTTTCCCTTTTCCTTTGCATTCGCTCCAGACCTCCATGACCTCTTCTTCCGTCCATATCTCCTCCCTACAAAATGTATCATATAGACATCTTCACTTTACTGATTTTCCAGGACCCTCCTCACATTCCCCCACCTCTACAAAGACCACAACTTGTGGCACCTTATAAGAATTCCCCTGTGCCCACTTTAATAATGCCCCCCCTTGACCTCTTATAATAATGACCCTGTACCTCCTTATAATAATACAAGTTTCCCCTGTGATTTCTTATATTAACAATAATGACTCCTAGTTTCCCCTAAAATGATAACAATCCCCCCTTGTGCCTTCTTATAATAATGACCCTCATTGCCTCTTCATTGTAATAATGCTCCTGAGCAGGGGCGTACATAGAAATAACAGGCGCCCCCATAGAAAAAGTCCTATCATGTCACAGTCAAAGAAGAGCAAATTTCCAAACATTTTAAGAAATGGAGAAGGAAATGTATTGCAGCACTTAGACAGTTATTTTGCCCTTACTGAAGCCCCTAAGTGGTCTCACTCACTATGAGCCCGTTTCATGACCCCCATAGAGTATTATGCCCCCACACAGCGTGATTGCCCCACAAACCTTACACAAAGTAAGATGTCCCACAGCACCCTGCACAGTAAGATAGTCACCACGGCCTCCCATACAATATGGCATCCACCGCAGCCCCCAGTATACAGTATGAGAGGCATTACAGACCCCCACACAGTTTGATGTCCACCACAGGCCCCTATTTAAAGTGTGATGTCCACCAAAGCCCCCCCCCCGTACAGTATGAGGACCCCACAGCTCCCATACAGTTTGATGTCCCCCATAACCATCCCATACAGTATAATGTCCACCACAGCCACCCCGCACACTATGATGTCCACCACAACCACAATACACTGTAAGATGATCCCCCACAGCCACCCCACACAGTATGAAGATCCCCATAGCCCCTATACTGTATGACGGTCCTCCCACAGCCCCTATATAGTATGATGGTCCACATCACAGCCCCCATGTAATATGATAGTCCCTCCAACAGTCCCCTATATAGTATGATGGACCACCCAACACCCCCTATATAGTATGATGGTCCACCCAACACCCCCTATATAGTATGATGGACCACCCAACACCCCTATATAGTATGATGGTCCACCCAACACCCCCTATATGGTATGATGGTCCACCCAACACCCCTATATAGTATGATGTTTCACCTCATAGCCCCCTATATAGTATGATGGTCCACCTCACAGGCCCCCATATAGTATGATGGTCCACCTCACAGGCCCCCATATAGTATGATGGTCCACTCAATACCCCCTCCATATAGTATGATGGTAAACCCCACAGCACCTTATATATTATGATGGTACCCCTCACAGCCCCTTTATAGTATGATGGTACCCCCAACAGCCCCCTATGTAGTATGATGGTCCTCCAAATAGTACACTATATAGTATGGTGGTCCACCTCACAGCACCAATTATTGTGTGCTGGTCCCCCACAGTCCCCCAAAAATTAAAAAAATTCCCTATACTCACCTAATCCAGACACCTCGTCCTCCGCAGCGTCTGTCTCCTCTTCTGTCCATTCTCGCAGTGGATGCTGGTGATGCGATGCAGTGATGTCATTGCTCCGCTGTCCACGTCCCCCGCTTGGTGCCGGCCTATGGCAGGTCGCAGGCAGAAGGGGCGCTCCAGCAGCCGGTGGGGTAAGTGATGGAGCCAGCGACTTTATGCTCTGTTACTACTGTTAACAGTATGGGCGTCTTGAGGATGCAGATTGTGATAAAAATGTAGCAGACAAGGCGGCCCACGACCTGACAGGCCCAATTGGCAGATGGCCAGTCCGGCCCTGCTGGGAAGGGCCCAATAACCAGGGACCTCCCCAGCTTAATATTATCAGCCCCCAGCTGTCTGCTTTACCTTTGCTGGTTATCAAAAACAGGTGGGAGGGGGACCCCACGTCATTTTTTTCATTTATTCACAACGTTAACCACGCCTAAAAACTGTAGAATAAACTCCAAATGAAAGGCACTAAAGGGGGCAAGAGTATAATATGTGGGGGGGGGGGGGGTGAAATCATATGTCTGCAGGAGATCTATCATCTATCTATTATCTATCTATCATCTATCTATTATCTATTATATCTATCATCTATCTATCATCTATTATCTATCATCTATCTATTATCTAACTATTATCTATCTATCTATCATCTATCTATTATCTATCTATCTATTATCTATCTATTATCTATCATCTATCTATTATCTATCTATCTATCATCTATCTATTATCTATCTATCTATTATCTATCTATTATCTATCATCTATCTATCATCTATCTATTATCGATCTATTATCTATCTATTATCGATCTATCATCTATCTATTATCTATCATTTATCTATCATCTATTATCTATCTACTATCTATCTATTATCTATCTATTATCTGTCATCTATCTATTATCTATCTATCATCTATCATCTATTATCTGTCATCTATCTATTATCTATCTATCATCTATCTATTATCTATCTATCTATTATCTATCTATCATCTATCTATTATCTGTCATCTATCTATTATCTATCTATCATCTATCTATTATCTATCTATTATCTATCTATTATCTATCTATCATCTATCTATTATCTATCATCTATCTATTATCTATCTATCATCTATTATCTATCTATTATTTATCTATCTATTATCTATCTATCATCTATCTATTATCTATCTATTATCTATCATCTATCTATTATCTATCTATTATCTATCTATTATCTATCTATCATCTATCTATTATCTATCAATTATCTATCTATAATCTATCTATTATCTATCATCTATCTATCTATCATCTATCTATTATCTATCATCTATCTATTATCTATCTATCATCTATCATCTATCTATTATCTATCTATTATCTATCTATTATCTATCTATCTATCATCTATCTATTATCTATCTATTATCTATCATCTATCTGTTATCTATCTATTATCTATCATCTATCTATTATCTATCTATCATCTATCTGTTATCTATCTATTATCTATCATCTATCTATTATCATCTACTATCTATCTATTATCTATCTATTATCTATCTACTATCGATCTATTATCTATTATCTATCTACTATCTATCTATTATCTATCATCTATCTATCATCTATCTATTATCTATCTATCATCTATCTATCTATCATCTATCTATTATCTATCTATCAATTATCTATTATCTATCTATTATCTATCATCTATCTATTATCTATCTATCATCTATCTATCTATCATCTATCTATTATCTATCTATCATCTATCTATTATCTATCATCTATCTATTATCTATCATTTATCTATCTATCTATTATCTATCTATCATCTATCTATTATCTATCATCTATCTATCATCTATTATCTATCATCTATCAATTATCTATCTATTATCTATCATCTATCTATCATCTCTGTTATCTATCTATTATCTATCTATCATCTATCTATTATCTGTCATCTATCTATCATCTATTATCTATCTATTATCATCTACTATCTATCATCTATCTATTATCTATCTATCTATCATCTATCTATTATCATCTACTATCTATCTATTATCTATCTATTATTTATCATCTATCTATTATCTATCATCTATCTATCTATCATCTATCTATTATCTATCATCTATTATCTATCTATCATCTATCTATCATCTATCTATCATTTATCTATTATCTCTCTATCTATTATCTATCATCTATCTATTATCTATCTATCTATTATCATCTACTATCTATCATCTATCTATTATCTATCTATCTATTATCTATCTATCATCTATCTATTATCTATCTATCATCTATTTATCATCTATCTATTATCTATCTATTATCTATCTATCATCTATCTATTATCTATCATCTATCTATTATCTATCTATCTATTATCTATCTATTATCTATCTATTATCTATCATCTATCTATCATCTATCTATTATCTATCTATCTATTATCTATTATCATCTACTATCTATCATCTATCTATTATCATCTACTATCTATTATCTATCTATCATCTATCTATCTATTATCTATCTATTATCTATCTATCATTTATCTATTATCTATCTATCTATCTATTATCTATCATCTATCTATTATCTATCTATCTATTATCTATCTATCATCTATCTATTATCTATCATCTATTATCTATCTATCATCTATCTATTATCTATCATCTATCTATCATCTATCTATTATCTATCTATCTATTATCATCTACTATCTATCATCTATCTATTATCATCTACTATCTATCATCTATCTATTATCATCTACTATCTATCTATCATCTATCTATCTATTATCTATCTATCATTTATCTATTATCTATCTATTATCTATCATCTATCTATTATCTATCATCTATTATCTATCATCTATTATCTATCTATCATCTATCTATTATCTATCATCTATCTATCATCTATCTATTATCTATCATCTATCTATTATCTATCTATTATCATCTACTATCTATCATCTATCTATTATCATCTATCTATCTATTATCTATCTATCATCTATCTATTATCTATCTATTATCTATCTATCATCTATCTATTATCTATCTATTATCTATCTATCTATTATCATCTACTATCTATCATCTATCTATTATCATCTACTATCTATTATCTATCATCTATCTATTATCATCTACTATCTATTATCTATCATCTATCTATTATCATCTATCTATCTATTATCTATCTATTATCTATCATCTATCTATTATCTATCATCTATCTATTATCTATCTATCTATTATCTATCTATCTATTATCTATCATCTATCTATTATCTATCATCTATCTATTATCATCTATCTATCTATTATCTATCTATTATCTATCATCTATCTATTATCTATCATCTATTATCTATCATCTATCTATTATCTATCTATTATCTATCTATCATCTATGTAATATTTCTATCTCTTTCTATGATTGCTTTATTACTTTTGTAGACGAGTCGTCAGTTGCATAGAGTATCATTATACCATGTAACAGATGTTCTAGACCCGTCATACGGACGCTAGGTGAGAATGAGCTCACGCATGACATACGGAATGACATACGCCTGACACGCGTCCAGCTTTTTGGCCCGATCATCAGAGTGATTTTTAATCCACAGATGTGGCGACCCCTAAAGGACAGCTGATCAGTGGAGGCCGGTGAGGGTCTGACACCTGACGATTACCCGCCGTAAGCTCCAGCCGGGGTCCACTCCTGAGCACAGGAGCTGCGCTGTGAAACCAATCATAGCACAGCTTTCAATTTTCTAGATCTTCTAAAGACTTGAAAGCTGAGCCCTGATTGGTTACTATGTCTAAGAACAACCAATCACAGCACAGCTTTCATATTCGTAGCGCTGGTATGGAATTAAACGCTGAGCTCTGATTGGTTCCTATGGACATGTATTTTTTTAATAGTACAGAATCACCCGGCGTTTTGCTGCGCTCCCAGCTTTCTTCAGCCTGAGGCGATGACCCTGACCCCGGCCTCCATTACTATCGATCCCCGCGCACTCATTGCCATTGTCGCAGTCTGATGATATTAGCGCTCAGTGACACAGACGAGCGCGTTATTGTCGCCCCTGCTGTGACCTCCCCCTCCCCACGGCTCAGTGGTCCAGCCCATTACTGGTCGCCTCATGCTGCCCCCTGCTCTCCCCGCCCCCAAGACCGCCTGTGGATCCTCCCGGAAGTGCCGCCATTTTGGATCCTCTGCGCGTAGAGAGAAGACGAGAAGAGCGTGTGACCCGAGGCTGCGAGCGGTGAGTGACGGGAGGGCGCCGGGGGGTGTGGGGGCCGCTCACCGGCAGGGGCTGGAGTGCTGGGCCCGGCGGCGGGATGGTGACGTGAAGATTGCGTAAGCGGCGGGTAACGGGATCCTAGCGGCCGCCCCACCCTCCGCTCTGCCGGGCTGGTGAGGAGCCGGGCGGGGATAACGGCGCTCTGCTCCGAGCCCGCTACCCGCACGTGGCCGGCAGCCTCAGGGTGAGGTCCGGGGAGAGGCCGGCGGGGGGCGAGCTCCAGGGTAGAGGCCGGCGGGGGGACGCAGGAGGGGGGCGAGCTCCAGGGTAGAGGCCGGCGGGGGGACGTAGGAGGGGGGCGGCACAGAGGCCGGCGGGGGGGCGAGCTCCAGGGTAGAGGCCGGCGGGGGGACGCAGGAGGGAGTCGGCACAGAGGCCGGCGAGCTCCAGGGTAGAGGCCGGAGGGGGGCGAGCTCCAGGGTAGAGGCCGGCGGGGGGACGCAGGAGGGGGGCGAGCTCCAGGGTAGAGGCCGGCGGGGGGACACAGGAGGGGGGCGGAGCTCCAGGGTAGAGGCCGGCGGGGGGATGCAGGAGGGGGGCGAGCTCCAGGGTAGAGGCCGGCGGGGGGACGCAGGAGGGGGGCGAGCTCCAGGGTAGAGGCCGGCGGGGGGACGTAGGAGGGGGGCGGCACAGAGGCCGGCGGGGGGGCGAGCTCCAGGGTAGAGGCCGGCGGGGGGACGCAGGAGGGAGTCGGCACAGAGGCCGGCGAGCTCCAGGGTAGAGGCCGGAGGGGGGCGAGCTCCAGGGTAGAGGCCGGCGGGGGGACGCAGGAGGGGGGCGAGCTCCAGGGTAGAGGCCGGCGGGGGGACACAGGAGGGGGGCGGAGCTCCAGGGTAGAGGCCGGCGGGGGGATGCAGGAGGGGGGCGAGCTCCAGGGTAGAGGCCGGCGGGGGGACGCAGGAGGGGGGCGAGCTCCAGGGTAGAGGCCGGCGGGGGGACGTAGGAGGGGGGTGGCACAGAGGCCGGCGGGGGGACGCAGGAGGGAGTCGGCACAGAGGCCGGCGAGCTCCAGGGTAGAGGCCGGCGGGGGGACGCAGGAGGGGGGCGAGCTCCAGGGTAGAGGCCGGCGGGGGGACGCAGGAGGGGGGCGAGCTCCAGGGTAGAGGCCGGCGGGGGGACGTAGGAGGGGGGCGGCACAGAGGCCGGCGGGGGGGTGAGCTCCAGGGTAGAGGCCGGCGGGGGGACGCAGGAGGGAGTCGGCACAGAGGCCGGCGAGCTCCAGGGTAGAGGCCGGTGGGGGGACGCAGGCGGGGGGCGAGCTCCAGGGTAGAGGCCGGCGGGGGGACACAGGAGGGGGGCGAGCTCCAGGGTAGAGGCCGGTGGGGGGACGCAGGCGGGGGGCGAGCTCCAGGGTAGAGGCCGGCGGGGGGACACAGGAGGGGGGCGAGCTCCAGGGTAGAGGCCGGCGGGGGGACGTAGGAGGGGGGCGGCACAGAGGCCGGCGGGGGGGCGAGCTCCAGGGTAGAGGCCGGCGGGGGGACGCAGGAGGGAGTCGGCACAGAGGCCGGCGAGCTCCAGGGTAGAGGCCGGTGGGGGGACCCAGGAGGGGGGCTGCACAGAGGCCGGCGGGGGGGCGAGCTCCAGGGTCGAGGCCAGCAGGGGGGGGCGAGCTCCAGGGTAGAGGCCGGCGGGGGGACGCAGGAGGGAGGCGAGCTCCAGGGTAGAGGCCGGCGGGGGGACGCAGGAGGGGGGCGAGCTCCAGGGTAGAGGCCGTCGGGGGGACGTAGGAGGGGGGCGGCACAGAGGCCGGCGGGGGTCGAGCTCCAGGGTAGAGGCCGGCGGGGGGACGCAGGAGGGGGGCGAGCTCCAGGGTAGAGGCCGGCGGGGGACGCAGGAGGGGGGCGGCACAGAGGCCGGTAGAGGCCGGGGGGGGCGAGCTCTAGGGGAGAGGCCGGCGGGGGGGGACGCAAGACGGGGGCGGCACAGAGGCCGGCAGGAAGGGGTGGCACAGAGGCCGGTAGAGGCAGGAGGGGGGCGGCATAGAGGCCGGCGGGGGGACACAGGAGGGGGGCGGCACAGAGGCCGGCGGGGGGGGGCGAGCTCCAGGGTAGAGGCCGGCAGGGGGGGTGGCACAGAGGCCGGCGGGGGGCGAGCTCCAGGGTAGAGGCCGGCGGGGGGACGCAGGAGGGGGGCGAGCTCCAGGGTAGACGCAGGAGGGGGGGGGCGACCTCCAGGGTAGAGGCCGGGGGGGGAGCGCGAGCTCCAGGGTAGAGGCCGGGGGGGGGCGCGAGCTCCAGGGTAGACGCAGGAGGGGGGGGGGCGAGCTCCAGGGTAGAGGCCGGCGGGGGGGACGCAGAAGGGGGGTGAGCTCCAGGGTAGATGCAGGAGGGGGGGCGCGAGCTCCAGGGTAGAGGCTGGCGGGGGGGACGCAGAAGGGGGGCGAGCTCCAGGGTAGACGCAGGAGGGGGGGCGAGTTCCAGGGTAGAGGCAGGCCGGAGGGGGGTGGCACAGAGGCCGGCGGGGGTCGAGCTCCAGGGTAGAGGGGGGCGCAAGGTGGGGGGGTCAAGCTCCAGGGTAGAGGGAGGCTTGGGGGGGTACAGAGGCCAGGTGCGGGGTCGAGCTCCAGGGTAGAGGCCGCCAGGGGGACGCAAGGGGGGTGGCACAGAGGCCAGCGGGGGTCGAACTCCAGGGTAGAGGGGGGGCGCAAGGGAGGAAGGTGGCACAGAGGCCGGCGGGGGTCGAGCTCTAGGGTAAGGGGGGGGCGTGGTACAGAGGCCGGGGATGGGGTGGAGCTCCATGGTAGAGGGGGGGGGGGTGGAGCTCCATGGTAGAGGGGGGCACAGAGGCCGGGGGGGTCGAGCTCCAGGGTAGAGGCCTGCGGGTGGCACAGAGGCCTGTGGGGGTGGAGCGCCATGGTAGAGGGGGGCACAGAGGCCGGGGGGGTCGAGCTCCAGGGTAGAGGCCTGTGGGTGGCGCAGAGGGGGTGGCACAGAGGCCTGTGGGGGTCGAGCTCCAGGGTATAGGGGTGCGCAAGGGGGTGGTGGCACAGAGGCCGGCGGGGGTCAAGCTCCAGGGTAGAGGGGGGTGCAAGGGGGGTGGCACAGAGGCCTGTGGGGGTGGAGCTCTAGGGTAGAGGGGGCGCAAGAGGGGGGTGACACAGAGGCCGGGGGGGGGGTCGAGCTCCAGGGTAGAGGTGGGGGGGGGGGGGTGGCACAGAGGCCGGAGGGGGTCGAGCTCCAGGGTAAAGGGGGGCGTAAGGGGGGGTGGCACAGAGGCTGGCAGGGGTCGAGCTCCTGGGTAGAGGCTGGCAGGTGGCACAGAGGCCGGTGGGGGTTGAGCTCCTGGGTAGACGGGGGTGCAGGGGGGGGGGGGCTGGCACAGAGGCTCGTTGGGGTCGAGCTCCAGGGTAGAGGCTGGCAGGGGTCGAGCTCCAGCGTAGAGGCTGGCGGGTGGCACAGAGGCTGGCAGGGGTCGAGCTCCAGGGTAGAGGCTGGCGGGGGGTTGAGCTCCAGGGTAGATGCTGGCGGGTGGCACAGAGGCCGGCGGGGGTTGAGCTCCAGGGTAGGGGGAGGGGCACAGAGGCCGGGGGGTCGAGCTCCAGGGTAGAGGGGGGGGGCGCTGGCGGGGGTCGAGCTCCAGGGTAGAGGGTGGCACAGAGGCCGGCGGGGGTCGAGCTTCAGGGCAGAGGCTGGCGGGGGGGGGGGGTGGCACAGAGGCCAGCGGAAGAAGTTGGGGGGGGGGTGAGAGTCAGGGTAGAGACGGCGGGAGGCATGGGGGCGGGAGATGAGCGTCTGCGTACACCCCCCCTACGAGGGAGGGAAGATGGGGAGGAGAGTGTGTACACGCCCCCAAGGGAAGATCAGGGGTCAACCCACACACCCCTGAGGGGATATGTAGTCTGCGTAAGAAATGGGGGGCAGGTGGCTGCGTACACCCTACCGAGGTAAGAAATGGGGGGCAGGTGGCTGCGTACACCCTACCGAGGGAAGAAATGGGGGGCAGTGGCTGCGTACACCCCCCCGAGGGAAGAAATGGGGGGCAGTGGCTGCGTACACCCCCCCCCCGAGGGAAGAAATGGGGGGCAGTGGCTGCGTACCCCCCCCCCCCCCCCCCGAGGGAAGAAATGGGGGGCAGGTGGCTGCGTACACCCCCCTGAGGGAAGAAGCGATGGGGGAAGTGGCTGCTTACATCCCCTGAGGTAAATGGGAGGGTGGCTGCGTACTCCCCCCACCCCCCCATCCCGAGGGGAGAAATGCGGGGTGGGGGAAGGCTGCGTACACCCCCCTGAGGGAAGAAATTGGGGGGGGGGGGGCACAGATTAGGCCTCTTCGCGCCGTCCGGCTTCACCATTTCACTTAGGCTGTGTGCCCACGATGCTTTTTTTAAGCGTTTCCGCAGCGGCAAAAACGTTTAAAAAACGCTTGGTAGAAGGCCTGCCATGTCCCCCAATGATAATCCGCAGGCGCTGAGTTTTTGCCGCCATTGACTTGCATTGAATCGCTTGGATTCCACATCACTGCATCTGTACATGCAGAATCCATGCGTTTCAATGTGCGGATGGTACCCGGGTCTAGAGGACAGGAGACTCTCCTCCGGACCCGGGTACCATAGAAACTGTAAAAAAAAAGAATAAAATAAATATTATACTTGCCTTCTGATGACCCCCAGTCTCCTTGTCTTCACTTGCCGGCAGATTGCGGTGGACAGAAGGACCTGTGCTGACGTCATAGTCATGTGACGGCAGGTCCTTCAGTGTACTGCGAGCTGCCGGCAAGACTGCGGGGGCCATCGGAAGGTAAGTATATATTTATTTTTTACCATTCTTTACGGTCACACTATATATGCCAGTTGCATGGATTTATATAATGTGACCAAGTTGTCAAGCACTTTCCAAGTGATGCTAAAATCGCTTGGAAAGCGCTTGTCAACCCGCATGCGGAAAGGCAAGTGAAGAACGCTTCACATCCGCATGTCCCGGGCAGGAAAAACGCATGCACAATCCGCATGCACAATCTGCGCGCACAATCCGCATGTGTATTTTCTGCCAGGGAGATGCAGGAACGCTCAGGAAAAAATCCGGAGCATTTCTGCGTCGTGGGCACACAGCCTAACAGTTTAGTTCATGTTCAGCCGCCCGCACTGACCCGTTAATAAAGGCGCCATCACTCATCTGTGGCCACCGCCGGGGCAGATTGGACGTTTTAAAGGGATTTCCCATCCTTCATACTAATGTCTGATCTCCAGATGCCGTAGGAGTGCCAGTATGTCCTCATTGTTGAGGGTCTTCTCTGGGACACATTGGCAGAGTTTCTTGCAGGGGGGCTCGGACATTCCCACCATAAGAGGATGTGGAATTGTCTGTTTCATGTCAGAAACCAACCCCAGAGTTAGGCTGTGTGCCCACGTAGCGTTTTACAAGCGTTTTTGATGCGGAATTTCCGCAGCGGAAACGCTTGTAAAACGCTTGGTAACCCGCACCCCATGATCCCCAATGGGTTTCCGCAACTTCTATGCACATGCTGCGGATTTTTCCGCAGCGTTTATGCCGAGTTCAAAAATCCGCAGCATGTCATTTAATTTTGCGTTTCCGCAAGCGGAATTGCCTTTGTCCAATGCATAAAAAACGCAAGGCAATTCCGCATGTGGAAGACGTGTGATAAACGCGCGAAAAATGCGCGATAAACGCGTGCGGAATTCCGCATGCGTTTTTCCGGGAGAGGACTTGCATTTATGCAGCAGAAATTTTCTGCTTCATAAATGCAACGTGGGCACATAGCCTTAACCCCTTCCGGCCACTGACAATTTTTATTTTTTCTTTCCCTTTTTCCAAAATCTATATATATATATATTTTTTTTTTCTGTCCTCATCGGCGTACAAGGGCTCGTTATTTGTGGGACGAGTTGTACTTTTGATGACACCGTTCACTTTACCATATAATAAACTTAAAAACAGGAAAAATACAAAATGCAGTGGAAAAAAACACAACTGCGCTGATGTTCTTCGGGTTTAGTTTTTGCCGTTTTACTCGGTGTACCCCGTTTCTCCGGGTCCGTGCAGTCACCACGATTTCTACTGTTTTATTTTTGTTTGTTTTTTTTAATGGCGAAAAAAAAATGTAGAAAGTTGTGAATACTAGTCTTTGCATTGCGTGGCCATTCTTCTGTCGGTGGAGCCGTGTTGGGGCTTGTTTTTCTGCGAGGTGAGCCGATGGTTTTATTGATAACATTCTGGGTGACATTCGACATTTTGATTGATTCTTGTTGCATTTATTTTAGGGAGGTTTGATCGAAAAGCAGCAACTCTGCCGTTTTTATTTTTACGGGGTTTGCTCTGAGGATTTTTTGGCTATTTTTTTTTTTTTATAGATCAGACATTCAGGGGGGCAATGGCGGCCAGTAAGATCACACCCTGTCGGTGATTGACAGCAGCATTTATAAAGTTCACCGTAGCAATCAGAGCCAGACCTGATCTCTGCTGGCACATGCCGGCTCCATATGTGGTGAACCCAAGTGGGATCTATTAGTACATCCTACTACTGGAAGGGGTTAAATGGATCAACTGGCTCCTATGACAGTCCTAGTACCATCTGTGCTGCCCGCATGTTGGTTTTTATATCCGAAGTTATAAAATTCTGCCACTCTGTGAGAACAAATGTCGGTCAGGGGCGAATTGGAGAACCCCCATATAAATAACATAGTCGCTGGGTCCCACAAAACCAGCAGCTTCAGCTGACGCCTGTGTGAGCCGCTGACTGACCCGGTGGTCTGCCTGTCATTGCAGTCCTCTCCGCCCGGCCGCCATTTTTGTCCCGGTCAGGGAGAGTTTCCTGACCGCTCAGTCGTCTTCGCCTGTTTTTTTTGCAATTTCTAGGTGTTTTTTTTTTTTTTTTTCTCCAGTGTTTCCTCACTTCTCACGGCAGACACTAAACATACTGCCCCCCTCCTCCCTGCGGACAGCTGTTTAGTGCATCGCACCCCTCCTGGGTCGCCCAGTGTTTGCTCATATAATGGCCGTGACGATGCCATGTTCCCGTCCTGGCGCTGCTCTGATAAGAGCCGGGAACGCGGCAGAAGTAATGCGGGAACACATGGCTTCCCTGCAGCCGATTACTCGCCAGATGTAGTGATTATACCCCGAGCATGTGATCAAACTTTCCAAGTCTTACTTTGTAGCTGGCGTTGTATAAGAACATGTGTCGTGCTATGAAGCGCCAGCATTTGCTGCTGCTGTTATTGGCCTGGGTGGGTGCAGATTGGGGTCATGCATTTACACAGGCTGATCTCTGCCCCATCGAATGTATAACCATACGCGTAGGGCTGTTTATCAGCCCCTTTTACACCGGCCGATGCAAACTGTTGGGGGGGGGGGGGGTCGATTGTTAAAACAATTCTTGCGCACACTGGGAGATAAGTGGCGCTGACTGTTACATTGGCAGATGCCAACCTAACGTGCAAACCTCCCCGGTGCCGTGTCGTCCGCGCCGCTGCCCTCCAGATAGATGTGAGCGGGGCAGGAGAGCCCCTGTGATGCGGTTGTTCAGACCCCATCCAGTTGGCACATTGTCAGCAGTCGTCCCCTGGTGATTACACATGGAGACGCGAAGCCGACTACGATTATTTTTAGGCTGCACGAACGATGCAATAAATCAATCCACAAGCGTTTTGCTGCCCTGTTCACACAGGCCAATGATTGGCAGCGAGCATACTTACAAACATTCGTCCCACCCGATGACGGACCGTGTAACGGTGCCTGGACCCCTGAAATGTCACTTAAGCTGCACATAATGGAGATGCATATTATTAATTCCTTTTTTTTTTTTTTCCCCCCTCAGGCACCACATAGGATATAAGGGTCTCCCAGACTCCGGGCCGCTGCTTGCCTTTCAAGAGACAGAACGTTCATGTAAGTCTCTAATTTCTCCAACATAATTTCTATGAATGTATTCAGCACTTTGCGGGGCTTTATTTTTGCACCGTGGTGTTGGATTCGGACAGGCTGTGAGGACTGACAGCATCGCCCCCCAAGCCCTTCTCTTTCACACGGAGAATGGAGGACAGTGTGACTGGTGACGTCTCGTCCTGACGAAGCACAGAAAGGGGTCAGGCCACAAAATCTCCTTGGGCGATCCTCTTCTGGGGGGGCTGTAAGCCTGCACCCA
The DNA here is from genome assembly GCF_046119375.1 of Phyllobates terribilis. NCBI lineage: Eukaryota > Metazoa > Chordata > Amphibia > Anura > Dendrobatidae > Phyllobates > Phyllobates terribilis. The sequence goes on along the minus strand of NW_027362773.1, from coordinate 162,009,709 downwards.
CACACAAGCTGCTGAAAGTCAGTGTCGAGATCTGAGCCTCCACCGCTGCTCCTGGTCTCCATTATTGTCTGCAGCGCTAATGTCAGGTCAACAGCGCTGCATCCAATCATTGAGCTCCGCGCTTCTGCCAAGTAGGCGGCATGAGCCGCTGAACTCACTGATTGACTGCAGGGCTGACAGCTTGACGTCTGTGCTGCAGACAATAATGAACACCAGGAACAACAGAGGAGACTCTCCGTTGGACCCAAGGAGAGTGAGTAAAGCACAGTTTATATTTAAAAAAAGAATAAAAAAAAAAGTGCAAGCGGGGGACACAGGTTTTCCAAAACAAAAAAAAATCCTTTTAAGATGGGTCAGCAATTTGTGGCCGGATAGCTGCAGCATGTTGGGAGTTGTAGTTTCACAACAGCTGAAATGCCGCATGTTGCTGACATCTATTCATAAAAAAATCTATAGAACTTCTTCAGCATCTTTTATACTAATGTCTGACTGCCGGCAATTGCAGCGCTGCCTCCGATCACCGGAAGGTGAGACCAGGCCACTCATCATGGCAAAGGTCGGTCCATCTCCTCCCCCCCTGAATGGCATTGTTATCCCAGATGGCAGCGGCTATGAGCCAAACTGGAGGCAGTTAGTAAGGATGTGAGATTTTGCGTGTTTCCAGCCGTGTGTCCGTCGTCTTCCACCCGCTTCATTTGCAGCCGTCTTATTGGATTTAATTCTTGCATATCTAGGAGCGAGTGCTTTATTTGGTGTCTGGTGGGTTTACAGGTGAGAAATTTGCTAGGTAAAAAGTTTTCTGTGTCCGAACACGAGCAGTACTTTTACTCATTGAGGTTGCATTACCCTGGATAGATTTACTGCCTGTACATTGCTATGGTATGTGCTGCCAGGTGTCATCTTCTCCGATTACTCTTACAGGTCACCAGAGAATGGTGCGTCTGCTGCACCAAATGTTGTCATGTAGCCCCCCAGCAGTGTCCGCCTGACCCGTGCGTCATCTGTATATCTATATCTCCCAGCACACTATTACCGGGCCCAATGCAGAGATCCTTCTTTCCAGATCTCTGTATGGCCGGGCCCAGCCCTCAGCGCGGGGTCTCGGGACCCTTACTTTGGTCATGTTGTGCTTGGAGTGGCTAGCACGCCGTTTGTAGCTTTTACACTGAGATCAGTGATGCAGAAGTCGCTTTGTCTTTTTGGCTTTTATCATCGCTAATGAGGATCAGCATTTATAAATCAGAAGATTCGACTAAACATTTCGGAGTCAGACTGGCGGGACGGCGGCAATCTGTCCCGACTCCCATATAGACGTTCACACTCTGAGTAACCCACCATTGGAAAGGATTGGTTATGAGGGGTTTTAGGTCAGCGGTGCCTGCGTGTGTGGCAGGAGCGCCACTGTGAGGCGGGATGCAGTATTAAATTAGGGCTGCGCCCCCTTTCATTCTCGGCCTACTTTTCTTGGGTTTGGTGTAATGTTTCATGTCGGGTTCCTAAATGGACGCTACTGATCGCCAAGATTGCAGATTTCTGAAGGCACTGTGATCGGTGGCTCAGTGGTTAGCACTGTGATCGGTGGCTCAGTGGTTAGCACTGTGATCGGTGGCTCAGTGGTTAGCACTGTGATCGGTGGCTCAGTGGTTAGCACTGTGATCGGTGGCTCAGTGGTTAGCACTGTTGCCTTGCAGCACTGGGGTCCTGGGTTCAAATCCCACCAAGCACAACATCTGCACTTTTCCTCCCACACTTCAGACAATGTGATAGGGGATATAGATTGTGAGCCCCAATGGGGTCAGCGAGTATGATGATATCTGTAAAATCTCTGCAGAATATGACGGCGCTACTTAAGCAAATAAAATAATTAATACGTGTGTTTTACAATATTTCTTTATTTCCATGAAGACTTAAGTGTTCAAGGTTTTTTTTTTTTTTCAACATCACGTTTGGCTTTAATTGCAACTTGCTGGAGAAAACAACCAACTTTGCAATTTGCTCCTCAATAACGGAGGGATGTAGAATTTTATAGCTCGCAGTTCATTACCTAGGTTATCAGCCACCTTTGCAGTTTATCAGTGGAGGCAAATATGCGAAGCAAGGAGTGCAGCGCTTACAAGCTTTTTGCTTTTGAGCGTGCAAGAACCGCTGTGAGCTGATGGATGGTTGGATTCTGGTGTCACCGCCCCCTGCGCCTCTTCCATGCTTCATTGGAGAGCATGCATGATGTACCATGCCACCCATCAGGATTGTCCGGGTATGTGCCCACGATCCGGAGCTGCTGCAGGTTTGAAGCAGAGTATTTATGCTCAGATGTTACAGCATAGGGGATGGTATTTCTAGAAATCCCATGTCCACTATGCGTCTGTGCACCTGCGAATCATCCGTGGAAACGGACCTGCAGCGCGTCTTTCGGACCTGCAGCGCGTCTTTCGGACCTGCAGCGCGTCTTTCGGACCTGCAGCGCGTCTTTCGGACCTGCAGCGCGTCTTTCGGACCTGCAGCGCGTCTTTCGGACCTGCAGCGCGTCTTTCGGACCTGCAGCGCGTCTTTCGGACCTGCAGCGCGTCTTTCGGACCTGCAGCGCGTCTTTCGGACCTGCAGCGCGTCAGTTTCTCTTGCAGGTCCTCGTGTGGACTTTCCCCATAGACTAACATCAATGAGGGTGGCAGCAGCTGGGCTATCCCGCGGGGCTGCAGCCGGCTCCTGATCGCGAGCACATACCCTCAAATCTTTTTGAGTGCGCCGTCCCCCTGCTTCTGAGACTTCATTCACACCTGAGCTGGAGTCTCTCTTGTAGTTACTCTCCCCAAACGTTTGTGGAAAATAGCGCTCCTCCACTGTAGTTGTTGGGGGTCTGCTTGCCGCATAGAATATCTGATCAGTTTCTCCAACTTCTGAAAAGTTATCCATGCAGCATGTAACACACAGAGAAGCGGCTCATTATTATGGGGGGCCTCTATCATATTGACTATATGCCGTAACACTGCCCCTCCCCCACTCCATCTACCTTTCCAAATAATATCCAACATCCTGAATCCCCCTTGCTGCCACCGGCGTCCGGTCATTAAGGTGTTAAGTTTTTAGTCTGTTGGGAAAGAAATGCTAAGTTTCCTGTGTCGGAGCAATTACCTGGCACGGGCTTCGTCATGTGAAGGAGGCGGATAAGGAGACGTGGCCTCGGGCGCTGTGAGGTTACATGTACCGGAGAGCTGTGCAACCCGTGTAGGACCTGCAGAAAGCTCACGGTGATGGCAGTGGCGGCACTACAGTGCGCTTTTATTATGGAGTCATGAAATTCTGTAATGGTTTACACAATTATTATTATTTATTTCTTTTTTAGTCCAATAACTCTGGCTGACTGTTGAGAAGGCCCCGGTTATTACAGTCCTATAGACAGGACGATTATATCTCCTCCTGACCCGTCATGTCTGAAGCATCTGGCATTTTTGCCCGTGCAGCCGCCTCTCCGTCGGCGCTGGCAGAGCTTTGCTTCAGTCATCGGTGGTAAGGGGCACTGGTGCCAGTCCTGCCCCTGATTTTTGGGAAAGGGGCAGGAAATGTCTTTTTTTAATACACAGACCTTTTAGGCTATATTCCCACGTTGAGCTTTTTGGTGCGTTTTTGATTATACTGATTTTCTGCACCCGGTTACTTGCATTTAAAAAAAAAAAAAAAATAGCGTCAAAGACTCATCGTGGAACGATTCACCTTTTTTTCAGCCTTTGGTGGTGATATAATTCCTGAGATCTTTAGTATGGTCTGGATCGTTTAACCCTTGGGTGTCATATCTGCGGTCGGGTTCTGTGAACGTTTCGCCCATCGGTGGCAGCAGCGGACGGAGGGATCTGTTTATTGTCCAAGATCACGTTCTGGGGAACACCCTTCTCGGAGATCGCAGCCCCTCGCCATGTTACTCCGCTCGGCACCTTGCTGTGGTTTTTATCTTCCTTCGTTTGCGAAGAATGAAAGCTGTACAGTTTTGCGCTGCCCATAGACTTGAGATCTGTGCGGATCCAGCTCGTCTTGCGGATCCAGCTCGTCTTGCGGATCCAGCTCGTCTTGCGGATCCAGCTCGTCTTGCGGATCCAGCTCGTCTTGCGGCGCCAGCTCGTCTTGCGGCTCCAGCTCGTCTTGCGGCTCCAGCTCGTCTTGCGGGGCCAGCGTTGTCCACGAGGTCAGATTGTCAGGAGATCTGCCGATGTGGCCGCCATACACATTGTATGACCCTTTGCTGAGCCCACAGGTTTCAGCAGGACTGGTCGATCTCCTGGTTTGCACGGTCCTGTCCCGACTCTTCCGTCCCTTTTATAAGAGGTCAGCAGAGACCAGTATGGAGGGTTTACCAAAAACTGCCTCCTCGTCCCTATTAAATCGGAGTGTCCTAAAAGAGCCTGTCACCAGAGGATAACGGTCCCGGTCAGATGTTGTATGGAGAATGGCCCCTGGGTTCACATGATTTGCGCTCCTCCATGCCTGCTGGCTATTTGGAGGCAGGAGCGGCTTTTGCTTTTTTTTTGGGATGACCCCTCTCCCCCCTCCTTCCCCAATGTGCATTAGGTCCAAAGCCAGAAGGAACCAGTAAATACATTCCTGTGCAGTGCGGATCTGTCCACGTCTGGAGGCTGCACAGAAACGTAATCCTGCTGCGGCTCCGGTCACTCCGGGGATTCATGTCAGCCATGACTATAAATATGTGACCCACCTCCTCCAATCCGACACCTGCTTTCATTTTCTCCCCTGCAGGGCACAGATTAGGTTTGTGAGCCGCCTGCACCCTTACCTGTTAAGTCAGTCCAAGCTGGAGGCACCCCGGGGCAATGTCTGACAACCAGGTGACCCTTCAGACAGCTATCTGCAGTGTATGGGGCAGTCAGGAGCAATGTCTGACAACCAGGTGACCCTTCAGACAGCTATCTGCAGTGTATGGGGCAGTCAGGAGCAATGTCTGACAACCAGGCGAGCCTTCAGACAGCTATCTGCAGTGTATGGGGCAGTCAGGAGCAATGTCTGACAACCAGGCGAGCCTTCAGACAGCTATCTGCAGTGTATGGGGCAGTCAGGGCGTGAAGATGAGAAGCAGACGAGCGCTCTATATCCATGGCCGCCTTGGCTCGTGCACCCCACTGCATTACTAAGACGCCCCTACGTTATATTTTACAGTTTCCAGCTTGCAGCCACATTGCAAGACAAAATCTAAAAACTATTAAAGTGACTTGTGCCGTTTCTCCCTGCACATCTGCTAATTGTCGGCCCCGTACACATCAGTTCCTGTTGCCTCGTGTGTGTGGGCACCTCTAGGGTGGCACCGGGGTCTCGGTTTGGCATCTGATTGTTTGTAAGTCGCTGTGTCCTGGTGTCTGTGATCGGCACGAGCCCCTGCGGCTGTGCGTGGTGCCGGCGGCGGCTGTGCGTGGTTGCGGCTGTGCGTGGTTGCGGCTGTGCGTGGTGCCCGAGCTGCAGGTAAATCGATGTCGGTGCCGTCTGCCGCCTCCATCTTTCCTGGGCAGCTCATTATACCTGGTGCTATAATTTGAACTCTGGATTCGGTGGGGAAAAAATAGAAATTTCTGGTCGGCATGGAAACCGTGCCTGAGCGAGCGGCGGGCGGTGCCAGCTCCGAGTTTTAGACATTTTATTTGGGAAAGTTACTTCATGCAGAAACGCTTCCAGAATGACAAGAAAATGTATTTTTAGGGCTGAGCGGCGGAGCGACTTGTCACCTCGTCCCCTGGTCACACGTTGTAGGGTTTTGCCATATACAATCCCCCCTTACATAAGTGGCCATACGGCCCGGCTTTATGGCAGTCCCATGGAAATGCAATGGAGCACAACCGCTGACCACAGGGGTCTCTGGTGGTGTATGGGGGTCCCGGTGGTTGCTGTTCGCTGATCGTTCTCTGTCCTGCTTTTGGGTGATAGCTGGTCACATCCAGAATTCAGGGTCATAAGAGGGTGATAACGCTCCGCACCGTGCGCTTGTCGCAGTGTCAGCCGGCAGCACTTGGACTCTGATTTTCCACATTTCTCTTGCGGACGTTGCTGGTTGTAATGATTTCCGAGCTGGCGACGTGCCATGCTCCATCTTTAGCCTCGAGGGCACAACGTTGTCACCCAGGGAACCCGGCAGTGGTGGCGATCGATGCAGATGGATGTGCGGAGATCGCCCTCTCCAGCTGTGTGATGTAACCGGGTCACTGCGTGTGGACGGATAGCGTCATGCACTCGCTCAGAGCCATAATATGCTTTGTAATATGGGAATGGGAAAGCTAAAGTACACGGGCCGTCTGGAGGAAGACCATTTAGTTGACTGGTGTCTGACCTGGGAGACTTCCATATAGGCCGGCCGACCAGTCCAGCTAATGATGACCTATGTATATTGGTCGCTGTGCTCCCAGTGCGGGTGCCTCCGTCACTTCTGACTTCACCTGTTTGATTAAAGGGTGTAAAAGTCACCAACGTTACAATTCACCTCTTAAAAGTTCTTCTGAGTTGTGGAGAAAGGAGGCATTTTTAATGTTGTTTTCTCATCGCCTAGGTTACTGTCACCTCTGCCAGTGGTGGACGGTTTCCTAGGCAAGGCTTCTGTGTGACTAGCAGGCTCTGCTTTCAGGCGGCCCGGATCGCTGGATCCTCCGCTCCTCCAATGTTGGTGGTAAAGCTGCTTCTAGCATTGGAGAGCGTGCAGGTCAGACCACCATACTACAGGTCTGGACTGTCAATCTTCAAGACCGTCCCCTGACAAGCAGGGAGGCCGGGGAGCAGTGCGCTCCTGAATAACAGCGTGATGGCCGCACACGCCGCTTCTTTCATCGGCTGTGGGGCTGCCAGCAATCAGCCAGTTACCACCTACCCCGTGGATGGGTGGCAGCCTGCTGGCACTGCACTTTTAAGGCTAAAGATTTGTATCTCAGACACTTGTGGACTCCTTTCCTTGTACAGTGATCCAGTCCATAGGGTCACAGCCATCGTCTCCCACCATAGTCTGATCTGCTGGTAAAATGCCGAAAATGTATTAAACCCTGCTCATGTCTTTATAGATTTGGTGCACTGTGGACAGCACAGGTATGGCTGCAAAAACTGGTGCAAGGCCCCTGAGTAATGTCCCCGTGTATGCGAGCGGGCCCTCGTCTCCTGCAGCCGGTGTCCTGATATCGGGCTCTGGAGCTGCAGGAAGGCTCGGGCCTGCACGCCCCAGAGTCGCTCGGGCTCGGGTCTGCATGCCCCGGTGGCTGCGGCGGGCGGGTGTTTTCTTTTATTCCGCTCCGTCACTCACCCCTATCTCTATTGATCTGACACGCTGTTTATCTGATGCTGCACTCAGTAATGCTTCGCCAGGGAAAAACACACAAAACAAGCTCCGTGCATCAGCATTTTCATTGTGCCCCGAGCTGAGCCTCCCTTCACATGGTAACATCCCCTTTCAAATCGCACACAAACTTTTTTTTTTTTTTTTTTTTTTTTTTTGTATTGCGTCCCCCCGTGCCTCTCCTCCCCGTCCATTCTGTGTGTCTCGTCCAATGCTGGGTTGACGGCGGAGCCGGCTCGTGGTCTCTCGCTCGTGGTCTCTCCCTCGTGCTGTGCGATGTTCCTCCTGTGCCGCCGCTCTCTGTAGTGTCTTCATCTGTTCTCCGCGCTCTTGTCGGGGCGGAGCTGAGCTCTGTCTGCTTGTGTCTATTCCAGGGGGGCTAATTAGACCATGGCTTCATTTAAACTTGATTTCCTGCCCGAGATGATGGTGGATCATTGCTCTCTGAATTCCAGTCCTGTGTAAGTGTTTTCGAGCCGTAGACGTCAGAGCTATCGCTGCTTTTACGTTTTTTTTATTCTTGTGCCTTTATCGTGAGATCTGCTCCTTGTCACTATGTATCTGTGTGCTGTCACCTTGAGATCCGCTCCGTCTCACCTCCACCTGTCTCTGAGCTCATGGCTGTGACTGGCCGGTGCCGAAGTCTTAATCTTCCGGAGTCGGCCATTTATTTTTTTTTTGGATGGTGCTGATATTCACGTTCCTGTGTGTGGTGTATCCGTCCTGTGCATAACACTGGATTAACTCCTGATTTTGGAGCTTTAAGTGTACTTATAAGTTCTGTGTGTATTTTCCGCTGGCGGCGGCGGCGTACTGGTTGACATCTACCATTTGTCATTGGTCATTTTAGATCCAAGAAGATGAACGGCACCATGGACCACCCAGACCATCCGGATCCAGATTCCATCAAGATGTTTGTGGGTCAGGTTCCTCGCAGCTGGTCGGAGAAGGAGTTGAGGGAGCTGTTCGAGCAGTACGGCGCCGTGTATGAAATCAACGTCCTGCGGGACCGAAGCCAGAACCCTCCGCAGAGTAAAGGTGAAGCTTCCCGCCAGTCCGTGTTGGACCCCGGGGGGTCGATTGTAGCCGTTGTCTCATCTTGTTGCTTTGTTTCTTGACTCCAGGATGCTGTTTTATCACTTTCTACACACGTAAGGCTGCATTAGAAGCACAGAACGCTTTGCACAATATGAAGATTCTTCCTGGGGTGAGTAAACTAGGAGGGGGGGCTGGTGGTAAACTAGGAGGGAGGGCTGGTGGTAAACTAGGAGGAGGGCTGGTGGTAAACTAGGAGGGGGGGCTGGTGGTAAACTAGGAGGGGGGGCTGGTGGTAAACTAGGAGGGGGGGCTGGTGGTAAACTAGGAGGGGGGGCTGGTGGTAAACTAGGAGGAGGGCTGGTGGTAAACTAGGAGGAGGGCTGGTGGTAAACTAGGAGGGAGGGCTGGTGGTAAACTAGGAGGGGGGGCTGGTGGTAAACTAGGAGGGGGGGCTGGTGGTAAACTAGGAGGGGGGGCTGGTGGTAAACTAGGAGGGGGGGCTGGTGGTAAACTAGGAGGGGGGGCTGGTGGTAAACTAGGAGGAGGGCTGGTGGTAAACTAGGAGGGGGGGCTGGTGGTAAACTAGGAGGGGGGGCTGGTGGTAAACTAGGAGGAGGGCTGGTGGTAAACTAGGAGGGGGGGCTGGTGGTAAACTAGGAGGGGGGGCTGGTGGTAAACTAGGAGGGGGGGCTGGTGGTAGCATTTTCAGGATTGTACATGCTCTAACGTCATCTTGATTGTGTGCAGATGCATCATCCGATACAGATGAAACCGGCTGACAGTGAGAAGAATAACGGTATGTCACCTACCTCTGAGAGCCGTGCTCACTTTTTTCACACTTATAGCTATAGCAAGTCTATAGGTCTGTGAAAAAAAAAATCAGACTTCACTCTGATGCCATCCGTGTGCTGCTCATTGATGGGATGAACTGGGGGGAATCCGCCATCAGTTAGTCTGGAGGACGGACCGTGGAACTGCCGAGTACGAACTATCCCTCGCCCCTTGTCGGTTTATTCCCCGGTCGGTGGCATCTTATAGGATCTAATGTCACATTTTGTCTATTTTCTTTAAAGCTGTTGAAGACAGAAAGTTGTTTATCGGCATGGTGTCCAAGAAGTGTAACGAGAACGACATCCGGGTGATGTTCTCTCAGTATGGGCAGATAGAGGAGTGCAGAATCCTGCGGGGGCCGGACGGGTTAAGCAGAGGTAAGTGAGCCATGGGCTGGACACCACCTGCACATTTTTATTTTTTTTATTGCTGGCTCTTTTGGAGTATTTTTTATTTTATATATTATATATTTTTTTCTTATTAAACTGCAGGTTGTGCGTTCATCACATTTACAACCAGATCTATGGCACAGAATGCAATCAAAGCCATGCACCAAGCACAAACCATGGAGGTGAGTCCTGGTAATGTTCTCTTAAAGGTTCAGGTAAGCGCCCCTTTTATGTGGAAACAATGATTTAATGAGGCTGGCCAAATCCTGATTGCTTTAGTGATGAAATAGTCAACTGTGGTGACCGGGTTTTGCTTCCAAATGCAAGAAGCTTCGTGCACCGGCTGGCAATACACTGCTTGCATGTCGCCCCTGCCAGCTGAGGGGGGCAGGATTGTTACTGTGGCTATTGGGGAGGGCTTCTTCTATGGCTATCAGGGAAGTGGTGGTATTTGATGCAATCACTGCAAAAAAAAAAAAATGCAACTTGTTTTAGACTAGCTCATCTCATGTTCCTGCTTGCATGTATAGCCGCCGCTAGCCCTGACTTCTGATTGTCCGGGCCGGTGTCTGCGTGATTGCAGCGCTTCAGTTTCTCATCTTGGGCTTTCTTTTATATATATATATATATATATATTTTTTTTTTGCAGGGTTGCTCCTCACCAATTGTCGTGAAGTTTGCAGACACCCAGAAAGACAAAGAACAGAAACGAATGGCACAACAACTCCAACAACAGATGCAGCAAATTAACGCCGCCTCTGTGTGGGGGAACCTGGCGGGACTGAACAGTCTGGCCCCACAATACTTAGCAGTAAGTGTCGCATGGTTTCAGCTCCTCCACTTTGGTTCTGTAAAACCTCCGGTGGTGGAGAAAACCACCTTGTCTTTGTGAAGTGAGGGTTGCGCTGATTCTTCTGCCCTGACTTGAGCTGAGCATCTAGAACAAATCTCACCGGCGGCTTCTGTACACGATTCTTTGGGAAGGTCCCACTGACCTACACACAAAAAAAAAAAAATCTAATTTCCTCGGCCATTGATCATCCAGGTGAACAAATTTCTGATTTCGCCAGTTCTGTTGCCAGCTCAGTCCTCGGGCAGTGCGGTGGCTTGGCATCAGCTAACCCGTTTTGCAGTGGAAACACATAATTGTTTTCTCTTTTTTGTGATGGTGTTTGTTCTAACTCACCCGGGCCCTTCCCGCTCACTCCCGTCTCCCGTTGTGCACCCCGTGGATATCTGTGGTGTGAAACGTCTTCTCCCCGGACCGGAACGAGCCCTCACTCTCCTTCTTGTTTTGTTTTGGTGTAATGTCTAGCTTTATTTGCAGCTCCTCCAGCAGACAGCCTCCTCCAGCAACCTCAACTCCCTAAGTGGCCTCCATCCCATGGGAGGTGAGTACTCCATGGGGAGAACATCAGGTGTGTGTGCTTTTATTACTCTTTATTTTTTTATACTTTGATTAAAAAAAAAAAAAAAGTCTGCATTTTATTATCAGTTACAATTAACATGTGCCGTCTCCTTTTCTTAAAAAAAAAATAAATTAAATTAAATAAAAATGAAATATAAAAATTAGATTTGAGCGTTTTGGCTGATGCACATGTGGCGTTCTCATGCCTGTGTTACAGGACTCAGTGCCATGCAGATACAGAACTTGGCAGCTTTAGCAGCAGCTGCCAGCGTTACACAGACCCCAAGTGCAGGCTCGGCACTCACTACATCCAGCAGCCCCCTCAGCATCCTGACCAGTTCTGGTGAGCTGCACATGTTTTCTGCGAACTGTCTGTGTCCAACTCAGGACAAGTTTCTGACGTTTCTATTCCAGGGACAGAACTGCGCCAGAAAGACTGAATAGGGAACATTAATGTCACAAAGGAAATTATACCTAATGGGATAGATACAAGACTGGGGGGAGAGCTGCACAGGGTGCTCCAGCCAGCTGTAATGGGAAAGACTGGGGAGAGAGCTGCACAGGGTGCTCCAGCCAGCTGTAATGGGAAAGACTGGGGAGAGCTGCACGGGGAGCTCCAGCCAGCTGTAAGGGGAAAGACTGGGGAGAGAGCTGCACGGGGAGTTCCAGCCAGCTGTAATGGGAAAGACTGGGGAGAGCTGCACGGGGAGTTCCAGCCAGCTGTAAGGGGAAAGACTAGGGGGAGAGCTGCACTGGGAGCTCCAGCCAGGTGTAAGGGGAAAGACTAGGGGGAGAGCTGCACAGGGTGCTCCAGCCAGCTGTAATGGGAAAGACTGGGGAGAGCTGCACGGGGAGCTCCAGCCAGCTGTAAGGGGAAAGACTGGGGAGAGAGCTGCACGGGGAGCTCCAGCCAGCTGTAAGGGGAAAGACTGGGGAGAGAGCTGCACGGGGAGTTCCAGCCAGCTGTAAGGGGAAAGACTGGGGGGAGAGCTGCAGGGGGAGCTCCAGCCAGCTGTAAGGGGAAAGACTGGGGGGAGAGCTGCACAGGGGGCTCCAGCCAGCTGTAAGGGGAAAGACTGGGGGGAGAGCTGCACGGGGAGCTCCAGCCAGCTGTAAGGGGAAAGACTGGGGGGAGAGCTGCACGGGGAGCTCCAGCCAGCTGTAAGGGGAAAGACTGGGTGGAGAGCTGCACGGGGGACTCCAGCCAGGTGTAAGGGGAATGACTGGGGGGAGAGCTGCACGGGGGGCTCCAGCCAGCTGTACTGGGGCCTCCAGCCAGCTGTAAGGGGAAAGACTAGGGGGAGAGCTGCACGGGGGGCTCCAGCCAGCTCTAAGGGAAAAGACTGGTGGGGAGAGCTGCACGGGGGCTCCAGCCAGCTGTAATGGGAAAGACTAGGGGAGAGCTGTACTGGGGGCTCCAGCCAGCTGTAATGGGAAAGACTAGGGGGAGAGCTGCACGGGGGGCTCCAGCCAGCTGTAATGGGAAAGACTAGGGGAGAGCTGTACTTGGGGGCTCCAGCCAGCTGTAAAGGGAAAGACTAGGGGGAGAGCTGTACTTGGGGGCTCCAGCCAGCTGTAAAGGGAAAGACTAGGGGGAGAGCTGCACGCAGGGCTCCAGCCAGCTGTAATGGGAAAGACTAGGGGAGAGCTGTACTTGGGGGCTCCAGCCAGCTGTAATGAGAAAGACTAGGGGGAGAGCTGCACGGGGAGCTCCAGCCAGCTGTAATGGGAAAGACTAGGTGGAGAGCTGCACGGGGAGCTCCAGCCAGCTGTAATGGGAAAGACTAGGTGGAGAGCTGCACGGGGGGCTCCAGCCAGCTGTAATGGGAAAGACTAGGGGAGAGCTGTACTTGGGGGCTCCAGCCAGCTGTAAAGGGAAAGACTAGGGGGAGAGCTGCACGCGGGGCTCCAGCCAGCTGTAATGGGAAAGACTGGGGAGAGAGCTGCACGGGGAGCTCCAGCCAGCTGTAATGGGAAAGACTGGGGAGAGAGCTGCAGGGGGAGCTCCAGCCAGCTGTAAGGGGAAAGACTGGGGGGAGAGCTGCAGGGGGAGCTCCAGCCAGCTGTAATGGGAAAGACTGGGGAGAGAGCTGCACTGGGGGCTTCAGCCAGCTCTAAGGGGAAAGACTGGGGGGAGAGCTGCACGGGGAGCTCCAGCCAGCTGTAAGGGGAAAGACTGGGGGGAGAGCTGCACAGGGGGCTCCAGCCAGCTGTAAGGGGAAAGACTGGGGGGAGAGCTGCACGGGGAGCTCCAGCCAGCTGTAAGGGGAAAGACTGGGGGGAGAGCTGCACGGGGAGCTCCAGCCAGGTGTAAGGGGAATGACTGGGGGGAGAGCTGCACGGGGGGCTCCAGCCAGCTGTACTGGGGCCTCCAGCCAGCTGTAAGGGGAAAGACAAGGGGGAGAGCTGCACGGGGGGCTCCAGCCAGCTCTAAGGGAAAAGACTGGTGGGGAGAGCTGCACGGGGGCTCCAGCCAGCTGTAATGGGAAAGACTAGGGGAGAGCTATACTGGGGGCTCCAGCCAGCTGTAATGGGAAAGACTAGAGGGAGAGCTGCACAGGGGCTCCAGCCAGCTGTAATGGGAAAGACTAGAGGAGAGCTGCACGGGGAGCTCCAGCCAGCTGTAAGGGGAAAGACTGGGTGGAGAGCTGCACGGGGAGCTCCAGCCTGCTGTAATGGGAAAGACTGGGGGGAGAGCTGCACGGAGAGCTCCAGCCAGCTGTAAGGGGAAAGACTAGGGGAGAGCTGCACGGGGGGCTCCAGCCAGCTGTAAGGGAAAAGACTGGTGGGGAGAGCTGCACAGAGAGCTCCAGCCAGCTGTAAGGGGAAAGACTGGGGGGAGAGCTGCACGGGGGGCTCCAGCCAGCTGTAAGGGGAAAGACTGGGGGGAGAGCTGCACGGAGAGCTCCAGCCAGCTGTAAGGGGAAAGACTAGGTGGAGAGCTGCACGGGGGCTCCAGCCAGCTGTAATGGGAAAGACTAGGTGGAGAGCTGCACGGGGGCTCCAGCCAGCTGTAATGGGAAAGACTAGGTGGAGAGCTGCACGGGGGGCTCCAGCCAGCTGTAATGGGAAAGACTGGGGGGAGAGCTGCACGGAGAGCTCCAGCCAGCTGTAAGGGGAAAGACTGGGGGGAGAGCTGCACGGGGAGCTCCAGCCAGCTGTAAGGGGAAAGACTGGGTGGAGAGCTGCACGGGGGGCTCCAGCCAGCTGTAATGGGAAAGACTAGGGGAGAGCTGTACTTGGGGGCTCCAGCCATCTGTAAAGGGAAAGACTAGGGGGAGAGCTGCACGGGGAGCTCCAGCCAGCTGTAAAGGGAAAGACTAGGTGGAGAGCTGCACGGGGGGCTCCAGCCAGCTGTAATCGGAAAGACTGGGGGGAGAGCTGCACGGGGGGCTCCAGCCAGTTGTAATGAGAAAGACTAGGGGGAGAGCTGCACGGGGAGCTCCAGCCAGCTGTAATGGGAAAGACTAGGGGGAGAGCTGCACGGGGAGCTCCAGCCAGCTGTAATGGGAAAGACTAGGTGGAGAGCTGCACGGGGAGCTCCAGCCAGCTGTAATGGGAAAGACTAGGTGGAGAGCTGCACGGGGGGCTCCAGCCAGCTGTAATGGGAAAGACTAGGGGAGAGCTGTACTTGGGGGCTCCAGCCAGCTGTAAAGGGAAAGACTAGGGGGAGAGCTGCACGCGGGGCTCCAGCCAGCTGTAATGGGAAAGACTAGGTGGAGAGCTGCACGGGGGGCTCCAGCCAGCTGTAATGGGAAAGACTAGGGGAGAGCTGTACTTGGGGGCTCCAGCCAGCTGTAAAGGGAAAGACTAGGGGGAGAGCTGCACGGGGAGCTCCAGCCAGCTGTAATGGGAAAGACTGGGGGGAGAGCTGCACGGGGGGCTCCAGCCAGCTGTAATCGGAAAGAAAGGGGGGAGAGCTGCACGGGGGGCTCCAGCCAGTTGTAATGAGAAAGACTAGGGGGAGAGCTGCACGGGGAGCTCCAGCCAGCTGTAATGGGAAAGACTAGGGGGAGAGCTGCACGGGGAGCTCCAGCCAGCTGTAATGGGAAAGACTAGGTGGAGAGCTGCACGGGGAGCTCCAGCCAGCTGTAATGGGAAAGACTAGGTGGAGAGCTGCACGGGGGGCTCCAGCCAGCTGTAATGGGAAAGACTAGGGGAGAGCTGTACTTGGGGGGCTCCAGCCAGCTGTAAAGGGAAAGACTAGGGGAGAGCTGCACGCGGGGCTCCAGCCAGCTGTAATGGGAAAGACTAGGTGGAGAGCTGCACGGGGGGCTCCAGCCAGCTGTAATGGGAAAGACTAGGGGAGAGCTGTACTTGGGGGCTCCAGCCAGCTGTAAAGGGAAAGACTAGGGGGAGAGCTGCACGGGTAGCTCCAGCCAGCTGTAAAGGGAAAGACTGGGGGGAGAGCTGCACGGGGGGCTCCAGCCAGCTGTAATGGGAAAGACTAGGGGGAGAGCTGCACGGGGGGCTCCAGCCAGCTGTAATGGGAAAGACTAGGGGGAGAACTGCACGGGGAGCTCCAGCCAGCCCTGTGGCCTTAAATGTGTAGTCAGGGGGCCTTTGTGCAAGGATCACTAGTGAAAGGCATGTCGGCACTATATCTGCTCCATTCCCAGGATCTGGGGGTCCCAGCGGTTGGATCATGAACTGATGGCATATCATCCATATTAATACATTTTAGAGGGGTTGTCCGAGATTTGTAAAATTCTGCTGTAACACGAAAGCTAAATACTTGCCCTCTGTTCCCACACTGCACCCCAGTTTATATTGACTGCAGAAGTCACGGTCTGTATACCTCACTAGGCCTTCGGGGTCTTTGGCCATATACCAGTGAGACCAGTGAATGGCTGCCGACGTCACGTCTGGTATACGGGCAGTGACCTCTGTACCCAACCCAATCAGTGCCCCGTCCAGGACCCAGCACTGCACAGCAGGGTGAGTATTTCCTCATTATAGCTGTCGCCTGCGTGCAGCGTTTTATACATCTCGGACCACCCCTTTAAATGACCACATTTTATTTATTTTTTTTAATGTTGTAAAAATGACAATTACTAGTTGTGACGTTTACACCTGAGCCATTTGCAGACCAGTTTTTAGTTAGTTCTGCTGTCCCAAATGACAAGAATGGATTTGCATCTCTGACAATCATTGTCGCCCTCTTATTTGTACCCTTCAGCGTTACACGGGGGGATTATGGATGAGCTGCACGTAGTACCTGGCCTGCCAGGGTCTCCAGATGTGTATTATGTACTGCTGTCCTTGTTTGCACGGTTTAGATCAGCGGTCTCCAGCTTGCGCCCCTCCACTAGCTGTGAAACTGCAGCACTCTGCCCGGTGGCTTTCTAGTCATGGTGGGAGTTGTAGTTCCTCCACTCGTAAATATAAAATGAGAATTTGTGTGTGACCTCCATAACCTCCTGCACTCGCCTGTAATAATGCCTTGGCCTAAATCTACATAAATACGTGATGAATGTACGAAGGGGTCTACAAAAAGGGGGTCTGGTAAATACCGATCTCTCCCCTAAAACTCTGTAATCCCTGCAAGGCTGAAACTGCACAAACTCTGGGTCTCCGGGTGCCGTGATACGAGGGTCCGTCGTACAATAAAACATAAGTTGTGTTGGTCCGTCATTAATGTAAGTGAAAACTCATCGACTCACAGGGGTCCGGGGAGCGGAGCTACTAGTAGATGTTTGATGGACTCTCATAAGAGACGCTTAAAGAGGTTGTTTGGTGAAAACGAGTTATTGCCGATCCACGGGGATGGGGATAACTTTATCCGATGGGATCCGGCCGCTGGGAACCGCAACGATCGGCAGAACGGGCACTAAGAGTAGAGTGTCAGAGCACGCACCCGACCGCTGCGCCCCTCATCCTCTATGGGGCTGCTGAGAGTTCTGCGTTTTTCGGCAGCTCTATAAAGAATGAATGGAGAGGTGGTCGGACGTGTGCACTGCTGCTCTACTCTTATGGGGGTAAAAGTCCTCCCTTCAGACCGTCGATGCGGGGTCCAGCAGTCAAACACCCAAGTTATAACCTTTCCTGTGCAGAGCTTGTTTTTGCCAGACAGACCCCTTTGAACGCTGCCAGATAAGCGATGGCGGCAACACTGTGGTCACTGACAGCCTCCTTGTACTGTACATGGTAAAGTAATGCTGAAGACTGGGGAAGCCAGAGGGACTGTACTGTCAGCTGCCAGAGGGGGAAGTAGACTGATTCTGTCCAGAGCAGCACAAAATAACACGGAAGAGATATTTGCCCCCGATTCCTAAAACTCATGTTTCCCGGTTCCTACACTAACTTCGCTCTTAATTTGGTGGATTTTAGTCTTTGTGGTCATTAAACGAATGTGAATCGTCCAGATTTTTTATCTGTTACACGAGTCAGATATTTTTCTGTTTTTGTCAGGTTCGTCCCCCAGTTCCAATAACAGTTCATCAGTCAACCCCATGGCGTCTCTCGGAGCTCTGCAGACCTTGGCCGGGGCCACGGCAGGTCTCAACGTTGGCTCTCTAGCAGGTAAGTCGCCAATGGCCTCAGTAGCTTTATAATCGTGAAGCGTTAGGCCATGTTCAGACGTGAGATGTAATGTATGAGTGAAATAAGCTGTAAATTGTGTTCCTGATTTTGCTTTTAGATACGAGACAGATTCCGGAGCTCAATTTGGACACTTTCTTTCCGATAGGTATGGCGGCTTTAAATGGCGGTCTGGGCAGCAGTGGCCTCTCAAATGGCACTGGCAGCACAATGGAGGCCCTGAGCCAGGCTTATTCTGGCATCCAGCAGTACGCAGCCGCGGCATTGCCCTCCCTCTACAACCAGAGCCTGTTATCACAGCAGGGCCTGGGCGCTGCGGGCAGTCAGAAGGAAGGTATGTCCTCAGGTAGGGCTTACAAGAAATGGTGGCGTACTGGAGAGTGACTGACGGCTCCTGCACAAACTGAACTGTTGTCATTGAAATGTTTTCTCCTCCACATTATGGCTGCAAGTCTGGGCCTGAACAAACAGTCTCATCTGCAGATATGACGCTGCCCGCTCAGTTCACGGGATCTGCAGACCGGCTTGGACTTGCGGACGTCATATGGACAGAAAGATGTGTGAATGAGCCCTAACTTTTGTAAGGCTAATATGACATGTTAAAGCCAATCCTTGGTCTGTCAGTGGGAGGTTTATAGATGGAAATGGTGGATTATCTTCTTGTGGTCACCTTGTTGCATATGTACTAAAGAGAAATGATCCTAGGAATGGGTCCTCAATATAAGATTTGTGGGGGTCCGACACCGATCAGCTGTGGCTGGAGAAGCCGGACCAGCGCAGCTCCATACATTGTGTAGTGGCTGTTCTCGGTACTGCAGCTCAGCTCCTATTGAAGTGAATGTGATCTGGTGTTCTTGCTCCACGCGCCATATCCGGCCACAGTGAGAGCTGATAACAGCCGATTGGTGGGGGTGCCTGGCGTAAGACCCCCATCGATTTTAGATTTTTTTTTTATCAAATCATTTTTATTGAAAGACTCCATATACAAATTTTTCATCTGTGAAATAACATAAATGACATTAATTCCATAGTATAAACAAAGGATCTCAACTTCAATTTCCTAACCCAAATCCCAACATTCCAGAGAAACTTTTCCATTACCATCGATTTAGATATCGATGGCCTAAGGATAAGTCAGCAATACATAAAGTCCTGGAATTTAAGCAGCGTATAACTAGGCAAGACTGCAGAAGTGTCAGTGGCATAAGTTTCATACATTTGGTGGGTCTTGCTCGCCACGACAGACCCCCTTCAGCTGCACCCAGAAATGTCGCTTTCAGTCCGAGTTCTTGCTCCTTCTCATTAGTGAATCCCCCCTATGTCTTGGTGATTTTGAGGTACGGGTGATGGGGTGCACATGATTATGTATGTGGATCCCGTCCACCGTTCTGTCTGACCAGTGGCTCTTTGTCTCATAGGCCCCGAGGGCGCGAACCTCTTCATATACCACTTGCCCCAGGAGTTCGGGGACCAGGACATCCTGCAGATGTTCATGCCATTCGGAAATATTGTGTCTGCCAAAGTTTTCATTGATAAACAGACGAACCTCAGCAAATGTTTTGGTGAGTGTTTCCTTGTCCACCTTGTCTAAACGCCTGGTCCCCGACCTGTGCCTCTCTACGAACTGCAAATCCCAGCAAGCCCTAACAGACGGGCGACACCTGAAGGGAATGCAGGTCGGAAACCAGCGATGTAAAACATCTAAACTCGTTTTCAGGACAAGTTGGCGGTTTCTGGGTTTTACATAATAATTTTTTTTTTTTTTATGTTTGGGCTTTTCCCTTCCATTCTTTTACCTTTTCAATGTTTTTTTTTTTTTTTATTTTGCCCCTTTTTTTTTCTTCCACGCTTTTCTGTCCCATCCCCCCCCCCCCCAACCCACTGTGCTTGTCTCGAGCAGGTTTCGTAAGCTACGACAATCCAGTTTCCGCTCAGGCTGCTATCCAGTCCATGAACGGCTTTCAGATCGGAATGAAACGTCTGAAAGTTCAGCTAAAACGCTCCAAGAATGACAGCAAACCCTACTGAACTGTACTGCCCTGGGGAAGTGAGCGAGAAGGATGTTCTGGTAAGTGTGGGATGGAAAGGCCAAGCCAGGACGTGTGCCTGGAAGAGAGCACTTAGTGAGGACACAGACTATGCTGTCTTTTCTGCAGCCCCAAAGCATCTACTTAACGCCAGAAGCCTCTTTCCCTCGTAAAAGACTCTGGGTACAACTTTTTGTTGTGAAAATTATTTTATTTTTATTTTATTTTTTGCTTCATATGGAGAAACGGCTTGTACTACTTGTTCCAAGTGTTTTCTTTTGGAGTTTAGGTGCCATATCAGTGATTTTTATGATTAATATTATTTGGACTTTGCTGTGTTTTGTACAAATGTGTGTGGATGTCCCAACACCAGCAGAACCCCCTGGAAAAGGAGAGAGCGAGCGGCCCTGGAAAGCCGCCTGTCTTGCTCACTGCTCCGCCTGCCATTGCTCTGCAATCACTGAGGCTGCACATTTTTCTACGGTACGACAAACCTTTTTTTTTTTTTTCTGTATTATGCTCCCGCAGTCGTCATTTTTCCTACCTTCATGTAATCTATTTAAAAAGGCACCACATGTAACCCAGTCATTTTAGGGCTGATAGATACTGCCCATTAGACGACCCCTGCAGCACACTGTTTCTGCATTGTGTGCATTGAGGCCCGTTGCAGGTCGTACACTTGCTGCATATGGAGCCGGGGCAATCCTGCGCGTCCGTGTAACGTTTGCAGTGCAGAGTTTTGTCTGCAGTCTTTACCACAATGCAATACGATAACTTTTTTTTTTTTTTATATATATATATATATATATATATTCTTTTTACCAGGTGATTAAGTTTACTGGTAAGTTTTCTTGCCCTCCATGGCAGGCGGGGCACAGGGACGACAGCGCAGCAAGCGGGCTGCTCCTCTCGCACATTCGTGGGCTGGCGTCCGGTGTTGTGTGGTAGAATAGACAAGTACTTCATATGCCTGTGTGTGTACCCGGGTGCATACCGACATACACGGATCGTGATTTACATGACGAAGATGAACTGCTAAAACTTGAATAATGTATACTCAGAGATAAAAGTGTTTTTGATTTGGAATAATGTGAATCATATAGAGGCTTCCAGGCTCCTGATAAAAAAAAAACTTTTATACAAGTGTAAAATCAAAAATCAGAACTGACTTAAGACAATTGAAGGAAAACTAAGCCTGTAAGAATGTCATTTCTATTTTTATAGAGGTTTTATACAGCTCGGATGAGTGAGCAATATTTATTGGCTAAATTATTTCACTGGGAAGAGATTTTGTAGAATTTGGAAGATGGCGACTTTATTTTGTGTTTTTTTTTATTTTTTTTTTAAATACAGATTATTTTGCATCGTGTTTTAGGTAAAACGATGTGCGGAGAGGGGACATACGCGGGGCGCCCGGCCGAGGCTTTAGTCCGCCCGGGGATATAAATGTGAAAAACAGTTCTCTTCCTGATCTTGTCAGTATTTTTTAAGACTTAATTTTTACTCCAAAAAGTTTACAGTTAACCAAGGCGGCGTCTCCGCTCTGGTTCTCAAGACCCCCCTGACTACACGACTGACCGACCACCAGAGAAGGTGAACGAGAAGCAGCTGGAAAAGAGGCAGGCAGAATTTATTGCAAGGAGAGGGGGGGGGAGGTGAATGCTATCCATGACAGTCCTAAAGTTAAATGGCATTAGTCTATGGTGAAAGTATTGAAGTCATAATGTCTGATACACCTGCGTTGATGAGAAAATCTATTTAAAGGAGCTCTGCATGCAGCTCATACCAGTAATGCAAACTGCTGGTCCTGGGGGGTAGTGCATGCTCGTGCAGGTCTGCAGCAGAACAGGTAAATCATGGCTTGGATTTGCTGCAGATTTCTCTGTAAAATCCCCTGCAAAATGCTTAAGATTGCATTGCAGAGGGTGAAAATCCCCAGCATAAATTGATGGGCTGCGGGTGTAATATCTGCAGCGCCGCTCAGTTTACTCCGCGGATTTTAAATGGCGCTGTGATATCAGACCTGTGTGAACATATCCTAAGCCTTTGATGTTGCTGTCCTTAGGAGTTCATGTCGGAAATGTGAACACGCCCAAAGTCGACATTGGTTTGCACTTTATTTGTTAGTCTGCTGTCGTCACGTAGTAATTGACTGCAACCTCTATCATCACAGAACATTTAAAACCTATAGTAAATGGCAAAGTTTAGTTTTAGACAATCAAAATAAATCTGTTGGGGTACTAATGAATAGTGGGCAGATCATGAACTTTGAGGTTTACATCACACATAATCATTAAATAAAAATGCACATAAAAGCTCAGACTGCATCTGCTCAATCGGCCATAAATTTAATATAGGAAGCTGATAACTAGAACTCAGGTGCTGCCTGCTGTATATAAGGGGGAGTTGATAACCAGAGCTCAGGCACTGCCTGCTGTAATATAGGGCAAAGCCGATAACCAGAGCTCAGGCACTGCCTGCTGTAATATAGGGAGAAGCTGCCAACGAGAGCTCAGGCACTGCCTGTTGTAATATAGGGGGGAGCTGATAACCAGAGCTCAGACACTGTCTGCTGTAATATAGGGGGGAGCTGGTAGCCAGAGCTCAGGCACTGACTTCTTTAATGTAAGAGGGCGCTGACAATCAGAGCTCTGGTACCGACTACTTTTATTTAGGGCAGGCTGATAACCAGAGCTCAGGCACTACTATAATGTATGAGGAGGCTGATAACCAGAGCTCAGGCACTGCCTGCTATAATATAGGGGGAAGCTGATAGCTAGAGCTCAGGTACTACTATAATGTAGGAGGAAAAAACCCTAGATAAAAACATTTAGCAAAAACCCTGCAGTAAATAAACAGAAATAGTGCATGAAATAATATATAGGGTGCTTAGCTAACATTTTGATCTAAAGAAAAAAAATGTAAAAGCCATCCCACCACGTCATGATGACCCAATTCGGGACGGTCCTAACCTCTAATATTAAAAAAATAAGGAGGCAGATAACCAGAGCTCAGGTACTATTATAATGTAGGAGGAGGCTAATATCCAGAGTTCAGGCGCTGACTTCTTTTATGTAGGAGGAGGCTGATAACCAGAGTTCAGGCGCTGACTTCTATGTAGGAGGAGGCTGATAACCAGAGTTCAGGCGCTGACTTCTATGTAGGAGGAGGCTGATAACCAGAGTTCAGGCGCTGACTTCTATGTAGGAAGAGGCTGATAACCAGAGCTCAAGAGCTGACTGCTTTTATGTAGGGGGAGGCTGATAACCAGAGCTCAAGAGCTGACTGCTATTATGTAGGGGGAGGCTGATAACCAGAGCTCAAGAGCTGACTTCTTCTATGTAGGGGGAGGCTGATAACCAGAGCTCAGGAGCTGACTTCTTTTATGTAAGAGGAGGTTGATATCCAGAGCTCAGGAGCTGACTTCTTTTATGTAGGGGGAGGCTGATAACCAGAGCTCAGGCGCTGACTACTTCTATGTAGGGGGAGGCTGATAACCAGAGCTCAGGAGCTGACTTCTTTTATGTAGGGGGAGGCTGATGACCAGAGCTCAGGCCCTGACTTCTTTTATGTAGGGGGAGGCTGATAGCCAGAGCTTAGGCGCTGACTGCTTTTATGTAGGGGGAGGCTGATAACCAGAGCTCAGGCGCTGACTGCTTTTATGTAGGGGAAGGCTGATAACCAGAGCTCAGGAGCTGACTTTTTATGTAGGGGGAGGCTGATAACCAGAGCTCAGGCGCTGACTGCTTTTATGTAGGGGGAGGCTGATAACCAGAGCTCAGGCCCTGACTTCTTTTATGTAGGGGGAGGCTGATAACCAGAGCTCAGGAGCTGACTTCTTTTATGTAAGAGGAGGTTGATATCCAGAGCTCAGGAGCTGACTTCTTTTATGTAGGGGGAGGCTGATAACCAGAGCTCAGGCGCTGACTCTTTTTTTTTTTTTAAATTTAATATTTTTTTTTCCTAAATACACATTGCGTTGCCAAAAAAAAAAAGAAGCAAAAATAACCCATCCCTGGCTCATGGACAGCTTAGGGCACGGGCCTCGTGATAGGAGTGGCACAATCTAAAGCCTCCGCTTCTAATAGCGTTGTGTCGGCCAATAGTCTTTTCTTTTTGAGGTCATCTGTTAGGTTCCATATTGTCTTGTATTCAGAGCGTAGATGTCAGTGGTGTCGGAGGGGCTAGTGGAGGGGGACCGCAGACGCCCATAGTTTACATTGGGGGGGGGGGGGGGGGGCGGTTTGGGTTCTGCCGGCCTCCACACTGCCGCTCCTGTCATGTCAATGTCGGGTGCTGGGCTGACTCCTTTTTTTTTTTTAATTTCTATTTCATATTTTTTTTGCATGGTGATTCCAGTCTGTGTAATTTTCTGTCTGTCGGGTGTCGTGTCCTCCCGGAGCCTCTCACAGTCCTGTGTACATGCGTGTGACATGTGTCGATCGTCCTCCCTTCCCCCCCCCGCTCCTGGGCGTCCTCTGCATGTCTGTAGGGCCGGGCCCCGGAGCCCAGGCCGCGTCCGTCTCTCTGTGATTTGATGTATTGCGTTGTGTAACTCAGTGCTTCTCCTTGTTTTCTCTGGTTTGTTTTGTTTTCTAGATCCCTTCCTGCCATTTGTCCATCATTGTGCCTCTAAAGCATGTCGGTGTGGCGTTCAAGTACATCGTCCAAATCCTTGTTTCTTCAGCTTCTTTGATGCTTGAACTCTCACCTCTGAACTTGTGTTTTTGACTTTTTTTGTTTGTTTTTTTTTGATGCTAATATGTTGTATTTTTACCATGTTGTTGTTGTTGTTGTTTTTTTGTGTTTTTTTTTTTTGTTTTGTTTTGTTTTCCTTTATTTTCTTGCGTGTTGCCAAATCGGCTTTGCTACAAAGACTGCGAAGAGGGACACAATATTTAAAATCTCGCATTTGATGATTATTATTAAAAAAAAAAAAATTAAAAAAAAAAATTATATAAATCTATTTTTCTAGAAATTGATAAAGTAACCACTTAATTTTTTTTTTGGGGGGGGGGGGGATGCTACTTTATACCTGATCTTTTCGGCGGGCCTAGCTGGCACACCTTGTTTAATATTTGTCCTTTTTCTGTTGTGTTTCTACCAATCGGATTCAGCCTGTCTCCTCTGTGCCGGAGCTATTGGGGGGGTCGGGGGGTCTTTTATTTTTTACCTACGTAATTGGAATCTGAAAGACCAGTCACATTTTGCTGTCCGCGAGGGGCTTCTTTGTGTATCGCCCCTCCTTGCATTTATATTGAGTTCAGCTTGGCCGATCTCCCATTACCTCCCCCCGTTGGGTGGGCCGCGTCTTATTTTTAAGAAGCCGTCTCTTCAGCAGAATGTGACTGTTTTTTTTTTTTGTTTTGTTTTTTTTTGTTTTTTTTTCATTCAATGGATTGTGCCAAAAATTCTCTTTATATCTATATATATATCTATGTTTCTGCCTTGTCCTCTGTCTGTTTCTCACCGCGGCTCAGCCATTTCAATACCCCCCCAACGAGGGGCTCGCTGAGCTGAGTTATTTGTGTTTTTAGAGGTAAAACGTGCAAAGCAGGGCTGTAAAATTTCATTATTCTTTTTTTTTTTTTTTTTTTTAAAGCATAAATTGATATAGCCGCGTCCCTTTTTTTTTTTTTTAAGAAAAAAAAACTTTGTGTTTCTTTTTGATGTTTATGAGACGTGCAGTACAAGGTATCGGCGGCGTGTTCAGGCTGCGCCCGCGGCCTCTTGCCCCTAACTTGCAGGGTAATCGCGCCGTCCGACGACGGTGCGGCATTTTGTGGTTGGCGTCGTAAACGCAACATAACTGGTCATCAACACAGGGGGCTCGTTCTGGCGGCTCCCAATCAGAAATCCTCTCATCCGATGAATTAGAAAAATATATATTCAACTTTCAAAAAAAAATTCACACTATATAGACCCCCGAGTTGTCTTCTGTCCTTTTTTTTTTTTTTTTTTATTATTCTAGGAAGGACAATAATTGCCTCCATCTTTAAGGTTGCATGTCACGTCCTTGCGAGCTGTCTAGTTTCTACAGAGATGCTTCTTTTGTAAGGGAGCCATAATGCTCGGCCGTGTCGGAAGTCCCATAACTTTATTTTTTTTTTTTCCTAAATTCCTTGCAAAAAAACCCCCCAAAAAACTGACCCCTTTTATCCCTTTTATTGCAGTAGTGGACTATTCCCTATGCATGCACCATTCATAAACGTGTGCCATATGTTTCTCGGTCTGGGCGACCTCCTTTCCTCTGGATTGGGGTGTAAATTCTGGGTAGTAAGGCCGTGCACTGCCTCCTCACCCCCCTGTACATACCCATACGATGGTTGCACCCCGCGCTCATATGAAATGCATTGTGGGAACGAAAGCCGCGGCAGCATTCCCACCTCATTATATAACCGCCAGTGTTCCCTATGGTGCTTGTCTTGTCCACAGGGTATAACCCCCGGCCCATACATAACGGGGGCATCCCGGGGCTTGGTATTCAACTTTTTTTTTGTACTTTCGAGGCAGGACCCCCGGTACCGCCTGAACACGCCGCTCCGCGCAGAAGGGAGCGACGACTCCTCTGTATCCTCACAAACCTACGTCTTGACCGGTAGACTGACGCCGTAACCGAAAGAGCCAACAAATGCCAAAAATCGGCTTCTTCTGACTACTTTTTTCTTTTTTTTTTTTAGACTACAAAGAAAGGGGGGAAAAAAAATCTATATATAAAATGTGTAAGTTCTGTGGTGACTTTATGCATTGCCATAGCGTCACCTCTGCCTTCCTAATCGCTGCCTGCTTTTTTTGTGAATAATTCTATATAAAGTTTAAAAAAAAATAAATAAAAAAAACAAAAAAAAAATCATTTTGGAGACAAACCTGTGGGCTTTTATATTGGTACAAACTGATTGTAGTTAACACTAGGATTTTGTACAGTTTTGTTTTTTTTTTTTTGCCTTTTTCTACTAGGAGAAAAAAAAAATACAATGTAGAGTGATTTATTTCACAATGTGAAGTCAAAAAAATAAGAGAATTTGCCACTATCTGACCAAGTTGTCCTTCTGTGCTGCCGTGACCGGACTCATGAAATCTCCACTCTCCCTCACAGATGCTTGTTTTGTTTTTCTTAATTGTCTTTTGAATTTATTTTTATTTCTCATGAAATCTCCACTCTCCCTCACAGACGCTTGTTTTGTTTTTCTTAATTGTCTTTTGAATTTATTTTTACTTTTTTTTTTTCTGATTTGCAAAGCAAAAACTTTAGTTTTGTGTTTATATTTTTATTTCTTTGTTTCATAGTTTTGTGTTATTTTTTTCGTGTGAAATTGTTATTGTAAAATGTAGAAAAATATAAAGTTTTCTTTAATGGTTTAAGAGGAGAAAAGATTAAAAAAAAAAAAAAAAAGAGAGAAAAGGTAACCACTACTGCGTAGCTGATCGCTAAAGTTTGTGGATTAAAGACTTCTCCGAGTTTGAAGCCAGCGTGTCTGTGTTAATGATTAACCTTTTGTAATCTTTTCTTTCTATCCCCGTCCCCTTTCCTTCCAGCTATTTACAAACTGTTTTAATTGTGCACACACATACACAAACACAAAACCGACTAGAAGTCATTTTGTAACGTGTGGTACCTTCCTTTGTTTGTTTGCTATTAAATTGTTTGAGAAGAGCGAGTGTGGTCCGGTTATTTCACCGAATGCGCGGAGCCGACAACGACCTGGTCATTGTGGGACCGATGGAGATGGCCGAACACTGGGCTCACTCCATATAGTGTGAAACTAGAAAGTATGTGCCCCCCACATCCACCTCCAGGGGCTTCTCTGTCCTCATCTACATCCATAGACATTAATATGGAGAAAAGTATGTGCCCCCCACATCCACCTCCGGGGGCTTCTCTGTCCTCATCTACATCCATAGACATTAATATGCAGGAAAGTATGTGCCCCCCACATCCACCTCCGGGGGCTTCTCTGTCCTCATCTACATCCATAGACATTAATATGCAGGAAAGTATGTGCCCCCCACATCCACCTCCGGGGGCTTCTCTGTCCTCATCTACATCCATAGACATTAATATGGAGAAAAGTATGTGCCCCCCACATCCACCTCCAGGGGCTTCTCTGTCCTCATCTACATCCATAGACATTAATATGGAGGAAAGTATGTGCCCCCCACATCCACCTCCGGGGGCTTCTCTGTCCTCATCTACATCCATAGACATTAATATGGAGAAAAGTATGTGCCCCCCACATCCACCTCCAGGGGCTTCTCTGTCCTCATCTACATCCATAGACATTAATATGGAGTCGTCCTCTGCAGATATAACGGCTCTCGCTCTTCTGGGATTTCTGCAAGATTTTGGAGGCGTCTGTGGGAATTATTGGCCATTTGTGGGGGCAGACCCTGATGTTGGGGGGATGCCGGGCTCATAGTCTCCATTATAGGATGGGGTCGGAGTCCGGGCTCTGTGCGGCCGCTCATGTTCTCCCCCCATGTCTGTATGGAGCTTGTGCACTGGGCACAGTCATGGGGGACAGATAAGGGTCTTCCCCAAACTGTTCCCACAAAGCTAAAGCTATAATTGTCCACAATGTCTCGTGCTGAAGATGAAGATTTCCCATCACTGGAGCTGAGAGTCCGCGGCCGCCCCCTGGTAACAGCCCATAGCATTATCCTCCTCCACCATCTGTACAGGGGGCACAATGCAGTCAGGGGGTAACGTCCTCCTGGAATCACCAAACCCAGACTCCTCCATCAGACGCAGATAGAGAAGTGCGATCCGTCACTGCACAGAACACGTCTCCTCCAGAGTCCGGTGGCGGCGGTTTTACCCCACTCCATGCGATGCTCAGCATTGTGCTTGGTGATGTACGGCTGCAGGCAGCTGATCGGCCATGAAGCTCCTGGTGGGGGGGCGCAGTCTTTGTGATGAGACCAGAGGAGGTCTGGACTCTGCAGTTATGGGGTCAGTAGAGCGGTGGTGACTCTTCTGCCCTCTGATCCTCAGCATGCAGCCCCCCACTCTGTAACGTTACGGGGTCTCCACTTCATGGCTGCAGTAATATCACTCTCAGGTGATGGCGGAATAAATGTCATGGATGAACTTGTTACACCGGTGTCTCCTATTACAGGACTGCACTGGGAGCTCTGCACCACCGGCCGCTCTGCCACATGCTAGTAAAAGCAGATGGCATGGCGGGAGCCGAAGGTTAAACACTGGGGGGGGCAAGGGACTGGACATTACATAACGGGGACGGAGGTTATCCTCGGGTAGGGGGCTGGAAATTATACACGGGTGCAAAATTCATTATGAAACCAAATTACAAAATTAACTTTTAGCCTAAAATACATGCACTTAAGCAGAAATTCCTGATTGGGGCCCACGGTCTGTCCAGCCTTGTTCACATGATCAGTGTTTTATAAGGTTTTAGATGTGGATTCGTTTTTCTAATATTCTGTATCAGGGGCAGCAATTGCTGTACATTACTCCCGAGTCAGAAGAAAATTAATTCTGGACGTTTTTGTATCCACAGTGGGACGAATGTGTGGGTCCTATAAGAAGCAGCGTAAATTTACAGGATTGGATGGAGAAATCCGAGGCTGCGGAGCAGTTCCCTTGAGGGACTGTCCACACGGATCTACAAGTGTAACTTAGGATCATTAAGAGTTCACGTGATCCCCATCCCTACTGGGGATCAGTAAACGAGCAAAATCTTAGTTCCAGTCCAACAAAATTGAGGTTATGGAGCGGCCAGGTGGATCCCCAGACCTTAATCCGATAGAACATTTGTGGGGTGACATCAAAAATCCAGTTTCTGAGGCAAAGCCGACAAATGCCGAAAAATTATGGGATGTAGTCAAAGCATCCTGGGCTGGAATAACGGGTGACAGGGGCCAGAAGTTGGTTGACTCTATGCAACGTAGATGTGAAGCAGTTCTAAAAAAGTTTGGGTAAGGCTGTGTGCCCACGATGCGTTTTCTTAAGCGTTTTTGCAGCGGCAATTCCGCTGCAGAAACGCTTAAAAAATGCTCGGTAGAAGGCCATGTTCCCCAATGAAAAAAAAACGCAGCACTACCAATTATTTTGCGGAAGTGCTGCGTTTTTGCCGCCATTGACTTGCATTGGAACGCATGGAATCCGCATCACTGAATCTGTAGATGCGCATTCCAAGCGTTTCAATGTGCGGATGGTACTCGGGTGTGGAGGACAGGAGACTCTCCTCCGGACCCGGGTACCATAGAACCTGTAAAAAAAAGAATAAAATAAATATTATACTTACCTTCTGATAGCCCCCGGTGCGTTTGTCTTCGCTTGCCGGCAGATCGCAGTGGACTGAAGGACCTGCGCTGACGTCATTTAGTCATGTGACTGGTCACGCGACCGCTGACGTCGGCAGGTCCTTCAGTGTACCGCGAGCTGCCGGCAGCCAGGACAGAGCGAATAAAGACTCCGGAGGCCATCAGAAGGTAAGTATAGATTTGTTTTTTACCATTCTCTCGGTCACACTATATAAATCCCATGCCGTTTGCATGGATTTATATAGTGTGACCAAGTTGTCAAGCACTTTCCAAGTGATGCTAAAATCTCTTGGAAAGCGCTTGTCAACCCGCATGCGGAAATGCATGTGAAGAGCGCTTCCCATCCGCATGTCCCTGGCAGGAAAGCGCAATTTTTTAGACCAGCCCAATGTTCATTTTTTGTTATTTTCTGTAAAGTAGTTAAAAAATTATCTACATTTCTCTTCATGATTAGAATTAGAAAACAGCGAGCGACGTCCCCAATGCACAGTAATAACTAGTAGAAAGATTTTGCGCTTAACTCATGTTTTTGGACACACTGCTATTATTTTCAACACTACTGTATAATAATATGAGCGATAATAATGCAACGATGGGTGAAAAGTTATACAGTGGGATCAGATCCAGAGAGGGTAATGGAAGAAGAGGGGGTGTGGGGTTCGGCTGGTGTCAGTAGAGCAGGCTGGGGGGATACATCTGGCCACTTGTTACCCATAGGCTCTTGTCCTGTACTGCGCAGCCGCGTTACTGCCACGAGAGGATGTAAATTCAGATCATTGCCAGGGTAGGGTCGGTCGGGACTTTATAGTTTTAAGGTTGAAAGTAGACAGTAGTCCAACCTGTAACTTAACATGCTGATCCAGATGAAGATTAAAAATTCCACAAGGCAGCTTCTAGTTGCCCTGTATTAGGCGAAAAATCCCTTCCCAACTCCAGACGTGACGTGCATCCATAATACATCTATCTGAATGAGGGGGGGGGGCCTATCAGGACTTAATATGGGCTCATAGCATCTCCATGTGCAGCCATATTGTCTGTCCAGATGGTGCAGCCCCTCCAAATCTAGAAAATCTCCCATCCCCAAGCTTGAGATTCAGGACCCCATCTCTGGTCTCTGGAGGGTCCCAAGCTCATGATACCCACATGTCTCTGGAGGGTCCCAAGCTCATGATACCCACATGTCATCTGGTGACATCGCGTGCTGGGCGAAAGTACATTTTTCTTAACAAGTTCCCTTGTCGCCTTCTAACCCGAGTAGGTGAAGATTTATCGAGGTAGTGGTCCTGTAGGGTAAGATTTGCCATCTGCCACTGAGTCTTGTTTTTTTTTACATTTTTGGCTGCTCTTACACCCATGCCCCTTTGACAATCACCAGATAATGACACGGCAGAGTTTACCAGATTGAATGACTGACTCCTACTTGCACTTATAGGGGATTTTTTTTATGATTTTCCTAATTCCATGTTTCACAATGGGCATCCTGGCGAAGGGTTTGGGTGGAAACCTTCGTTTCTGGTGGGATGTTTTGTTAAGGCCCCGTCACACATAGCGAGATCGCTGATGAGTCACGGTTTGGTGACGCAATAGCGATCTCACTAGCGATCTCGTTATGTCTGACAGGTAGCAACGATCAGGCCCCTGCTGTGAGATCGCTGATCGTTACAAAGCTTCCTGGACCATTCCTGGGTCGTTGCGCTCCCGCTGGGCAGTGTGCATCGCTGTATTTGACACCTTGTCAACGACCTCGCTAGCGATTCAGAACTGAGACACATTGAGGTGCATAAATTGGACTTTTCTGCGTTCATCGTCCCTGATTGGTGGTCGCTACTGCGTCCTTGTTTTTTCAGATCCCACCAGCGTTCTCCGGCTGTGACTCCACTTTGAACAAATCAGACATCTTTAGCGAAGTAGGTATTGTTTGGGGTCTCAAATGAGTTTCCATTTTTAATTCATTTATAGGACATCTACCAATTATCTGCTATCATTGCTCTTCAGGGAGGGAGGGCTTGGCTTCAATAGCGATTTCGTTAGCGATCTCGTTATGTGTGACGGGGCACCAGGACCGTTAAAATACTGGCAGCAGTTGTCGCGGCAGGTCTTCGCATCATGGGTGTTTCTGCCATGTCCCACTGGTTGAAGGCCTGCAATTGCAGGATCGTTTGCACGCTATTCACCGAGCTCCACTTCCCCATTGGCTCGGTCCACAGAGTCCACAAAGCCAGGCGGACAGTACGTAATTGCATCACGTCGACGAAGAAAGTTTTGAAGCGTGCAACAGGCCAAAAGAACAGAGTCTATTGATTTAAGCTTCATGTTAATTGGCGTATGAAAAACTCTGAAGCGGTTGGCCACGACAGCGTGTCAGAAAACGTGCTGTGTGGGTGTGTGTGCACGAGACCCCTAAAATATCTGCCCATGCAAAAGCATATATATACACAGATAGAAGCCAAGCCCTCCCTCCCTCCCTGAAGAGCAATGATAGCAGATAATTGGTAGATGTCCTATAAATGAATTAAAAATGGAAACTCATTTAAGACCCCAAACAATACCTACTTCGCTAAAGATGTCTGATTTGTTCAAAGTGGAGTCACAGCCGGAGAACGCTGGTGGGATCTGAAAAAACAAGGACGCAGTAGCGACCACCAATCAGGGACGATGAACGCAGAAAAGTCCAATTTATGCACCTCAATGTGTCTCAGTTCTGAATCGCTAGCGAGGTCGTTGACAAGGTGTCAAATACAGCGATGCACACTGCCCAGCGGGAGCGCAACGACCCAGGAATGGTCCAGGAAGCTTTGTAACGATCAGCGATCTCACAGCAGGGGCCTGATCGTTGCTACCTGTCAGATATAGCGATATCGCTAGCGAGATCGCTATTGCGTCACCAAACCGTGACTCATCAGCGATCTCGCTAGCGATCTCGTTATGTGTGACGGGGCCTTTACTCTCCCCGGCTTGTATTTTTTTTTTTTACTTCTTAGTAACGTTCATCACGAGGGCGACATTACTCCATCTAATTGACTCCACAGTAGTCCTGCATGCAGAAATATGTAGCAGGCTGTTACGGAGGATCGTTAATAGCCTGGGAAGCAGTCAGTATGGGCACAGTCGTCTTAGCCCAGGACATTCCTGTTGCTGCTCCAGTTGATCGTTTGTCTGTCTTGGGGATATTTTTATACGGCTTGTTCTCTCCTTTGGGAGGGGTAGCGCAATGCAGAATTAAGCCCGCTCCGATACTGGTGGTGGTGGTGGTGGTGGTGGGGGGATACCATGAGGCCTTTTACATTTGGATCTTGCTGCTTGTTTCTGTTAATGGGTAGAGGGGTGGGTTTCTGGTGCGATCTCCCTCTCTGACCTTGAGTCACTAGTACTGGCATTCCTTTGAAGAGACGAGTCTGAGATTGGCAGGGACAGCTGTGCCCAGCAATGGGGGCAGGGGCTAAATCTGGGAGTCTCGCACAACCCAGGCGTATGCATTTTCCCTGACACTCTGGGTACCTCTATGTTATCTTATCACAGTTCTTATGCTTGTTCAGTTGCGAGTCAGGATCGCGAGCTCCCTTCGGGAAATCTATATCTCCTGGTTGGGTTTAACACCTGTCCATACGCCTCGATACCTCCGGAAGCTCAAATTCCTGGGAAACTATGGGCGGCTAGCTTTCTGTAGCCTCAGCCTTCATCTGGATTCTACGTGGCAGCTTGCTGTATTTAGGTACTTAGGATTTTATGAACCTTCTGGGCGTGGTAATGGGTCAGGACCAAACCAAACAGCAGATCCAAAAAGGACTTCAGCTTTACCAGTCCAACCAAACGGAGAAGGCTTTACAGGTTTGGACTAAGGTTTTGGAGAAGACCACCGATGCCGCCGGCAGGTTTCGGGTCCTTGGATGTCTGATAACAGCTCATTCGGAGATGGGAAGGTATAAAGACATGTTGAAGGTAATTACAGAATTTTTTTTTGGACGTGTGACCGTGAATGCTGATCTTGAATGTCCACATCTCCCAGGGACCAAGACTTGCTGATTCAAGGAAATGGTGAGGGGCTAGTATGGGGCGTCTCAGAAGACCCTATAATGCGAATCCCACTTTGTTTGATAAAGTTCGGGCCGCGTCCACAACCATTATCCCTGTGGTTGGTCAAAGCAGCAAATTATCATTGTTTTGGCGGCCGACAGTAGGGAGCTGATATAGATAAAGGCTTCCTTATTAGTTTAAATATATTAGGTGGGCCTCAAAATGGCATTGGTGTTGGTCCATGTCACCATGCAATCTTCGTAAGACGGTTCAGGGCGTGTTGGAAAGTAAAGGGACTTGTGGCCCTTGGGCTGTTTTGCCGTTCTCCCTTATGGGGTCCTGGTAGAGAGGGTGCATGGCGCGGGGGTCTACACCATTCAAAGAGAAGAACCTGATTTTGTGATATGTTGAGCGCAATGTTTTTAAGGGTACTTGCCCACGACCTTTTAGAAAAGTACTAAAAAGAATGAACCTATACACTGTAATATAAAAACGACTCGCTGAGCACATGTTCAGTCTTCTGAGCTACTTTTATTGGCTAAACAATTGTAAAGAGATTAAAAGAAGTGATCTGACCATTCTTCAGGCGGTTTTTATACTATTTTATATAATAAAAGCAAAAAAAAAAAAAAAGCCGGCAGCGACGACGGTGCAAAACACTACCTAAAAGACGTCGTGTGCCCATACCCTTAAAGTGCAACCAAAATAACTTCCCCTGTGGAGTTGGAGAAGGAAGACATCTCGCCCCCCCCCAGTATGCTGCCGCCTGAATTTGTGTTATGCAAGAAAGTTCTTAAAGTGACAGCATCACAATGGCATCATTTCAACAATGCAACCTGTCACTTTCTTTCTATTGCAAAACTCCAACACCTAGTATGCCCTGAATGCGGCTTGCTGGGAGTTGTAGTTTGGAAACAGCTGGAGAGCCATCGGTAAGTTCCTTTGTAGGCAACAAAAACATTTGTGTGCTCCATAACGGGAAAATAATTATTTGGAAATTGATCTATGAATTCGGAGGATTGATTCCAGCCTTTAGACTAATATATATTTATTTTCCATATTTCGGACCTCCATGTTTCTACTGGGGCCCCTGGGAAGGTCCATCTGACACTGGCCTGGTCTCAATAACGTATGATAAGTGTCAGGATGGAGTGGGACCGGCCCACTGGGATCCCCCCTTTAATTTAAAGGGCTCGGGCTCTGCTCACTGGAGACATCTTGCTCTCGGTTAGAGGTTTCCTTGACTCCCATTGATTTCCATCCCACTGGATATATATTGTGACTGCCAGGCCTAGAGCGATTCAACATTTCTGACAAGTCTGAATGACATAACTGCAAAACACACATCATAAAAAAGGGCATTTACAGCCGAAAAATAAATGAATTAACCCTCCGCAGTGCTGCACTAAAACGAGGCATTTCTGAAAATATATAGGGAATTTTTACATGTGCAATTCTGTAATATTTAGTATAAAGGAGATGATCGATCCGGCCAGGTTCATTACTCATTTCTGGGAAGACCATGCAATGCACTTGTATTACAGGACCGTCCAATCTGCTGTGGGACACAGGTGAGCATGGGGGGGGGGGTACATACTTTTGCAGATGTTCCCAGCACTGAGGATCCTGTGAGTGGGAAGCACAGCTGTGTTTTTATAGCTGCTGGTAACATCTTTATTACCTACTCCCATTATCACAGCTGGAGGCATTGACTTATAGTCGTAAGAACTGAGCCATAATTGCTCATCCCCGATCATTGGGTGTAAACATGGCGGCGATCATCAAACACTTGATCTTCAGCTAATTGGATCGTTTCTGCTGGCATGGAAATCATAAATGGGGGATGCAGTTTCATGAAGGAAGTGGCACAGGGGTATTTGTTCTGGGCACCAAATTCTATGAAGGGGCACAAAATTTCAGTGGAATGATCCAGGACTGGCCAAAGCTGATTCTTCTCAGAGCAGCATCCGGGCACGGTGCCGTCTTTGTCATCTTGGTGGCTGCGCTCTGCATAGGCAGGAACTGTACTGATTCATGTGCACTGCACTGTGTTGGTCTTCTGCAGCACCCTGCATGTGTCCCCGGCCACTGTGAAAAAAAAAAAAACACTAACATGATAGTACATATTACATTTTGACCTACTTTTTCCTGGCCAGGGTTAGGGTTAAGGCTATGGTTAGGGCTAAGGTTAGGGTTAGGATAATGAAATTATTGCCTATACTAGCAACATAAAAAGTAAAAACAAATATAACTGTATAACTTAGGGGTTCATTATTGAACTGGGGGAAGGAACACACAATTCTTGCCTTACTAAGTCACTAGGGAAAGTGCTGCCAGCAATGAGAAAACGATATGAGCGCAGAATAATTGTTTATTCCCCATACAGTTTGTATCAGTCATGTAATAGGGCATTAAACGAGCCTCTTGTTATTTTATTGACTGGTGCTCATAGGGGCAGACGTCTGACCATATAAACCCAGACTGAATGCTACTTTATCAAGCAAAGCGGCGACCACTGTTCCTTCTTCATAGGGTTGACCCCCGGCCCGTTTCCATGATGTATTAGTGCATTCGGACCCCTGGAAGTCAGAGCACAAAGATCAGCCCCTACTATTGAGATCTGGGTGCAGCCTGCTATTATATGGTCAGGGGGCACCATGCGATACCACAGCGGAAATGTGGATATTCTGGAATGTGCCCGAGATGCCTGGCACAACCTATGAGATGTCATGGCGGCCAGAAGCCGAGGGGGTCAAAGAGGCCAAGGAAGGAGAAAGTGAAGAGGTAATGGCATTAACATGGAGACAGGATGACATGACGGAGGAGGAATGCAGTCGGGGGAATAGGTATATAGAGCACAGACAGGAGAATCTCATCATGGCGTATAGATGTAGCTGAGTTTCACAAGATTTTTACCTGCAGTCCTATGTAAAACCAGAGATAGGAAATCATGAATTATTCTGTGCTAAATATTCACGTTTAATCATTAAGCCATAACCTTTTCATAATCGCAGGTGAAGTCCGTGGCCACGTGAGCCCCCATTCGAGGCCTATGACTTGTAGATATTCCCATCTCGGCCATTCATGACAACATTGGGTTTGTCATATCAAGGTGCGACGGCTGAAGGAGTCTGGGATTATGGAAACCACTGAGCGGGCTGCGCTAATCCCATCCACTTCTGTCTCCGTGATCCCGTCCATCTGTGGCCGACGCTTATAGACAGAGACCCCCATTACCAAGAGTCCTCCATAATGGTAAAAATCAAGCAAGCCCAAGATTGAGTCCAAGCTTCATGGAAATCGGTAAAACGAGGTCCTTTGCGATAACGATATTCATCCTAAAATCATGGAAATGTAAAATGCCCTGTGATAAAACCTACGCGGACCTATGTGGGGGATGTGACAATTTTCTGAGCATGTCACCCTTGATACACGGTGCCTACTGCGATGGGGGCACTGTGCCTGGCACTATAATGGGCACAGCTCAGTAGGATTACGGCCATACAAAACTCCAAGAGATCATTTTTCATTTAAGTGGAGAAAAAAAAAATACAGAAATAAAAAAAAAGCTAAAAAAAAAATAATGTTATGGCTGCCATTTTCCAAGACTTGTAACATTCTTATTTTTCCATCGATTGAGCTTATTATTTTTTTGGTGTGATGAACTGATGGTTTTATTGATACCAATTTGGGGTAGATACAACGTTTTGATCTCTTTTTATGACAATTTTTGGGAAGATTGGTGATTGAAAAAGTGCAATTCTGGCTTTTTTTTTTTTTTTGCTATGGCTTTTATTAATTAATTTCATATTTTCTTAGATTGGACTTTTATGAATGCCACAAATATGATGATTTTTTTTTTAATGGGAGATGAGTGGGGCTATTCAAACTTTTATATTTGTTTAATTGTTTTTTTATAACTTTTTTTTTTTTTACTTTATATTTTAGTCCCCACAGGAAACTTGCGATCGTCCGATTGCTTATACTATGTATTATAATGCCACAGTATTGAAGTATATAGTGAAAATATCGCTCTTCTAAGGAGCTCAGCATATAGCTGGGGGTCTTCAGTAAGCCCCCTATTGTCATGGTAATCCACCATCGCCCTGCGATTGGATCACAGGATGCCTTTCATATTGACAGCGGTGTTTATATGGTTAATGGCCTGTATATAGCCGATATTTGCCGCGTGTGGAGATTTCTCAGCTCCTCAGCCCTCTCCACACGCAATCATCTACATGTATGTGATATTGCGCTAAGGGGTTAAAGTGAGCCCCCTCGTCGCTTAGTAACAGCGGCCATCATGTTGATGAAAATGGCAATGGCGTCCTCTCTGTTATTGCTCCAATGGGAACAATGGTGATATTTTTCAGGCTGAACGCCATACTGTCAAATAGAATCGCACCAGGCCACGAATATAAAGAATACGTTTGGATATGTTTCATTGTTGATGTGGCCATGTTGTGATCACACGCTGCTGAAAGTGGGTGACGTAATTAATAGCAATTAGCTAATGTCACCTTCCATTGACTGAGGGAAGAAAGTGACAGTTTTATTGTTTTACTGCTATTACCACCCTCATGTGCTGGTGTTACTGGTCTGTAACCGGTCAATGCTTATTATCATGTCACCTAATGTGTTAATGAAGCCACAAATAGGCCTCAACCTTAAGGTAAACAGAGACAGGCCGTGTTGCCTATAGCAACCAATCAGAGCTCAGCTTTCATTTTGCAGACAACCCTGGAAATATGTAAGCTGCGTTGTGATTGGTTGCTAAGGGCAACAAGTTGAATTTTCCTTTGATCAGTGAGGCCTAGTCGTGTGGCCTTAGATGGTGGCACCATGGGGTGACAATGGCAGACAGCCATGTTTTATGTGGCGATACGGCTTTGTCACCCACTGACGAGATAATCAATGTGCCACGAATTGTAACATGAAGTTTCATGTTCCCAATAAATTTGTATCAGTGTCCTCCTCTATTATGTGCCATTTATAATACTAGTGTCTTATGTGGCAGCGGTGTCGGGGTCTGAGTGCGACTGCTCCCTGTGTATCCCCTATAGCAACGTCCCACCATGCGCCACCGCTACGTATCCTGAATCCTGATTCTTTACACAGCGCTCGTCTTCATCACCTCTCATCATGACCGTCGTCTTCATTACCAGTGATTTATTGCCCTGGAATGATACTTCACATTTGATTCCTGGTGGGCATCTTGCCCATATCCGCACTCATTGGTATATACTGTACGGTACATTCCCTTCTATATATATATATATATATATGGGGATGTATATTTTTTACATACAGAGGGTGACGCGCCCCTGGGCCTGTGCTGAGTAGCGTTGCGCACGCGGGGGCCTACCCGGAGCCGGATCTGATATGGGTAGTAGTCTCGTGGCGGTGACCCGGTCCGTGCCCAGGGAGTCAAGCTGAGTGGCAGAGTTTAGCAGAAGATGGTACGGTGTTCGACTACGCCACCCGTTGAATGCGGCTATGAAGCCGCCGCTGCAGGGCAGACCGCTGAGGCCGGTGGTAAGGTTGTGCAGCGTAGCTGGTAGAACCCCCAACGGGAGGGGTATGGCCTCAGGGCAGCCGACGTGTTTGAAGGGGGTAGCAGGAACCACTCAGAGACGGTGCGGTGTAGTTTTGGGTCTTTACTGGTGACAAGGTAGACCCTCCCGGAGTACTGGCTAGCGATCGGGGCCTGGTCAGTCCGTGAGCTGACGGGATCTCCCCGTGAGCTGACGGGATCTCCCCTGGCCAGGCGGAGTTGTAGGCCTCCCCAACTAATCGTACTCTTCTGGCTACCTTGCTAGAGGCGGGTAAAAGTAGCCCACGTCCCTGAGTGTACCGTGTGGTGCTCACCCGTATGGCCGGTGACTCGGGGCCTTTTGGTAACTTCCGCTCCACGTCGCGGTGCTGGTCCCTTGCGTGTGACCGTGCCTTCGGGTTTCTTGGCCAGAGGGCCTGAAATCCCCTGCCGGGCGGTTTCTGCTGCTGGGTAAGGATTAATCCCCACAGCCTCGGACTCCGGGTCCGGTAAGAACTCTTCAATCAGGGCGAGCTCTACAGCTTCCAGCCCCTGATCTCTTTTAGCACAGCTCCCACAGAGCTCCTGATCTTTCTTGTTCCTAAAGCTGCTCCACTACAGACCAGACTGTGTCTCTGTCTGTGTTCTCTGCTCTTTTTCTCCAACCCTGCCTCAGCCCCAGCTTTATATAGGGGAAGTTCTTTCCCTCCCAGGACTGGGCAGGAGGTGTGGCATGCATAGGATGTCTGACCAGGAAACCTCCCACCTGCTCACAGACGTAATATTGCTATTACTGTGGGAACCAGACCCCTGGGGTGCCACATTCCCCCCTAGTGAAATTTAGTACTCCGGGACTAAACATATTTTTGTAAAACATAACAAGTAAAAACAGAAATGGTACAATAAAGAAAAACACATTAAGATGGTCACGGCATGTCCGCAACCGGGTGCAGTCTTTGAAGAAAACAAAGGTGTCCATTTCACCATGAGACCGGGAGCCGTAACCAGGTAGGGGTCTGTCCTACCCCGAGTCCTTAACAGTCTTAGTCCTTTCCTGGGTTACGCTCCAAACATATGTACAAAGGATTCCGGATAATCCATAAACGACATCTATAAAATAACTAGAAATACACAATTATTTACAAGTAACAGAAAACAGATAAATACAAATAAACAGTCTAAACACTTAGATCCTCCAACGTACGGGCAACTGGCCTCTAGTGGCTCTAGTGGACCTACGGAGCTGACTGACTGGTCCTGAGCTACCAGGTGTAGGAGCTGTCAAAGGTAAACTGGGCAGCTGTCTACGGGCTCTTTGGCTCACTAGGGGTACGGCAGGCTCACTATAAGCAGAGGGTTGATCCTCCTGGTCTGCTTGTGTGGGGTCTTCTGCCTCCTGGACCGGCTGCTCTTCCAGCTCTACCTGTTTCTCCGTAGGTACTTGAGATGCTGGTTGGAGGAAGGTGAGGACGGGTACCACAACAGCGCCATTGACTTGAGTCCAAGACCGAGGGAAGTCTCCGAGCACAGTACTGACCATATCTTCCCTTTCCTCTGCGGGTCGAGGGTCTTCCTGTTCTTCTTCAGGGTTCCGTAGCTGTTCGGGACACTTCTTCAGGTGATCTCGGGATACAATGGCTGTGGTTTCTCCTCCATCCTTACTGATTGTGCAGACTTTCGGGTTCTCATGGCTTGAGGGCAGTACGGTGTACGGGTCCTTCTCCCACTGGTCGTCCAACTTGTGGAGCCGTCTCTTCCTCTTCAAGACCTGCTCTCCAGGTACCAGGGGAACAGCGGGAGCATACTGGTTGTAAGTCTTCTCCTGTCTTTCTCTAGCTTGACAGAGACTTCGCTCCACGCTCTCCTGTACCTTCCGGTACTGCTGCTGCCTTTCTGTGTCCCAGTCTGCTTCTGGTGAAGTGTCCTCGGGTGTCAGGACTCCCATCTCCAGATCAACAGGAAGCTTACCAGGTCTTGCTCTCATTAGGTAAGCCGGGGTACAGTTGGTAGAACCTACCGGGATGTGGTTGTATAGGTCCACCAGATCAGGCAGTTTCTCAGGCCACAGACTGCGTTCTTCCAGGGGCAATGTTTTCAGAAGATCCATCACCACCTGGTTCATTTTCTCGCAGAGCCCATTGGTTTGCGGATGATAGGGTGTTGTCCTTATCTTCCGGCAGCCATACAGAGTACAGAACTCCTGGAAGACTTCCGCTTCAAAGGCAGGTCCCTGGTCCGTCAGCACCTGCTCCGGGTATCCGTGTGGACGGCAGAAGTGCTGCTGGAAGGCTCTAGCTGCTGTTTGAGCCGTTAAGTCCTTGACCGGGACCACCACCAGGAACCGGGAGTAATGATCTACGATTGTGAGGGCGTAGACATACCCAGATCTGCTTGGAGCCAGTTTCACATGGTCCAGGGCTACCAGTTCCAGTGGCTGTCGGGTGATGATGGGCCGCAAGGGAGTCTTCTGGCTGGCACGGTCCTTCCTTCTTAGGTGGCACGGTCCACAGTCTCTGCACCACCTCTCGATGGCTCCTCTCATGCCTACCCAGTAGAACCGCTCACGCAATAAGAACTCCAGCTTCTTCCACCCGAAATGTCCTGCTCCGTTGTGGTACGCCTCCAGAATCATAGCCGCGTCTCGTCTGGGGACCACTACCTGCCAGGTCAACTCATGTGTTCGAGAGTTAACAATTCTCCGGCACAACTTCTCCCTGTAGAGGAACAGCCTACTTTTCTCCTTCCACAGTTGCTTAGTCTCCTCCGGAGCGTCTGGGTCAAGGCGGGCATCTGGCTGAGTCAACATCTCCTTCACCAGTCGGACGGCGGGGTCACTGTCTTGCGTTTCCGCCCAGTTGTAATGAGGTAAAGGGTTGAACGTAGCGGATTGCTTACCCCTTACACGGTGGGAATACTGGGTAGTCCCATGCCGGTGGAACGCGGGAAGTTCAACTTCTTCCAGTCCCTCTGGATCTTCCCCCACGTCCGGTAGGTTTGGCATTCTGGACAAGGCATCCGCGTTGGTATTGGAGCGTCCTGCCCGGTATTTGATTGTGAACTCAAAGTTGGACAGGCGGGCCATCCATCTCTGCTCCAGGGCACCGAGTCTTGCCGTATCCAGGTGTGTCAACGGGTTGTTATCCGTGTACACAGTGAACCGGGAAGAGGCGAGGTAGTGCTTAAAGCGTTCGGTGACTGCCCACACCACTGCCAGGAATTCTAGCTTGAATGAGCTGTAATTCTCAGGGTTTCTTTCGGTGGGTCGCAGTTTTCGGCTGGCGTAAGCAATTACCCGTTCTTTCCCCTGCTGGATCTGGGACAGTACGGCTCCTAGCCCGATGTTACTTGCGTCGGTGTAGAGGATAAAGGGCTGGCTGTAATCCGGGTATGCCAGGATTTCATCCCCCGTGAGGGCCATCTTCAGCTGGCGGAAGGACTCTTCTTCCAACT
Organism: Phyllobates terribilis; assembly: GCF_046119375.1. NCBI lineage: Eukaryota > Metazoa > Chordata > Amphibia > Anura > Dendrobatidae > Phyllobates > Phyllobates terribilis. The sequence goes on along the minus strand of NW_027362773.1, from coordinate 161,966,889 downwards.
TCTCCCATCTGAAGGGCGGCTTCTGGTTCTTGGCCTTCCTGGACTGGCCTATCAGGAGGTCCTGCATAGGAGCTGCTTTTTTGGTGAAACCGGGAATGAATCTTCGGTAGTAGCCTACCAACCCGAGGAACTGCCTCACTTCCTTTACGCTGGAGGGGCTTGGCCATTCCTTAATTGCGGTGATCTTATCAGGGTCGGGAGCCACTCCGTCAGCACTCACCACGTGTCCCAGGTACTGCACCTTTGGTTTCAGGAGGTGACACTTGGAGGGTTTCACCTTTAGGCCGTAGTTTGCCAGGGCTTCGAACACTTCTGCCAGGTGTTTCAGGTGGTCCTCGTAGGTCTTGGAGTAGACGATGACATCGTCCAGGTATAACAGGACCGTCTCGAAGTTTCGGTGTCCCAGACAGCATTCCATCAATCGTTGGAAGGTTCCTGGTGCGTTGCAGAGTCCGAACGGCATGCAGGTAAACTCGCTAAGTCCCATCGGGGTGGTGAATGCGGTCTTCTCCCGGTCCGCCTCTGCTACAGGAACCTGCCAGTACCCGCTAGTGAGATCCAAAGTGGAGAAGAAGTTAGCAGATTTTAAAGCAGCCAAAGACTCCTCTATCCTTGGTAAGGGGTACGCATCTTTGTGTGTGATACGGTTGATTTTCCGGTAATCTACACACATTCTCATGGTGTTGTCTTTCTTTTTAACCAAGACTAGTGGAGCTGCCCAGGGGCTACAGCTATCCCTGATTACCCCAGCCTCCTTCATGTCTCTAAGCATCCCCTTGGAGTGTTGGTAGTGTGCAGGGGGTACGGGTCGGTATCTCTCCTTTATGGGAGGATGGTCTCCCGTGGGGATATGGTGTTCTACCCCCTTTACTCGCCCGAAGTCTAACGGGTGTTTACTAAACACTCTCTCGTACTCTTGAACCACCCGATAGACTCCTTGTTTCTGGTGTGAGGGAGTGGAGTCAGTACCCAGATGTAGTTGCTGACACCAGTCCTCCATTGGTTTCTTAGAGCCGTTACCTTCCTCTGGTTGGGATGGAGGTAAGGGTTCCACGGCCTGTACAGAATTCTGATTGATGGTATACAATTTGGCTAGCGTAGCATACCGGGGCAGGTACACTTCCCTTTTCCCGATGTTTATTATGCGAACGGGCACCCTCCCATGGCGTACATCAACCACCCCCCGTGCTGTCAAAATGGTGGGCCTACTGTCTGAGTAGACGGGTTCTACCATTGCTTGGTAATCTCTACCTCTTAGACCAATAGCTGCCCGGCACCAAATCATCATTTCACTTTTTGGGGGCATGGCAATAGGGAAAGGGTCACACATTCTCACGCTTCCAATCTCACCACCGGAGAGTTCCACCTGTTGCCGCCGCATCAGTGCCCGGATCTCTTTTTGGAGCACTCGCTGCTGGCCGGAGCTGGCGTTCTTGGCAACCTGCTGTAAAATGAAAATCACCTCTGCAAGACAATTTTCAATCACATTAGTTCCTAGAGTTATCTTTGGGTGACTCTCGCGCTTGTCAATGTCTACAATGATCAGTCCCTGTGCTGCCAGTTCGACTCTACCGACTTTAATGGTCATCTCTTTGAATCCGATCTGTGGCACGGGTTGACCATTGCTGGCGATGATACTCAAGTCGTCGTCAGGGTAGCGGGTTATATCCGAATCATTCCAGTACTGCTTAAAGAGTACGTACGGGATGGTGGTGACCTGTGACCCGGTGTCCAGTAGGGCACTCATAGGAATGCCATCCAGTACTACAGGCAAGACTGGACGTCCTCCCACGTATTTGTCACGCCAGTTCGATGGGCCTGGTGATCTTATTCCTAGGGGTTGGCCCTCTACCCCAGGTTGTGCCAGTTTAAAGGACAGTACCTTGCCATATGTCCGGGTTGATTGCAGCGGCGGCAGATGGGTTGTCCGTCCTCGTTGTATCGGTCGCTGGGTCTTCCTCTGGCCGGTGGGGTCCTCCTTGGTCGACGCCACGGGATGTCCTCCGGTCCGGATGCCAGCTGGATCTTCCCTGGAGCAGCAACCTGTAAAGACTGCACAGTTCGGGTTAGCGCAGCAACGCTTTTAGTTAGCTCTTGGACCTGATGGTGCAGGTCTGTAGCCGGGTCATTGTTTAAAGCCTGCGCATCAGCTCCCACAGGCCCTGCCGACAAGGGCGCCGCCTCCTGGTGGTAAGTGGTAGTAGGGCGCCTGTGGGCCACAACGCCACCCGGTGCCGGTTCTCGGAGCACCCGGATGGCTCTGTCCTTGAACTGTGCAAAGTCCAGATGAGGATCCTGTAAGGTCATTGCCCGCAACTGGGTTCGGTGGGCATTGCAATATAGTCCCTCTATAAATTGTTCGGTCAACAGCCTGTCCTCTTTTCCCACGCCGTCAGGGTCGGTCTGCTTAATGGCTCTCAGGGCCTCTTGTAGGGTTAATGCATAGTCCCGTATATTCTCATGTGCTCGCTGTTTGCACCCGTAGAATCTAAGCTTAATCTCGGCTGAGGTGCGGGTATCAAAGGTGTCCTTCAGCCGGTTTAATATCCCTGCGACAGTCCTCCTCCCAGGTGGCCCGGACTTTACCTCCCTTTGGGCTGCCCCGGTTAGTTGGGCCACCAGGATGCTCACTTTTTGCTCTTCTGTGAGGGGGTACACCTGGAAGAGGCTATCCAGCTTTTCTCTAAAGTCATTCAGGGTATGTGACTCCCCTGAGTACTGGGGTAGCCAGGCTGCCCCCGGGATATAGGGCATCGTGAAAGGCATGACCGCAGCAGCGGTGGCGCTGGCGGTGGCTGTGGCAGTGAAGCTCTCCTCCGTATCCGACATCTTCCTCCCCCCTAGTGGACCGTGGCCTACCTTGCGATGATCCTCTTCCGTAGGCCGCGGCTCCGCAGTGGATCGTCAGGGTCGAGGACCTTCCGTCGCGCTCCTATGACGTCGGCGTCTGCTGGGCTCCTTCCAGGACCTTACGCAACGTCCGGACGTGAGGCGGGGCTTCAGTTCTCGCGCGCTTTCAGAGTCCATGCCCCTCTTCTTCCCGCGCGGCGTCTTCAAGATGGCGTCCAACGGCGGGAAAACTCCACGGATGGCGGGAAGAAGGCAGAAGATGGCGCCGGATGGCGGGAAAACTTCACGGATGGCGGGAAGAAGGCAGAAGATGGCGCCGGATGGCGGGAATCTTCACCACAGGTAAGTTTAAAAGTCTCTTTTTCAGGCACGCAGTACCCGGTGGTTGCGGGCACGAAATCCTGCCGACTACGCCAAAGTTGACGCGCCCCTGGGCCTGTGCTGAGTAGCATTGCGCACGCGGGGGCCTACCCGGAGCCGGATCTGATAGGGGTAGTAGTCTCGTGGCGGTGACCCGGTCCGTGCCCAGGGAGTCAAGCTGAGTGGCAGAGTTTAGCAGAAGATGGTACGGTGTTCGACTACGCCACCCGTTGAATGCGGCTATGAAGCCGCCGCTGCAGGGCAGACCGCTGAGGCCGGTGGTAAGGTTGTGCAGCGTAGCTGGTAGAACCCCCAACGGGAGGGGTATGGCCTCAGGGCAGCCGACGTGTTTGAAGGGGGTAGCAGGAACCACTCAGAGACGGTGCGGTGTAGTTTTGGGTCTTTACTGGTGACAAGGTAGACCCTCCCGGAGTACTGGCTAGCGATCGGGGCCTGGTCAGTCCGTGAGCTGACGGGATCTCCCCGTGAGCTGACGGGATCTCCCCTGGCCAGGCGGAGTTGTAGGCCTCCCCAACTAATCGTACTCTTCTGGCTACCTTGCTAGAGGCGGGTAAAAGTAGCCCACGTCCCTGAGTGTACCGTGTGGTGCTCACCCGTATGGCCGGTGACTCGGGGCCTTTTGGTAACTTCCGCTCCACGTCGCGGTGCTGGTCCCTTGCGTGTGACCGTGCCTTCGGGTTTCTTGGCCAGAGGGCCTGAAATCCCCTGCCGGGCGGTTTCTGCTGCTGGGTAAGGATTAATCCCCACAGCCTCGGACTCCGGGTCCGGTAAGAACTCTTCAATCAGGGCGAGCTCTACAGCTTCCAGCCCCTGATCTCTTTTAGCACAGCTCCCACAGAGCTCCTGATCTTTCTTGTTCCTAAAGCTGCTCCACTACAGACCAGACTGTGTCTCTGTCTGTGTTCTCTGCTCTTTTTCTCCAACCCTGCCTCAGCCCCAGCTTTATATAGGGGAAGTTCTTCCCCTCCCAGGACTGGGCAGGAGGTGTGGCATGCATAGGATTCCTGACCAAGAGACCTCCCACCTGCTCACAGACGTAATATTGCTATTACTGTGGGAACCAGACCCCTGGGGTGCCACAAGGGCACAGTGTATATGACGCGCCCCTGGGCCTGTGTCGCGCTGCGTTGCGCACGCGGGAGCTTACCCGGAGCCAGATCTCTTGAGGGTTGTAGTCTCGTGGCGGTGATCCGGTCCGTGCCCAGGGAGTCAGACTAAGTGGCGCTGTATCAGCGGTAGATGATGGACGACTACGCCACCCGTTGAATGCAGCTATGGAGCTGCCGCTGCAGGGCAGACCGCTGAGGCCGGTGGAAGGATGGTGCAGCGTGGATGGTATAACCCCCAACGGGAGGGGTATGGCCTCAGGGCAGCCGACGTGGATGATGGGGGTAGCAGGAACCACTCAGAGACGATGCGGTGTAGTTCAGGGTCTTTACTGGTGACAAAGATAGACCCTCCCGGAGTACTGGCTAGCGGTTGGGGCCTGGTCAGTCCTTGAGCAGATGGGATCTCCCCTGGCCAGGCGGAGTTGTAGGCCTCCCAAACTAACGATACTCTTCTGGCTACCTTGCTAGAAGCGGGTATAAGTAGCCCACGTCCCTGAGTGTACCGTGTGGTGCTCACCCGTATGGCCGGTGACTCGGGGCCTTCTAGTAGCTTCCGCTCCACGACGGCGGTGCTGGTCCCACGCGTGTGACCGTGCCTTCGGGTTTCTGGGCCAGAGGACCTGCAATCCCCTGCCGGTCGGTTTCTGCTGCTGGATAGGAGTTAGTCCCCACAGCCTCGGACTCCGGGTCCGGAGATAACTTCTCAGTCAGGGCGAGCTCTGCAGCTGCCAGCCCCTGACTCCTTGTAGTACTGCTCCCACAGAGCTCCTGATGTTCTTTCCTATATCTGCTTCTCTTCTCTGTCTCTACTTCTTCTCTACTCACTAACCCTGCCTCAGCCCTAGGTTTATATAGGGGAAGTTCTTCCCCTCCCAGGACTGGGCAGGAGGTGTGGCATGCACAGGATCCCTGACCAAGAGACCTCCCACCTGCTCTCAGACATAACATTGCTGTTACTGTGGAAACCAGATCCCTGGGGTGCCACATTCCCCCCTAGTGAAATTTAGTACTCCGGGACTAAACATATTTTTAGAAAAACATAACAAGGTATAAACAATAATAATAGTACAATAAGAAAAACATATAAAGATGGTCACGGCGTGTCCGCAACCGGGTGCAGTTTTTGAAGCAAAGCAAGGTGTCCATTTCACCAAAACAGGGAGACGTAACCAGGTAGGGGTCTGTCCTGCCCCGAGTCCTTAACAGTCTTTAGTCCGTCCTGGGTTACGCTCCAACTATACACAAAGGATTCCCGGTAAATCCACCAAAGACTCCTGTAAATAACTAGAAACACAAAATTATACACAAGCAACAATAACAGACAAACATTAATAAGATAACTTAAACACTTAGATCCTCCAACGTGCGGGTAACTGGCCTCTAGTGGCCCTAGTGGACCTACGGAGCTGACTGTCTAGCCCTGAACTACAGGGTGTAGGAGCTGTCAAGGGTAAACTGGGCAGCTGTCTACCGGCTCTTTGGCTCACTAGGGGTACGGCAGGCTCACTATAAGCAGAGGGTTGATCCTCCTGTTCTGCTTGTGTGGAGTCTTCTGCCTCCTGGACCGGCTGCTCTTCCAGCTCTACCTGTTGCTCCGTAGGCACTTGGGATGCTGGTTGGAGGAACGTGAGGACGGGTACCACAACTGCACCATTGACTTGAGTCCAGGACCGAGGGAAGTCTCCGAGCACAGTACTAACCATATCTTCCCTTTCCTCTACGGGTCGATGGTCTTCTTGTTCCTCTTCAGGGTTCCGTAGCTGTTCAGGACACTTCTTCAGGTGATCCCGGGATACAATGGCTATGGTCTCCCCTCCGTCTTTACTGATGGTACAGACTTTCGGGTTCTCGTGGCTTGAGGGCAGTACGGTGTACGGGTCCTTCTCCCACTGGTCGTCCAACTTGTGGAGCCGTCTTTTCCTCTTCAAGACCTGCTCTCCGGGTACCAGGGGAACAGCGGGAGCATACTGGTTGTAAGTTTTCTCTTGTTTTTCCCTAGCCTGACAGAGACTTCGCTCCACGCTCTCCTGTACTTTCCGGTACTGCTGCTGCCTCTCTGTGTCCCAGTCTGCTTCTGGTGAAGTGTCCTCGGGTGTCAGGACTCCCATTTCCAGGTCAACAGGTAACTTACCAGGTCTCGCCCTCATTAGGTAAGCCGGGGTACAGTTGGTGGAACCTACCGGGATGTGGTTGTATAGGTCCACCAGATCGGGCAGCTTCTCAGGCCACAGACTGCGTTCTTCCAGGGGCAACATTTTCAGGAGATCCATTACCACCTGGTTCATTTTCTCACAAAGTCCATTAGTTTGCGGATGATAGGGTGTCGTCCTTATCTTCCGGCAGCCATACAGATTGCAGAATTCCTGGAAGACCTCCGCTTCAAAGGCAGGTCCCTGGTCCGTCAGCACTTGGTCCGGGTACCCGTGTGGACGGCAGAAGTGCTGCTGGAAGGCTCTAGCTGCTGTTTGAGCCGTTAAGTCCTTGACGGGGACGACAACCAAGAACCGGGAGTAATGATCCACAATGGTTAACGCGTAGACGTAGCCACTTCTGCTTGGGGTCAGTTTTACATGATCCAAGGCTACCAGTTCCAACGGCTGCCGGGTGACGATGGACTGCAGGGGAGTCTTCTGGCTGGCACGGTCCTTCCTTCTTAGGTTGCACGGGCCACAGTCTCTGCACCACCTCTCGATGGTTCCCCTCATGCCTACCCAGTGGAACCGCCCACGCAGCAGGAACTCCAGCTTCTTCCATCCGAAGTGTCCTGCCCCGTCGTGGTATGCCTCCATCACCATGGCTGCGTCTCTCCGTGGCACCACTACTTGCCAGATTAGTTCATGCGTCCGGGAGTTAACCATTCTGCGGCACAACTTCCCCTTGTAAAGGAACAGTCGACTCTTCTCAGCCCACAGTTGCTTGGCTTCCTCCGGAGCGTCTGGGTCAAGGCGAGCCTCTGGCCGAGTCAGCATCTCTTTTACCAGCCGGACGGCAGGGTCACTGTCTTGCGTTTCCTCCCAGTCGTAGTGAGGCAAGGGGTTAAACGTAGCGGCTTGCTTACTCCTTACCCGATGGGAATACTGGATAGTCCCATGACGGTGGAACGCGGGGAGTTCGACTTCTTCCAGTCCCTCTGGATCTTCTCCTACGTCCGGTAGGTTTGGCATCCTGGACAGGGCGTCCGCGTTGGTATTGGAGCGTCCTGCCCGGTATTTGATTGTGAACTCGTAGTTGGACAGACGGGCCATCCATCTCTGCTCTAGGGCACCGAGTCTTGCCGTGTCCAGGTGTGTCAACGGGTTGTTATCCGTGTACACGGTGAACCGGGAAGCAGCGAGGTAGTGCTTAAAGCGTTCGGTGACTGCCCACACCACTGCCAGGAACTCTAGCTTAAATGAGCTGTAATTTTCAGGGTTTCTTTCGGTGGGTCGCAGTTTTCGGCTAGCGTAAGCGATTACTCGTTCTTTCCCCTGCTGGATCTGGGACAGTACGGCTCCTAGCCCGATGTTACTTGCGTCGGTGTAGAGGATAAAGGGCTGGCTGTAATCAGGGTACGCCAGGATTTCATCCCCCGTGAGGGCCATCTTCAGCTGGCGGAAGGACTCTTCTTCTAACTTCTCCCATTTGAAGGGTGGCTTCTGGTTCTTGGCCTTCCGGGACTGGCCTATCAGGAGGTCCTGCATAGGAGCTGCCTTTTTGGTGAAACCGGGGATGAATCTGCGGTAATAGCCTACCAACCCGAGGAACTGCCGCACTTCCTTTACACTGGAGGGACTTGGCCATTCCTTAATTGCGGTGATCTTATCAGGGTCGGGAGCCACTCCATCAGCGCTCACCACGTGTCCCAGGTACTGCACCTTTGGTTTCAGGAGGTGACACTTGGAGGGTTTCACCTTTAGGCCGTAGCTTGCCAGAGCTTCGAACACTTCCGCCAGGTGTTTCAGGTGGTCCTCATACGTCTTGGAATATACGATGACATCGTCCAGGTACAACAGGACCGTCTCAAAGTTTCTGTGGCCCAGACAACACTCCATTAATCGTTGGAAGGTTCCTGGTGCATTGCAGAGTCTGAACGGCATGCAGGTAAACTCGCTAAGTCCCATCGGGGTGGTGAATGCGGTCTTCTCCCGGTCCGCCTCTGCTACAGGAACCTGCCAGTACCCACTAGTGAGATCCAAGGTAGAGAAGAAGTTAGCAGATCTTAAAGCAGCCAAAGACTCCTCTATCCTTGGTAAGGGGTACGCATCCTTGTGTGTGATACGGTTGATTTTCCGGTAATCTACACACATCCTCATGGTGTTGTCTTTCTTTTTGACTAAGACTAGTGGAGCTGCCCAGGGGCTACAGCTATCCCTGATCACCCCAGCCTCCTTCATGTCTCTAAGCATCCCCTTGGCGTGTTGGTAGTGTGCAGGGGGTACGGGTCGATACCTCTCTTTTATGGGAGGATGGTCTCCCGTGTGGATGTGGTGTTCTACCCCCTTGACTCGCCCGAAGTCTAACGGGTGTTTACTAAACACTCTCTCGTACTCTTGAACCACCCGATAGACTCCCTGTTTCTGGTGTGAGGGAGTGGAGTCAGTACCCAAATGTAGTTGCTGACACCAGTCCTCCATTGTTTCTTTAGAGCCGTTACCTTCCTCCGGGGAAGATGGAGGCAAGGGTTCTACGGACTGTATGGAATTTTGATTGATGGTATACAATTTGGCTAGCGTAGCATACCGGGGCAGGTACACTTCCCTCTTCCCGATATTTATTATGCGAACGGGCACCCTCCCATGGCGTACATTGACCACCCCCCGTGCTGTCAAAATGGTGGGCCTACTGTCTGAGTAAACTGGTTCTACCATTGCTTGGTAATCTCTACCTCTCAGACCAATAGCTGCCCGGCACCAAATCATCATTTCACTTTTTGGGGGCATGGCAATAGGGAAAGGGTCACACATTCTTACGCTACCAATCTCACCACCGGAGAGTTCTAGCTGTTGCCGTCGCATCAGTGCCCGGATCTCTTTCTGGAGCACTTGCTGCTGGCCGGAGCTGGCGTTCTTGGCAACCTGCTGTAAAAGGAAAATCACCTCTGCAAGACAATTTTCAATTACATTAGTTCCTAGAGTTATCTTTGGGTGACTCTCGTGTTTGTCAATGTCTACAATGATCAGTCCCTGTGCTGCCAGTTCGACTCTACCGATTTTAATGGTCACCTCTTTAAATCCAATCTGTGGCACGGGCTGACCATTGCTGGCGATGATACTCAAGTCGTCGTCAGGGTAGCGGGTGATATCCGAGTCATTCCAGTACTGCTTGAAGAGCACGTACGGGATGGTGGTGACCTGTGACCCGGTGTCCAGTAGGGCACTCATAGGAATGCCATCCAGTACCACGGGTAAGACTGGACGTCCTCCCACATATTTGTCGCGCCAGTTCGATGGGCCTGGTGATCTTTTTCCTGGGGGTTGGCCCTCTACCCCAGGTTGTGCCAGTTTAAAGGACAGTACCTTGCCATATGTCCGGGTTGATTGCAGCGGCGGCAGATGGGTCGTCCGTCCTCGTATCGGTCGCTGGGTCTTCCTCTGGCCGGTGGGGTCCTCCTTGGTCGACGCCACGGGATGTCCTCCGGTCCGGATGCCAGCTGGATCTTCCCTGGAGTGGAAACCTGTAAAGACTGCACAGTTCGGGTTAGCGCAGCAACGCTTTTAGCTAGCTCTTGGACCTGATGGTGCAGGTCTGGAGCCGGGTCATTGTTCAAAGCCTGCGCATCAGCTCCCACAGGCCCTGCCGACAAGGGCGCCGCCTCCTGGTGGTAAGTGGTAGTGGGGCGTCTGGGGGTCACAACGCCACCTGGTGCCGGTTCTCGAAGCACCCGGATGGCTCTGTCCTTGAACTGTGCAAATCCCAGATGAGGGTCCTGTAAGGCCATTGCCCGCAACTGGGTTCGGTGGGCATTGCAATATAAACCCTCTATAAATTGTTCAGTCAACAGCCTGTCCTCGTCTCCCACGCCGTCAGGGTCGGTCTGCTTAATGGCTCTCAGGGCCTCTTGTAGGTTCAGGGCATAGTCCCTTATACTCTCATGTGCCCGCTGTTTGCACCCGTAGAATCTAAGCTTGATCTCGGCTGAGGTGCGGGTATCAAAGGTGTCCCTCAGCCGGGTTAGTATCCCTGCGACAGTCCTCCCCCCAGGTGGCCAGGACTTTACCTCCCTTTGGGCTGCTCCGGTTAATTGGGCCACCAGGATGCTCACTTTTTGCTCCTCTGTGAGGGGGTACACCTGGAAGAGGCTATCCAGCTTTTCTCTAAAGTCATGCAGGGTATGTGACTCCCCTGAGTACTGGGGTAACCAGGCTGCCCCCGGGATATAGGGCATGGTGAAAGGCATGACCGCAACAGCGGTGGCGCTGGCGGGGATTGAAGCGGTGAAGCTCTCCTCCGTATCCGACATCCTTCTCCCCCCTAGTGGACCGTGGCCTACCTTCCGATGATCCTCTTCCGTAGGCCGCGGCTCCGCAGTGGATCGTCAGGGTTGAGGACCTTCCGTCGCGCTCCTGTGACGTCGGCGTCTGCTGGGCTCCTTCCAGGACCTTACGCAACGTCCGGACGTGAGGCGGGGCTTCAGTTCTCGCGCGCTTTCGGAGTCCACGCCCCTCTTCTTCCCGCACGGCGTCCTCAAGATGGCGTCCAATGGCGGGAAAACTCCACGTATGGCGGGAAGAAGGCCGAAGATGGCGCCGGATGGCGGGAAAACTCCACCGATGGCGGGAAGGAAGCGGAAGATGGCGCCGGATGGCGGGAATCTTCACCACAGGTAAGTTTGAACAGTCTTTTTCAGGCACGCAGTACCCGGTGGTTGCGGGCACGAAATCCTGCCGACTACGCCAAAAGTTGACGCGCCCCTGGGCCTGTGTCGCGCTGCGTTGCGCACGCGGGAGCTTACCCGGAGCCGGATCTCTTGAGGGTTGTAGTCTCGTGGCGGTGATCCGGTCTGTGCCCAGGGAGTCAGACTAAGTGGCGCTGTATCAGCGGTAGATGATGGACGACTACGCCACCCGTTGAATGCAGCTATGGAGCTGCCGCTGCAGGGCAGACCGCTGAGGCCGGTGGAAGGATGGTGCAGCGTGGATGGTATAACCCCCAACGGGAGGGGTATGGCCTCAGGGCAGCCGACGTGGATGATGGGGGTAGCAGGAACCACTCAGAGACGATGCGGTGTAGTTCAGGGTCTTTACTGGTGACAAAGATAGACCCTCCCGGAGTACTGGCTAGCGGTTGGGGCCTGGTCAGTCCTTGAGCAGATGGGATCTCCCCTGGCCAGGCGGAGTTGTAGGCCTCCCAAACTAACGATACTCTTCTGGCTACCTTGCTAGAGGCGGGTATAAGTAGCTCACGTCCCTGAGTGTACCGTGTGGTGCTCACCCGTATGGCCGGTGACTCGGGGCCTTCTAGTAGCTTCCGCTCCACGACGGCGGTGCTGGTCCCACGCGTGTGACCGTGCCTTCGGGTTTCTGCTGCTGGATAGGAGTTAGTCCCCACAGCCTCGGACTCCGGGTCCGGAGATAACTTCTCAGTCAGGGCGAGCTCTGCAGCTGCCAGCCCCTGACTCCTTGTAACACTGCTCCCACAGAGCTCCTGATGTTCTGTTCCTATATTTGCTTCTCTTCTCTGTCTCTACTTCTTCTCTACTCACTAACCCTGCCTCAGCCCTAGGTTTATATAGGGGAAGTTCTTCCCCTCCCAGGACTGGGCAGGAGGTGTGGCATGCACAGGATCCCTGACCAAGAGACCTCCCACCTGCTCTCAGACATAACATTGCTGTTACTGTGGAAACCAGATCCCTGGGGTGCCACATATATATTTTTATATTCAGGGTGTACTGTGTATATATTTGTTTGTATAGTAAATTAATTTGGCCATTTATATATATATAAAAAAATAATAATAGGGGTGCCACAAGGTAATTTTTTTTTTTTTTCACCAAAGGGTCCTTTAGGGCCAAAAAGGTTGGGAAACATTAGTTTACCGTAAGGTGCGCCTACCACTGCCAGACACTTTTTAATAACTTTGCAGAACGTTGTGCTTGGGCTGCAGTCTCTGGGTGCAGACTCACAGGTTGCAGACCCCTGAGGCCTCCAGGATGGTATCCGCAGCTCCAGGGGCGAACATACCAATGGTGCGACCTGTGCAGCCCCCCAGGGGCCCAAGAGGTAAGGGGGCCGCTACCACCTCCAAAGATATTGGAATTGTGCATTACGATGAGCTAAGGGCCCATATATTGCTCTTGCACAGGGGCCCCCTCGTGTCTAGGTCCACCACTGCGCAGCTCATTATCTATGGAATTGAGGTTTATTCTCCTCCAGGGTCGCTCTACGTATTAATGTCTTACACCGGTCTGTCTTCAGTTTGCAGTGATCCAGATCGACACAGCCCGAGAACTGGAGGACCCCGACTTCTTGACTGAGAGCTACCTTAACCTGGCCCGCAGCAATGAGAAATTGTGTGAGTTCCAGAAGACCATTTCCTACTGCAAGACCTGTTTGAACATGCAGGGAACATCTGTCAGCTTGCAGCTGAATGGACAGGTGTCACTAAGCCTGGGGAATGCCTATCTCGGCCTCAGCGTGTTCCAGAAAGCCCTGGAATGCTTTGAGAAAGCTTTAAGATATGCCCATAACAATGACGACAAGATGCTGGAGTGCCGGGTCTGCTGCAGCCTTGGAGGTCTTTACACGCAGCTCAAGGTTAGAAACCTAAGACGTATGGATGTTCAATGCTATCATGTCTACCTTCCGCTTAATTAAAGGGAACTGACACCAAGGTCCTGTGTTAGCCGTGGGCTCCACAACCTAATATTGGGGGTGGGATGGTCATATTCAGCTCTGTATAAAACCACTTCATCTCAAAGTGATCATCCCGTGGCTTCCAGCATCAAGATCACCACAATTGGCAGGTCTTAGGTAAAGTCTTAAGGAAAGTTCCCGGGAATGTATCGCGGCCGTCTTTACCCGATCAGCGGAAATACGCTTTAATATGAAGAGTTTTGGTTTTTTTTAGCTTTTTCTTTTTTTTTTTTCTGGAGAGTTTTTGAAAATCACCTGGTAGGGAGAAAAAAAAAAAAAAGTGCATGTTACTACTGTGAAGGAGATCCTGACTTAAACCTCTCCAAACTAGGAACTGTCCAATCAGAAAGAACACTTCTGAAAAAAAAAAAAGCTTCCAAAACTCTTCAAAACCGCTTCAGGAAAATAAAAACTCTCGAAGTGTTTCCTAAAGTGGTTTCACACTTCTGAAAAAAAAAAGCTTCCAAAACTCTTCAAAATCGCTTCAGGAAAATAAAAACTCTCGAAGTGTTTCCTAAAGTGGTTTCACACTTCTGAAAAAAAAAAAAAAAAAGCTTCCAAAACTCTTCAAAATCGCTTCAGGGAAATAAAAACTCTCGAAGTGTTTCCTAAAGCAGTTTCACACTTCTGAAAAAAAAAAAAAAAAACTTCCAAAACTCTTCAAAACCGCTTCAGGAAAATAAAAGCTCTCCCCAAAAAGAAAAAAAAAAAGTGTTTCCTATAGCGGTTTAAGCTTCAAAAAAATAATTTTTAGTTACTCAAAATCATGGTCTAAAGAGAGTGTTCTCACTGAATTTTTTGATTTGCTTAGTTTTTGAGGAGTTGGAAAAAAAAAAACAAGAGCTTTCATTGGTAGTTAGAGAGTTTCTGCTCCAAAAACTCAGCAAAAATAACTCAGTGTGAACATACCTTTAGGCAATGTGCAGACAGAGCTTTTTTGATAGGGTCAGAAACCACAGTAATGTCTTCTGAGATGGGAGAATATCTGTCGGTCGGCCTATAAATCACCAAAGCTTCTTGCTCCGAGATATTGGGGTGCAGAGTTCTGAACCAGCTCCAGGGGAAAAGGGGCATTTAGATTTTTGCTCCCCTTGCTTAGTGTAAGCCCTCTGTAGTCGTGTCAGAAATGTATTTTTCACATTACCTTTCTACTTTTTCATAACTTGAGATTTTTTTTTTTTTGCAATTTAATGCTGTAATTAAATTTGCACGAAAAGTTGTGGTGTTCTCTTCCCGGTTGTTATCACAGCATTTCTCCCGCTCCCTCTTCCGCGTCTTGCAGGACTTCGAGAAGGCCCTTTTCTTTCCATGTAAAGCAGCTGAACTGGTCAACGACTACGGGAAAGGCTGGAGTCTGAAATACCGAGCCATGAGCCAATACCACATGGCTGCTGCGTACCGAAAACTTGGCCGCTTAACAGATGCAATGGAGTGTTGTGAGGTACGGGACGGACGGAGGACGTATACATGGTGCTTGTAATACCGGGGGTAATGTCTGCGCTATAGGAATGTACACAATTTCTGGTCATTATATGACCTGTATCTGGCATTTTTTCACCATTTGTCTCTCTCTGCTGTCTCTATCTCTAGTTTTCAGTTGTCTCTGAGCTAGTGGGGAGACAAGTTGCCATGATGTCTTCCATACACAGCACACACAGACATGAGAGATTCCTGCTCGTCTTTCTCTATGTATCACACATGTACAGTGGCAGCATGAAGGGCATTATATAATAGCACTGAGCTGTGTAGCTGTGAATCCACGACTGGCGTGAGATAAACACTTACTAGAAAGCAGCAGAATCATTGAGGAGATTATATAGCTGTACTGAGCACTGTAGATGTTTGCCCAGCACAGGGGTGATATAAAACACTTACTAGAAAGCAGCAGTATGGAGGACATTGTACAGCAGGGTTGAGCAGTGTAGCTGTGAATCCACTTTGGTGAGATAAAACACTTACTAGAAAGCAGTGTAGCTTTGCACCAGCTTGTGGCTCTAGATGTGAGAGTGCTGCTCTGGATGAATGTCTCTGTAAATATAGCAGGTATTTATTTCATAGATAGATCCCAGGATCCCCCTTGGTCTTGTGTGGTTCTTGTTTTTTTGGGAGGTAACAGGCTTGTAATAGGATTTCTTGGATCATAGGAGTCTATGAAAATAGCGATGCAACACGGTGACCGACCGCTTCAAGCGCTTTGTCTTCTGTGCTTCGCGGACATTCACAGGAGCCACGGAGACATTGAGGTGAGTGTTCCACTTTCACTGCCTGAAGCTAGGCATTCCTTGGCTATGCGGGTATTCCTTGGCTGTGTGGGCAATCCTTGGCTATGCGGGTATTCCTTGGCTATGCGGGTATTCCTTGGCTGTGCGGGCATTCCTTAGCTATGCGGGCATTCCTTGGCTATGCGGGCATTCTTTGGCTGTGCGGCATTCCTTGGCTATGCGGGTATTCCTTGGCTGTGCGGGCATTTCTTGGCTGTGCGGCATTCCTTGGCTATGCGGGCATTCCTTGGCTGTGCAGGCATTTCTTGGCTATGCGGGCATTTCTTGGCTGTGAAGGCATTTCTTGGCTGTGCGGGCATTCCTTGGCTGGGTGGCATTCCTTGGCTGTGAAGGCATTCCTTGGCTGTGCGGCATTCCTTGGCTGTGCGGGCATTCCTTGGCTGTGCGGGCATTCCTTGGCTGTGCGGCATTCCTTGGCTATGCAGGCATTTCTTGGCTATGCATGCATTCATTGGCTATGCGGGAATTCCTTGGCTGTGCGGCATTTCTTGGCTATGTGGGCATTCCTTGGCTGTGTGGGCATTTCTTGGCTGTGTGGGCATTCCTTGGCTGTGTGGCATTCCTTGGCTGTGTGCGCATTCCTTGGCTGTGTGGCATTCCTTGGCTGTGTGGGCATATATTGGCTGTGTGGCATTCCTTGGCTGTGTGGCATTCCTTGGCTGTGCGGGCATTCCTTGGCTGTGTGGGCATTTATTGGCTATGCGTGCATTCCTTGGCTGTGTGGCATTCCTTGGCTGTGTGGGCATATATTGGCTGTGTGGCATTCCTTGGCTGTGTGGCATTCCTTGGCTGTGCGGGCATTCCTTGGCTGTGTGGGCATTTATTGGCTATGCGTGCATTCCTTGGCTGTGCGGGCATTCCTTGGCTATGTGGGCATTCCTTGGCTGTGCGGGCATTCCTTGGCTGTGTGGCATTCCTTCATTCCTTAGCTATGTGGCATTCCTTGGCTGTGTGGCATTCCTTGGCTGTGCGGGCATTTCTTGGCTTTGCGGGCATTTATTGGGTTTGTGGACATTTATTGGCTATGCGGGCATTCCTTGGCTATGCGGGCATTCCTTGGCTGTGCGGCATTCCTTGGCTGTGCGGGTATTCCTTGGCTGTGCGGCATTCCTTGGCTATGCGGGCATTCCTTGGCTGTGCAGGCATTTCTTGGCTATGCGGGCATTTCTTGGCTGTGAAGGCATTTCTTGGCTGCGCGGGCATTCCTTGGCTGGGTGGCATTCTTTGGCTGTGAAGGCATTCCTTGGCTGTGCGGCATTCCTTGGCTGTGCGGGCATTCCTTGGCTGTGCGGCATTCCTTGGCTATGCAGGCATTTCTCGGCTATGCAGGCATTCATTGGCTATGCGGGCATTCCTTGCTGTGTGGGCATTTCTTGGCTATGTGGGCATTCCCTGGCTGTGCGGGCATTTCTTGGCTGTGTGGGCATTCCTTGGCTGTGTGGCATTCCTTGGCTGTGTGGGCATATATTGGCTGTGTGGCATTCCTTGGTTGTGTGGCATTCCTTGGCTTTGCGGGCATTCCTTGGCTGTGTGGGCATTTATTGGCTATGCGTGCATTCCTTGGCTGTGCGGGCATTCCTTGGCTGTGTGGGCATTCCTTGGCTGTACGGGCATTCCTTGGCTTTGCGGGCATTTATTGGCTGTATGGCATTCCTTGGTTGTGTGGCATTCCTTGGCTGTGCGGGCATTCCTTGGCTGTGTGGGCATTCCTTGGCTGTGCGGCATTCCTTGGCTGTGTGGCATTCCTTGGCTGTGCGGGCATTTCTTGGCTTTGCGGGCATTTATTGGCTTTGTGGGCATTTCTTGGCTGTGCGTCATTCCTTGGCATTTCCTGTGCATCATGGCAAACTAGGACGTAGAGATCAGCGGGGATAAACATCCGGATAAGAGTGATGGGTGGTCGATGAGAAGGAGAACAACTTATTTTTCTTTCACTGTTCTCTAAAAGTTGCTAAAATAAAATCCAATAATCAACTCCCCAAATTCCCAGCAAGAAAAATAAATGTTTTTCATACAGTTTTGCAACAGACCTTCACCCTTCACAGGACAATTTCAGGAAAAAAGTCCCGTTGGAAGGAACACAAAACCTAGAAAGAAATATGGAAACAAAAAAATCTAATTGCAACGTTTGTTTGTCGAAAAATTTTTCTGTCAGTTTTGTGGAAATCCTGCAGAGAACACAGGGACAATCTTCTGCTCATCAGGTCCAAATTTGGTGAACGCTCCTCCCCCTGGGTCAAGAGGGCAGGACTCTCTGATCTTTAGTCCTGCTGTAGTCGCTGCAGAGGGGGGAGGCTCCTGCTGCAGCCATATATCTCACAGCCACTCACAGGACAGTGAGGAGCATACGGGGAGACGTGGCCGAACTTCTGGGACGCAGATACAATTCCTTAAATATTCAGCAATTTCTATTTGTGCTGGAGACTAAATAGGATAAGGGAGGACGTGCTGGAGACTAAATAGGATAAGCGAGGATGTGCTGGAGACTAAATAGGATAAGGGAGGACATGATGGAGACTAAATAGGATAAGGGAGGACGTGCTGGAGACTAAATAAGATAAGGGAGGATGTGCTGGAGGCTAAATAGGATAAGGGAGGACGTGCTGGAGACTAAATAGGATAAGGGAGGACGTGCTGGAGACTAAATAGGATAAGGGAGGACGTGATGGAGACTAAATAGGATAAGGGAGGACATGATGGAGACTAAATAGGATAATGGAGGACGTGCTGGAGGCAAAATAGGATAAGGGAGGACGTGCTGGAGACTAAATAAGATAAGGGAGGATGTGCTGGAGGCTGAATAGGATAAGGGAGGACGTGCTGGAGACTAAATAGGATAAGGGAGGACGTGCTGGAGACTAAATAGGATAAGGGAGGACATGCTGGAGACTAAATAGGATAAGGGAGGACATGATGGAGACTAAATAGGATAAGGGAGGACATGCTGGAGACTGAATAGGATAAGGGAGGACGTGCTGAAGACTAAATAGGATAAGGGAGGACGTGCTGAAGACTGAATAGGATAAGGGAGGACGTGCTGGAGACTAAATAGGATAAGGAAGGACGTGCTGAAGACTAAATAGGATAAGGGAGGACGTGCTGAAGACTAAATAGGATAAGGGAGGACATGATGGAGACTAAATAGGATAAGGGAGGACGTGCTGGAGACTAAATAGGATAAGGGAGGACATGATGGAGACTAAATAGGATAAGAGAGGACGTGCTGGAGACTAAATAGGATAAGGGAGGACGTGCTGAAGACTAAATAGGATAAGGGAAGACGTGCTGGAGACTAAATAGGATAAGGGAGGACGTGCTGGAGACTAAATAGGATAAGGGAGGACATGATGGAGACTAAATAGGATAAAGGAGGACATGATGGAGACTAAATAGGATAAGGGAGGACATGATGGAGACTAAATAGGATAAGGGAAGACATGATGGAGACTAAATAGGATAGGGAGGACATGATGGAGACTAAATAGGATAAGGGAGGACATGATGGAGACTAAATAGGATAAAGGAGGACGTGCTGGAGACTAAACAGGACAAGGGAGGACGTGCTGGAGACTAAACAGGACAAGGGAGGACGTGCTGGAGACTAAATAGGATAAGGGAGGACGTGCTGGACACTTTCTAATATCATGAGTTGCATTATGAACGGACTTATTGATCTTTTTGTTGTTTTTCTTTTGCCCTTAGAAAGCGATTCCTCGATACGACTCCTCCATGAGCATCATGACGGAGATCGGGAACCGGCTGGGTCAGACACAAGTGCTGATGGGAGTTGCAAAATGTTGGCTGCACCAAAAAGAAATGGACAAGGTGCTGTAATATAAGAGGAGCAGGAGAAAAGGGGGATAAAATGGGGAGAATCCTGGCTTATTGCTGCCTGGGATCTAAGGCCGAGCTGCTGCTGACAGATCTGTTATTGAGTGTCCCCATCTCTCCAGTGATGGAGCATGGCTGGGACCAGTTATCATGCTGGTGCCGACTCTCGAGGCCTCACCTGACCAAATAGTGGCCAAATAACACTGCCCCGTCCATAAACCACGAAACGTATCTGCCCTCCCAAAGTATTTGGGCACTAAGAGCGGGATCTGAGACACCAGCTTGGGGTTATCCTGCCAGCAGGGCCGATGGCGCCCCCACTCAGTAGTGATAGGTGATGACGAGCCTATTGCAATTATAGACCAAGAGGTCATCTGCCCGGACCAAAGACTTGCAGAGTGTCATGGAGGAACCTACAACATGTATCAGCCGACACCTCCCGCTGGGATATTTGCGTGGATGTATCTCGTGAAGTATTTTGCAATACTACGCTGCGCGGGGGGCAGGCTGGGGGGCCGGGTGGGATTCTTGTATATTCATGTCATCTGTGGGTACAGCGATTACACAATCTGAAATATTTGCTTCTCTGTTTAATTCGCAGGCGCTGGACGGACTCCAGAAAGCCCAGGAGATGGCGGAAGAAATCGGCAATAAGGTGAGTCTATGAGGATTAATGGAGAGCTTTCCCCCCATCACCCATCTATGAGGAACAGTGCCAGGAGGAACTGTAGAGGCTCCCAGAAGAGCCAACAGGAGGCGCTAGTAAGCTCTGCATGTACAGAAACTACATGGGGTCCGCAAATCACAGAAAAGAATGTAACTAAGACATTGATGAAAGAGCGACGCGTTTTTACCTCGACTCAGGGTCTTCATCAGACTCCAAATATTGAGTCCCGAGATGCAACAATGGATTGCTAAGCATGCTGAGAGTTGTAGTGTGTATCATCTGCATTGTGTTCCTTCGTGTTGTGGTACTGTTTTAGCCAAATAGTAAGAATCTCTACTGGGTACCGATGATTAGATGGTGTCATTATTGTGAAATGTGCATATGGTCATTGGAGATTGTGGCACAATGAATGTCTTAAGACTTAAGTTAAAGGGGATGTCTCATCTTGGACACTTATACCTATCCAGATGGTTAGCTCCGCATGTCTGATAGGTGTGGGACATCACCTATATTGAGAACTGACCCCAGACTTGTGACGCTGGGATTGGACAGGTGGCCACACAATCTCGGCTTTCTCCATTGACTTCAATGGGCATTCTAGAAATAGCCAAGCAAGCATGGGACCCACATCTATCCTGCAGACCAAGATGGGACAACCATTTAAGCTTCTGGCCCCAGCGCAAAATCTATGCCCAGACCCCCACCTGCCAGGTGTGACTGCTCCCTCCCCATGGCTGCACTGCTCTCACCGGTTACTTACGGCATTTCTTCTTTCCACAGCTCTCCCTCTTAAAGGTTCACTGTCTGAGTGAAATCATCCATCGTACCAGGCAGCAGCAGCGCGAGCTCCGAGCCCACGTGGTCCGATTCCACGAGTGTGTGGAGGAGATGGAGCTGTACTGTGGAATGTGCGGAGAGTCCATCGGAGAGAAGAACTGCCAGCTGCAGGCGCTGCCGTGTTCACACGTCTTCCACCTCCGGTATGGGAGCCATCATGGTAGATGTAGAGGGTTCATAAATGAAGACCCCCATATGGGGTAAGAAAGTGACAGTCTCTCTGAGGACAATCTTTGCTGCCAAGCTTACGGGGCTTTATTAGCAACTTTTTACGGCACAACTTTTTGAACCTTGATTTTTTTGAGGGAGGAGACATGGTGGCCAAAAGAAAGGTAATTCTGACCATTTTTTTAATGGAGTTTACAGTATGGGATAAATAATCCTATATGATATTAGCAAAAAAAATCACACCCCCCATTACAGAAGTAGATTTTTCCCACTCAGGGAGTAGCGGGAAATTAATTTCTTAGGTCTTAAGGCCTTTCCCCTTTGGCCAATTCTTCTCGTTCTCACCAGCTGGGTTGTAGGACAATTCAGAGTTGGAGCCCTCTCTCCTGGGGCCCCTCTATGGCTGGGAACTGAACCATATGATATTAGCAAAAAAAATCACACCCCCCATTACAGAAGTAGATTTTTCCCACTCAGGGAGTAGCGGGAAATTAATTCCTTAGGTCTTAAGGCCGTTCCCCTTTGGCCAACTCTTCTCTTTCTCACCAGCCGGGTTGTAGGACAATTCAGAGTTGGAGCCCTCTCTCCTGGGGCCCCTCTACGGATGGGAACTGAACCATATGATGTTAGCAAAAAAAAATCACACCCCCCATTACAGAACTAGATTTTTCTCACTCAGGGAGAAGCGGGAAATTAATTCCTTAGGTCTTAAGGCAGTTCCCCTTTGGCCAATTCTTCTCGTTCTCACCAGCCGGGTTGTAGGACAATTCCCTCTACGGCTGGGAACTGAACCATTTGATGTCATCCAGTCACATTTTCGGCCACATTGATTATAAATCCAGTAAAGCTTCAGGACTGAATTATTGACGTTCCTTCGTTTTTCTAATCCCAGGTGTCTCCAAACCAACGGGTCTCGCGGGTGTCCTAACTGTCGCCGATCGTCTGTGAAACCTGGATTTGTGTGAGGAAGAGAAAGCGAAGGAGAACGGATGGATCTGCTTAATATTCACCTGTATACCAGGACCAGCTGGCAAATAGAGCTGCGGTGTGGGCAGCATTGGTCACTAGACACGTGGTCGAGGGGTAGAGAATCCAGGTGGCACCATCATTGGCACCACCGAAGTGACTAGCAATGAAAAGAGGTCGGAAAACCCTTGCAATATGTGTATGCAGGACGGGTTCTCCATGATTTTTTAAGTCTATTTTATACTTTAAGGCATATTAATATCCTATGTACTGGATGGGAGGAGTTTGGGTGTTTTTGCAACCATGGCTTACCGATTCTGAGAAATTCATCTTATGTATTTGTGGTGGAATTTTTTTTTTGTATGACCAGTATGGCCCAGCATGGTGAGGCCCAGCATGACCCACATATCATACCATGGTGTGAGTCTAATGACCTGTGTGGCACCAACATGGTCATATGGCACATCAGCCTGAGGACGAGTGTGAGGTGTATGGCACATCAGCCTGAGGGCGAGTGTGAGGTGTATGGCACATCAGCCTGAGGGCGAGTGTGAGGTGTATGGCACATCAGCCTGAGGGCGAGTGTGAGGTGTGTGGCACATCAGCCTGAGGGCGAGTGTGAGGTGTATGGCACATCAGCCTGAGGGCGAGTGTGAGGTGTGTGGCACATCAGCCTGAGGGCGAGTGTGAGGTGTATGGCACATCAGCCTGAGGACGAGTGTGAGGTGTATGGCACATCAGCCTGAGGGCGAGTGTGAGGTGTGTGGCACATCAGCCTGAGGGCGAGTGTGAGGTGTATGGCACATCAGCCTGAGGGCAAGTGTGAGGTGTGTGGCACATCAGCCTGAGGGCGAGTGTGAGGTGTGTGGCACATCAGCCTGAGGGCGAGTGTGAGGTGTGTGGCACATCAGCCTGAGGGCGAGTGTGAGGTGTGTGGCACATCAGCCTGAGGACGAGTGTGAGGTGTGTGGCACATCAGCCTAAGGGCGAGTGTGAGGTGTGTGGCACATCAGCCTGAGGGCGAGTGTGAGGTGTATGGCACATCAGCCTGAGGGCAAGTGTGAGGTGTGTGGCACATCAGCCTGAGGACGAGTGTGAGGTGTATGGCACATCAGCCTGAGGGCGAGTGTGAGGTGTATGGCACATCAGCCTGAGGGCGAGTGTGAGGTGTGTGGCACATCAGCCTGAGGGCGAGTGTGAGGTGTATGGCACATCAGCCTGAGGGCGAGTGTGAGGTGTGTGGCACATCAGCCTGAGGGCGAGTGTGAGGTGTGTGGCACATCAGCCTGAGGGCGAGTGTGAGGTGTGTGGCACATCAGCCTGAGGACGAGTGTGAGGTGTGTGGCACATCAGCCTAAGGGCGAGTGTGAGGTGTGTGGCACATCAGCCTGAGGGCGAGTGTTAGGTGTATGGCACATCAGCCTGAGGGCGAGTGTGAGGTGTGTGGCACATCAGCCTGAGGGCGAGTGTGAGGTGTGTGGCACATCAGCCTGAGGGCGAGTGTGAGGTGTATGGCACATCAGCCTGAGGGCGAGTGTGAGGTGTATGGCACATCAGCCTGAGGGCGAGTGTGAGGTGTGTGGCACATCAGCCTGAGGGCGAGTGTGAGGTGTGTGGCACATCAGCCTGAGGGCGAGTGTGAGGTGTGTGGCACATCAGCCTGAGGGCGAGTGTGAGGTGTGTGGCACATCAGCCTGAGGGTGAGTGTGAGGTGTATGGCACATCAGCCTGAGGACGAGTGTGAGGTGTATGGCACATCAGCCTGAGGGCAAGTGTGAGGTGTGTGGCACATCAGCCTGAGGACGAGTGTGAGGTGTGTGGCACATCAGCCTGAGGGCGAGTGTGAGGTGTATGGCACATCAGCCTGAGGGTGAGTGTGAGGTGTGTGGCACATCAGCCTGAGGGCGAGTGTGAGGTGTATGGCACATCAGCCTGAGGGCAAGTGTGAGGTGTGTGGCACATCAGCCTGAGGACGAGTGTGAGGTGTATGGCACATCAGCCTGAGGGCGAGTGTGAGGTGTGTGGCACATCAGCCTGAGGGCAAGTGTGAGGTGTGTGGCACATCAGCCTGAGGGCGAGTGTGAGGTGTGTGGCACATCAGCCTGAGGGCGAGTGTGAGGTGTGTGGCACATCAGCCTGAGGGCGAGTGTGAGGTGTGTGGCACATCAGCCTGAGGGCGAGTGTGAGGTGTGTGGCACATCAGCCTGAGGGCGAGTGTGAGGTGTGTGGCACATCAGCCTGAGGGCGAGTGTGAGGTGTGTGGCACATCAGCCTGAGGGCGAGTGTGAGGTGTGTGGCACATCAGCCTGAGGGCGAGTGTGAGGTGTGTGGCACATCAGCCTGAGGGCGAGTGTGAGGTGTGTGGCACATCAGCCTGAGGGCGAGTGTGAGGTGTGTGGCACATCAGCCTGAGGGCGAGTGTGAGGTGTGTGGCACATCAGCCTGAGGGCGAGTGTGAGGTGTATGGCACATCAGCCTGAGGGCGAGTGTGAGGTGTGTGGCACATCAGCCTGAGGGCGAGTGTGAGGTGTGTGGCACGTCAGCCTGAGGACGAGTGTGAGGTGTATGGCACGTCAGCCTGAGGGCGAGTGTGAGGTGTGTGGCACGTCAGCCTGAGGGCGAGTGTGAGGTGTGTGGCACATCAGCCTGAGGGCGAGTGTGAGGTGTGTGGCACATCAGCCTGAGGGCGAGTGTGAGGTGTGTGGCACATCAGCCTGAGGGCGAGTGTGAGGTGTGTGGCACATCAGCCTGAGGGCGAGTGTGAGGTGTGTGGCACATCAGCCTGAGGGCGAGTGTGAGGTGTGTGGCACATCAGCCTGAGGGCGAGTGTGAGGTGTGTGGCACATCAGCCTGAGGGCGAGTGTGAGGTGTGTGGCAGATCAGCCTGAGGGCGAGTGTGAGATGTATGGCACATCAGCCTGAGGGTGAGTGTGAGGTGTATGGCACATCAGCCTGAGGGCGAGTGTGAGGTGTGTGGCACATCAGCCTGAGGGCGAGTGTGAGGTTTATGGCACATCAGCCTGAGGGCGAGTGTGAGGTGTGTGGCACATCAGCCTGAGGGCGAGTGTGAGGTGTATGGCACATCAGCCTGAGGGCGAGTGTGAGGTGTGTGGCACATCAGCCTGAGGGCGAGTGTGAGGTTTATGGCACATCAGCCTGAGGGTGAGTGTGAGGTGTGTGGCACATCAGCCTGAGGGCGAGTGTGAGGTGTGTGGCACATCAGCCTGAGGGCGAGTGTGAGGTGTGTGGCACATCAGCCTGAGGGCGAGTGTGAGGTTTATGGCACATCAGCCTGAGGGCGAGTGTGAGGTGTGTGGCACATCAGCCTGAGGGCGAGTGTGAGGTGTGTGGCACATCAGCCTGAGGGCGAGTGTGAGGTGTGTGGCACATCAGCCTGAGGGCGAGTGTGAGGTGTGTGGCACATCAGCCTGAGGGCGAGTGTGAGGTGTGTGGCACATCAGCCTGAGGGCGAGTGTGAGGTGTGTGGCACATCAGCCTGAGGGCGAGTGTGAGGTGTATGGCACATCAGCCTGAGGGCGAGTGTGAGGTGTGTGGCACATCAGCCTGAGGGCGAGTGTGAGGTGTATGGCACATCAGCCTGAGGGCAAGTGTGAGGTGTGTGGCACATCAGCCTGAGGGCGAGTGTGAGGTGTATGGCACATCAGCCTGAGGGCGAGTGTGAGGTGTATGGCACATCAGCCTGAGGGCGAGTGTGAGGTGTATGGCACATCAGCCTGAGGGCGAGTGTGAGGTGTATGGCACATCAGCCTGAGGGCGAGTGTGAGGTGTATGGCACATCAGCCTGAGGGCGAGTGTGAGGTGTGTGGCACATCAGCCTGAGGGCGAGTGTGAGGTGTATGGCACATCAGCCTGAGGGCGAGTGTGAGGTGTGTGGCACATCAGCCTGAGGGCGAGTGTGAGGTGTATGGCACATCAGCCTGAGGGCGAGTGTGAGGTGTGTGGCACATCAGCCTGAGGGCGAGTGTGAGGTGTATGGCACATCAGCCTGAGGGCGAGTGTGAGGTGTGTGGCACATCAGCCTGAGGGCGAGTGTGAGGTGTATGGCACATCAGCCTGAGGGCGAGTGTGAGGTGTATGGCACATCAGCCTGAGGGCGAGTGTGAGGTGTGTGGCACATCAGCCTGAGGGCGAGTGTGAGGTGTATGGCACACCATCCTAGGAGCTACCACGGACTTTTGGCACACCATCCCAGTAGCCAGTGTGACCCATATGGCACACCATCCTGAGAGCCTACATGACCATTCTGCCCCATACATGACCTGCATGGCACATCATGGTGGGACCTGTGCTTTAACGACAGGCTGGAGACCCAGTCTGATGTGGTGTCATTTGTTGAACCCTTTCTATCACTTCGAGTCATTTGCTCATTTATGGTCCTCTATGGTTGCTTTTGTCTGGAAGTATATGGAGCGGCAAAGAATAACCGTTCACAACGGGCTTGGTGCTCAACTTTACTGGAAACCCAAATTGAAAGAACGGCTCGCTAATGTGTTATTCAACATCTCTACGGGGTCTGAGGATCTCGTCTTCTCGTCTTCACGCGCGTCACTGGGAGGATGTTCCACGTTTCGACGTCTTTCACTGATGAAGGGGATCTTCTTTTCCATGAACCTGTACATGCTGTATTACTGTATGACTTGTCTCGTTCTGGCGTTTTCTGTATGGTCGTTCCCCTCCTAGTAACATGTGACCATTTATTGATTATTGCATTTTTTTATCTTGTCACTTGAACGATGTTTCCACCACAAGACAATAAAGTTTTATCTCGATGGATCAAGTCATGGTGGGGAAAAGTGTTTTCTTAACTTTAGAAAGCCACAAAAAGTTTATAAACTTTGTAAATATATTTTATTACTTATCTGATCGTGATTTACCGGCTGTGTTACACTCCAGAGCTGCATTCATAACGCTACTGTTTGTTCATGGAATAATACCCCCATACAGTGCTCTGATAACACCCCCATACAGTGCTCTAGTAACACCCATATACAGTGCTCTGATAACACCCCCACACAGTGGTCTAATAATACCTCCATACAGTGCTCTAATAATACCCCAATACAGTGGTCTAATAAAACCCCCCAAACAGTGCTCTAATAATACCTCCATACAGTGCTCTAATAATACCTCCATACAGTGCTCTAATAATACCCCAATACAGTGCTCTAATAATACCTCCATACAGTGCTCTAATAATACCTCCATACAGTGCTCTAATAATACCCCAATACAGTAGTCTAATAATACCCCCAAACAGTGCTCTAATAATACCTCCATACAGTGCTCTAATAATACCCCAATACAGTGCTCTAATAATACCTCCATACAGTGCTCTAATAATACCCCAATACAGTGCTCTAATAATACCTCCATACAGTGCTCTAATAATACCTCCATACAGTACTCTAATAATAGCCCAATACAGTGGTCTAATAACACCCCAATGCAGTGCTCTAATAATACCTCCATACAGTGCTCTAATAATACCTCCATACAGTACTCTAATAATAGCCCAATACAGTGCTCTAATAATACCCTGATGCAGTGCTCTAATAATACCTCCATACAGTGCTCTAATAATACCCCAATACAATTGTCTAATAATACCCCAATACAGTGGTCTAATAACACCCTGATGCAGTGCTCTAATAATACCCCAATACAGTGCTCTAATAATACCCCAATACAGTGCTCTAATAATACCTCCATACATTGCTCTAATAATACCCCAATACAGTGCTCTAATAATACCTCCATACATTGCTCTAATAATACCCCAATACAGTGGTCTAATAATACCCCAATACAGTGGTCTAATAACACCCCAATACAGTGGTCTAATAACACCCCGATGCAGTGCTCTAATAATACCTCCATATAGTGCTCTAATAATACCCCAATACAGTGGTCTAATAATACCCCCCATACAGTGCTCTAATAATACCTCCATACAGTGCTCTAATAATACCCCAATACAGTGGTCTAATAATACCCCCCATACAGCGCTCTAATAATACCCCCCATGCAGTGCTCTAATAATACTCCCCATACGGTGCTCTAATAATACCCCAATACACTGGTCTAATAATACCCCCCATACAGTGCTCTAATAATACCTCTATACAGTGCTCTAATAATACCTCAATACAGTGGTCTAATAATACCCCCCATACAGCGCTCTAATAATTCCCCCCATACAGTGCTCTAATAATACCTCCATACAGTGCTCTAATAATACCCCAATACAGTGGTCTAATAGCACCCCAATGCAGTGCTCTAATAATACCTCCATACAGTGGTCTAATAACACCCCAAATGCAGTGCTCTAATAATACCTCCATACAGTACTCTAATAATACCCCAATGCAGTGCTCTAATAATGCCCCAATACAGTGCTCTAATAATACCTCCATACAGTACTCTAATAATACCCCAATGCAGTGCTCTAATAATACCTCCATACAGTGCTCTAATAATACCTCCATACAGTGCTCTAATAATACCGCAATACAGTGCTCTAATAATACTTCCATACAGTGCTCTAATAATACCTCCATACAGTGCTCTAATAATACCCCAATACAGTGCTCTAATAATACCTCCATACAGTGCTCTAATAATACCCCAATACAGTGCTCTAATAATACCTCCATACAGTGCTCTAATAATACCCCAATACAGTGCTCTAATAATACCTCCATACAGTGCTCTAATAATACCTCCATACAGTGCTCTAATAATACCTCCATACAGTGCTGTAATAATATCCCAATACAGTGGTCTACTAACACCCCAATACAGTGCTCTAATAATACCTCCATACATTGCTCTAATAATATCCCAATACAGTGGTCTAATAACACCCCGATGCAGTGCTCTAATAATACCTCCATATAGTGCTCTAATAATACCCCAATACAGTGGTCTAATAATACCCCCCATACAGTGCTCTAATAATACCCCAATACAGTGCTCTAATAATACCTCCATACAGTGCTCTAATAATACCCCAATACAGTGGTCTAATAATACCTCCATACAGTGCTCTAATAATACCTCCATACAGTGCTCTAATAATACCTCCATACAGTGCTGTAATAATATCCCAATACAGTGGTCTAATAACACCCTGATGCAGTGCTCTAATAATACCTCCATACAGTGCTCTAATAATACCCCAATACAATTGTCTAATAATACCCCAATACAGTGGTCTAATAACACCCCAATACAGTGCTCTAATAATACCCCAATACAGTGCTCTAATAATACCCCAATACAGTGGTCTAATAATACCCCAATACAGTAGTCTAATAACACCCCAATACAGTGGTCTAATAACACCCCGATGCAGTGCTCTAATAATACCTCCATATAGTGCTCTAATAATACCTCCATATAGTGCTCTAATAATACCCCAATACACTGGTCTAATAATACCTCCATACAGTGCTCTAATAATACTTCCATACAGTGCTCTAATAATACCCCAATACAGTGGTCTAATAATACTCCCCATACAGCGCTCTAATAACACTCCCATACAGTGCTCTAATAACACCCCCATACAGTGCTCTAATAACACCCCCATACAGCACTCTAATAACACCCCCATACAGCGCTCTAATAACACCCCCATACAGTGCTCTAATAACACCCCCATACAGTGCTCTAATAACACCCCCATACAGCGCTCTAATAACACTTCCATACAGCGCTCTAATAACACCCCCATACAGTGCTCTAATAACACCCCCATACAGCGCTCTAATAACACCCCCATACAGTGCTCTAATAACACCCCCATACAGCGCTCTAATAACACCTCCATACAGTGCTCTAATAACACCTCCATACAGCGCTCTAATAACACCTCCATACCGTGCTCTAATAACACCCCCATACAGTGCTCTAATAACACCTCCATACAGCGCTCTAATAACACCTCCATACCGTGCTCTAATAACACCCCCATACAGTGCTCTAATAACACCCCCATACAGCGCTCTAATAACACCCCCATACAGCGCTCTAATAACACCCCCATACAGCGCTCTAATAACACCCCCATACAGCGCTCTAATAACACCCCCATACAGTGCTCTAATAACACCCCCATACAGCGCTCTAATAACACCCCCATACAGCGCTCTAATAACACCTCCATACAGCGCTCTAATAACACCTCCATACAGCGCTCTAATAACACCTCCATACAGCGCTCTAATAACACCCCCATACAGTGCTCTAATAACACCCCCATACAGCGCTCTAATAACACCCCCATACAGCGCTCTAATAACACCTCCATACCGTGCTCTAATAACACCCCCATACAGCGCTCTAATAACACCCCCATACAGCGCTCTAATAACACCCC
Source organism: Phyllobates terribilis (assembly GCF_046119375.1). Classification (NCBI taxonomy): domain Eukaryota; kingdom Metazoa; phylum Chordata; class Amphibia; order Anura; family Dendrobatidae; genus Phyllobates; species Phyllobates terribilis. The sequence goes on along the minus strand of NW_027362773.1, from coordinate 161,936,566 downwards.
CATACAGTGCTCTAATAACACCCCCATACAGCGCTCTAATAACACCTCCATACAGCGCTCTAATAACACCCCCATACAGCGCTCTAATAACACCTCCATACAGTGATCAATGTCTAAATCTACTGCTATATAATTATTCCTTTGGGGTCGTCACCAGCCACAGGTGCCAGGAGATGTTCCCTTCAGCCGACCACCATCGGCCCCGATTGTCCTGTCCCAGGTGTAAAGACGACATTTTCTAGGATAAAGGTGAATCCAGAACAGACAACGGTGAATTCACAGAGCAACAACGAGCTGCAAGATCCAAGAACCTCGAGGGAGGAGCAGAGCACTGCTGGCCTACAGCACTCCACACAGCAGCATCACGCACAAGCAGCGCGACACTCACTTCTGTAATGTCACCATGTGCCTATACAGGTGTCCATCACAGGCATACTTTAATACAGAAATGATTTTCTTGCAGAATAATGAGTGCAGCTCTGGAGCATAATACAGGATGTAACTCAGGATCAGTAATGTATGTACACAGTGACTGCACCAGCAGAATAGTGAGAGCAGCTCTGGAGTATAATACAGGATGTAACTCAGGATCAGTAATGTAATGTATGTACACAGTGACTGCACCAGCAGAATAGTGAGTGCAGCTCTGGAGTATAATACAGGATGTAACTCAGGATCAGTAATGTAATGTATGTACACAGTGACTGCACCAGCAGAATAGTGAGTGCAGCTCTGGAGTATAATACAGGATGTAACTCAGGATCAGTAATGTAATGTATGTACACAGTGACTGCACCAGCAGAATAGTGAGTGCAGCTCTGGAGTATAATACAGGATGTAACTCAGGATCAGTAATGTAATGTATGTACACAGTGACTGCACCAGCAGAATAGTGAGTGCAGCTCTGGAGTATAACACAGGATGTAACTCAGGATCAGTAATGTAATGTATGTACACAGTGACTGCACCAGCAGAATAGTGAGCACAGCTCTGGAGTATAATACAGGATGTAATTCAGGATCAGTAATGTAATGTATGTACACAGTGGCTGCACCAGCAGAATAGTAAGTGCAGCTCTGGAGTATAATACAGGATGTAACTCAGGATCAGTAATGTAATATATGTACACAGTAACTGCACCAGCAGAATAGTGAGTGCAGCTCTGGAGTATAATACAGGATGTAACTCAGGATCAGTAATGTAATGTATGTACACAGTAACTGCACCAGCAGAATAGTGAGTGCAGCTCTGGAGTATAATACAGGAGGTAACTCAGGATCAGTAATGTAATGTATGTACACAGTAACTGCACCAGCAGAATAGTGAGAGCAGCTCTGGAGTATAATACAGGAGGTAACTCAGGATCAGTAATGTAATGTATGTGTTCAGTGACTGCACCAGCAGAATAGTGAGTGCAGCTCTGGAGTATAATACAGGAGGTAACTCAGGATCAGTAATGTACTGTATGTACACAGTGACTGCACCAGCAGAATAGTGAGAGCAGCTCTGGAGTATAATACAGGATGTAACTCCGGATCAGTAATGTAATGTATGTACACAGTGACTGCACCAGCAGAATAGTGAGTGCAGCTCTGGAGTATAATACAGGAAGTAACTCCGGATCAGTAATGTAATGTATGTACACAGTGACTGCACCAGCAGAATAGTGAGTGCAGCTCTGGAGTATAATACAGGATGTAACTCAGGATCAGTAATGTAATGTATGTACACAGTGAGTGCACCAGCAGAATAGTGAGTGCAGCTCTGGAGTATAATACAGGATGTAACTCAGGATCAGTAATGTAATGTATGTGTTCAGTGACTGCACCAGCAGAATAGTGAGTGCAGCTCTGGAGTATAATACAGGATGTAATTCAGGATCAGTAATGTAATGTATGTACACAGTGACTGCACCAGCAGAATAGTGAGTGCAGCTCTGGAGTATAATACAGGAGGTATCTCAGGATCAGTAATGTATGTACACAGTGACTGCACCAGCAGAATAGTGAGTGCAGCTCTGGAGTATAATACAGGATGTAATTCAGGATCAGTAATGTAATGTATGTACACAGTGACTGCACCAGCAGAATAGTGAGTGCAGCTCTGGAGTATAATACAGGAGGTATCTCAGGATCAGTAATGTATGTACACAGTGACTGCACCAGCAGAATAGTGAGTGCAGCTCTGGAGTATAATACAGGATGTAATTCAGGATCAGTAATGTAATGTATGTACACAGTGACTGCACCAGCAGAATAGTGAGTGCAGCTCTGGAGTATAATACAGGAGGTATCTCAGGATCAGTAATGTATGTACACAGTGACTACACCAGCAGAATAGTGAGTGCAGCTCTGGAGTATAATACAGGATGTAACTCAGGATCAGTAATGTAATGTATGTACACAGTGACTGCACCAGCAGAATAGTGAGTGCAGCTCTGGAGTATAATACAGGATGTAATTCAGGATCAGTAATGTAATGTATGTACACAGTGACTGCACCAGCAGAATAGTGAGTGCAGCTCTGGGGTATAATACAGGATGTATCTCAGGATCAGTAATGTAATGTATGTACACAGTGACTACACCAGCAGAATAGTGAGTGCAGCTCTGGAGTATAATACAGGATGTAACTCAGGATCAGTAATGTAATGTATGTACACAGTGACTGCACCAGCAGAATAGTGAGCGCAGCTCTGGAGTATAATACAGGATGTAACTCAGGATCAGTAATGTAATGTATGTACACAGTGACTGCACCAGCAGAATAGTGAGTGCAGCTCTGGAATATAATACAGGATGTATCTCAGGATCAGTAATGTAATGTATGTACACAGTGACTGCACCAGCAGAATAGTGAGTGCAGCTCTGGAGTATAATACAGGACGTAACTCAGGATCAGTAATGTATGTACACAGTGACTACACCAGCAGAATAGTGAGTGCAGCTCTGGGGTATAATACAGGATGTATCTCAGGATCAGTAATGTAATGTATGTACACAGTGACTGCACCAGCAGAATAGTGAGTGCAGCTCTGGAGTATAATACAGGATGTATCTCAGGATCAGTAATGTAATGTATGTACACAGTGACTACACCAGCAGAATAGTGAGTGCAGCTCTGGAGTATAATACAGGATGTAACTCAGGATCAGTAATGTATGTACACAGTGACTGCACCAGCAGAATAGTGAGCGCAGCTCTGGAGTATAATACAGGATGTAACTCAGGATCAGTAATGTAATGTATGTACACAGTGACTGCACCAGCAGAATAGTGAGCGCAGCTCTGGAGTATAATACAGGAGGTAACTCAGGATCAGTAATGTATGTACACAGTGACTGCACTAGCAGAATAGTGAGCGCAGCTCTGGAGTATAATACAGGAGGTAACTCAGGATCAGTAATGTATGTACACAGTGACTGCACCAGCAGAATAGTGAGTGCAGCTCTGGAGTATAATACAGGAGGTAACTCAGGATCAGTAATGTAATGTATGTACACAGTGACTGCACCAGCAGAATAGTGAGTGCAGCTCTGGAGTATAATACAGGACGTAACTCAGGATCAAAAATGTATGTACACAGTGACTACACCAGCAGAATAGTGAGTGCAGCTCTGGGGTATAATACAGGATGTATCTCAGGATCAGTAATGTAATGTATGTACACAGTGACTGCACCAGCAGAATAGTGAGTGCAGCTCTGGGGTATAATACAGGATGTATCTCAGGATCAGTAATGTAATGTATGTACACAGTGACTACACCAGTAGAATAGTGAGTGCAGCTCTGGAGTATAATACAGGATGTAACTCAGTATCAGTAATGTAATGTATGTACACAGTGACTGCACCAGCAGAATAGTGAGTGCAGCTCTGGAGTATAATACAGGATGTATCTCAGGATCAGTAATGTAATGTATGTACACAGTGACTGCACCAGCAGAATAGTGAATGCAGCTCTGGAGCATAATACAGGATGTATCTCAGAATCAGTAATGTAATGTATGTACACAGTGAATACACCAGCAGAATAGTGAGTGCAGCTCTGGAGTATAATACAGGATGTAACTCAGGATCAGTAATGTAATGTATGTACACAGTGACTGCACCAGCAGAATAGTGAGTGCAGCTCTGGAGTATAATACAGGATGTATCTCAGGATCAGTAATGTAATGTATGTACACAGTGACTGCACCAGCAGAATAGTGAATGCAGCTCTGGAGCATAATACAGGATGTATCTCAGAATCAGTAATGTAATGTATGTACACAGTGAATACACCAGCAGAATAGTGAGTGCAGCTCTGGAGTATAATACAGGATGTATCTCAGGATCAGTAATGTAATGTATGTACACAGTGACTGCACCAGCAGAATAGTGAATGCAGCTCTGGAGCATAATACAGGATGTATCTCAGAATCAGTAATGTAATGTATGTACACAGTGAATACACCAGCAGAATAGTGAGTGCAGCTCTGGAGTATAATACAGGATGTATCTCAGGATCAGTAATGTAATGTATGTACACAGTGACTGCACCAGCAGAATAGTGAGTGCAGCTCTGGGGTATAATACAGGATGTATCTCAGGATCAGTAATGTAATGTATGTACACAGTGACTACACCAGCAGAAAAGTGAGTGCAGCTCTGGAGTATAATACAGGATGTAACTCAGTATCAGTAATGTAATGTATGTACACAGTGACTGCACCAGCAGAATAGTGAGTGCAGCTCTGGAGTATAATACAGGATGTATCTCAGGATCAGTAATGTAATGTATGTACACAGTGAATACACCAGCAGAATAGTGAGTGCAGCTCTGGAGCATAATACAGGATGTATCTCAGGATCAGTAATGTAATGTATGTACACAGTGACTGCACCAGCAGAATAGTGAATGCAGCTCTGGAGCATAATACAGGATGTATCTCAGAATCAGTAATGTAATGTATGTACACAGTGAATACACCAGCAGAATAGTGAGTGCAGCTCTGGAGTATAATACAGGATGTATCTCAGGATCAGTAATGTAATGTATGTACACAGTGACTGCACCAGCAGAATAGTGAGTGCAGCTCTGGAGTATAATACAGGACGTAACTCAGGATCAGTAATGTATGTACACAGTGACTACACCAGCAGAATAGTGAGTGCTGCTCTGGGGTATAATACAGGATGTATCTCAGGATCAGTAATGTAATGTATGTACACAGTGACTGCACCAGCAGAATAGTGAGTGCAGCTCTGGGGTATAATACAGGATGTATCTCAGGATCAGTAATGTAATGTATGTACACAGTGACTACACCAGAAGAATAGTGAGTGCAGCTCTGGAGTATAATACAGGATGTAACTCAGGATCAGTAATGTAATGTATGTGCACAGTGACTACACCAGCAGAATAGTGAGTGCAGCTCTGGAGTATAATACAGGATGTAACTCAGGATCAGTAATGTAATGTATGTACACAGTGACTGCACCAGCAGAATAGTGAGCGCAGCTCTGGAGTATAATACAGGAGGTAACTCAGGATCAGTAATGTATGTACACAGTGACTGCACCAGCAGAATAGTGAGCGCAGCTCTGGAGTATAATACAGGAGGTAACTCAGGATCAGTAATGTAATGTATGTACACAGTGACTGCACCAGCAGAATAGTGAGCGCAGCTCTGGAGTATAATACAGGATGTAACTCAGGATCAGTAATGTAATGTATGTACACAGTGACTGCACCAGCAGAATAGTGAGCGCAGCTCTGGAGTATAATACAGGAGGTAACTCAGGATCAGTAATGTATGTACACAGTGACTGCACTAGCAGAATAGTGAGCGCAGCTCTGGAGTATAATACAGGAGGTAACTCAGGATCAGTAATGTATGTACACAGTGACTGCACCAGCAGAATAGTGAGTGCAGCTCTGGAGTATAATACAGGAGGTAACTCAGGATCAGTAATGTAATGTATGTACACAGTGACTGCACCAGCAGAATAGTGAGTGCAGCTCTGGAGTATAATACAGGACGTAACTCAGGATCAAAAATGTATGTACACAGTGACTACACCAGCAGAATAGTGAGTGCAGCTCTGGGGTATAATACAGGATGTATCTCAGGATCAGTAATGTAATGTATGTACACAGTGACTGCACCAGCAGAATAGTGAGTGCAGCTCTGGGGTATAATACAGGATGTATCTCAGGATCAGTAATGTAATATATGTACACAGTGACTACACCAGTAGAATAGTGAGTGCAGCTCTGGAGTATAATACAGGATGTAACTCAGTATCAGTAATGTAATGTATGTACACAGTGACTGCACCAGCAGAATAGTGAGTGCAGCTCTGGAGTATAATACAGGATGTATCTCAGGATCAGTAATGTAATGTATGTACACAGTGACTGCACCAGCAGAATAGTGAATGCAGCTCTGGAGCATAATACAGGATGTATCTCAGAATCAGTAATGTAATGTATGTACACAGTGAATACACCAACAGAATAGTGAGTGCAGCTCTGGAGTATAATACAGGATGTATCTCAGGATCAGTAATGTAATGTATGTACACAGTGACTGCACCAGCAGAATAGTGAATGCAGCTCTGGAGCATAATACAGGATGTATCTCAGAATCAGTAATGTAATGTATGTACACAGTGAATACACCAGCAGAATAGTGAGTGCAGCTCTGGAGTATAATACAGGATGTAACTCAGGATCAGTAATGTAATGTATGTACACAGTGACTGCACCAGCAGAATAGTGAGTGCAGCTCTGGAGTATAATACAGGATGTATCTCAGGATCAGTAATGTAATGTATGTACACAGTGACTGCACCAGCAGAATAGTGAATGCAGCTCTGGAGCATAATACAGGATGTATCTCAGAATCAGTAATGTAATGTATGTACACAGTGAATACACCAGCAGAATAGTGAGTGCAGCTCTGGAGTATAATACAGGATGTATCTCAGGATCAGTAATGTAATGTATGTACACAGTGACTGCACCAGCAGAATAGTGAATGCAGCTCTGGAGCATAATACAGGATGTATCTCAGAATCAGTAATGTAATGTATGTACACAGTGAATACACCAGCAGAATAGTGAGTGCAGCTCTGGAGTATAATACAGGATGTATCTCAGGATCAGTAATGTAATGTATGTACACAGTGACTGCACCAGCAGAATAGTGAGTGCAGCTCTGGGGTATAATACAGGATGTATCTCAGGATCAGTAATGTAATGTATGTACACAGTGACTACACCAGCAGAAAAGTGAGTGCAGCTCTGGAGTATAATACAGGATGTAACTCAGTATCAGTAATGTAATGTATGTACACAGTGACTGCACCAGCAGAATAGTGAGTGCAGCTCTGGAGTATAATACAGGATGTATCTCAGGATCAGTAATGTAATGTATGTACACAGTGACTGCACCAGCAGAATAGTGAATGCAGCTCTGGAGCATAATACAGGATGTATCTCAGAATCAGTAATGTAATGTATGTACACAGTGAATACACCAGCAGAATAGTGAGTGCAGCTCTGGAGTATAATACAGGATGTATCTCAGGATCAGTAATGTAATGTATGTACACAGTGACTGCACCAGCAGAATAGTGAATGCAGCTCTGGAGCATAATACAGGATGTATCTCAGAATCAGTAATGTAATGTATGTACACAGTGAATACACCAGCAGAATAGTGAGTGCAGCTCTGGAGTATAATACAGGATGTATCTCAGGATCAGTAATGTAATGTATGTACACAGTGACTGCACCAGCAGAATAGTGAGTGCAGCTCTGGGGTATAATACAGGATGTATCTCAGGATCAGTAATGTAATGTATGTACACAGTGACTACACCAGCAGAATAGTGAGTGCAGCTCTGGAGTATAATACAGGATGTAACTCAGTATCAGTAATGTAATGTATGTACACAGTGACTGCACCAGCAGAATAGTGAGTGCAGCTCTGGAGTATAATACAGGATGTATCTTAGGATCAGTAATGTAATGTATGTACAAAGTGACTGAACCAGCAGAATAGTGAATGCAGCTCTGTAGCATAATACAGGATGTATCTCAGAATCAGTAATGTAATGTATGTACACAGTGAATACACCAGCAGAATAGTGAGTGCAGCTCTGGAGTATAATACAGGATGTATCTCAGGATCAGTAATGTAATGTATGTGTTCAGTGACTGCACCAGCAGAATAGTGAGTGCAGCTCTGGAGTATAATACAGGATGTATCTCAGGATCAGTAATGTAATGTATGTACACAGTGAATACACCAGCAGAATAGTGAGTGCAGCTCTGGAGTATAATACAGGAGGTAACTCAGGATCAGTAATGTAATGTATGTGTTCAGTGACTGCACCAGCAGAATAGTGAGTGCAGCTCTGGAGCATAATACAGGATGTAATTCAGGATCAGTAATGTAATGTATGTACACAGTGACTACACCAGCAGAATAGTGAGTGCAGCTCTGGAGTATAATACAGGATGTAACTCAGGATCAGTAATGTAATGTATGTACACAGTGACTGCACCAGCAGAATAGTGAGCGCAGCTCTGGAGTATAATACAGGATGTAACTCAGGATCAGTAATGTAATGTATGTACACAGTGACTGCACCAGCAGAATAGTGAGTGCAGCTCTGGGGTATAATACAGGAGGTAACTCAGGATCAGTAATGTAATGTATGTACACAGTGACTGCACCAGCAGAATAGTGAGTGCAGCTCTGGAGTATAATACAGGAGGTAACTCAGGATCAGTAATGTAATGTATGTACACAGTGACTGCACCAGCAGAATAGTGAGTGCAGCTCTGGAGTATAATACAGGATGTAACTCAGGATCAGTAATGTAATGTATGTACACAGTGACTGCACCAGCAGAATAGTGAGTGCAGCTCTGGAGTATAATACAGGATGTATCTCAGGATCAGTAATGTAATGTATGTACACAGTGACTGCACCAGCAGAATAGTGAGTGCAGCTCTGGAGTATAATACAGGACGTAACTCAGGATCAGTAATGTATGTACACAGTGACTACACCAGCAGAATAGTGAGTGCAGCTCTGGGGTATAATACAGGATGTATCTCAGGATCAGTAATGTAATGTATGTACACAGTGACTACACCAGCAGAATAGTGAGTGCAGCTCTGGAGTATAATACAGGATGTAACTCAGGATCAGTAATGTAATGTATGTACACAGTGACTGCACCAGCAGAATAGTGAGCGCAGCTCTGGAGTATAATACAGGATGTAACTCAGGATCAGTAATGTAATGTATGTACACAGTGACTGCACCAGCAGAATAGTGAGCGCAGCTCTGGAGCATAATACAGGAGGTAACTCAGGATCAGTAATGTATGTACACAGTGACTGCACCAGCAGAATAGTGAGCGCAGCTCTGGGGTATAATACAGGATGTAACTCAGGATCAGTAATGTAATGTATGTACACAGTGACTGCACCAGCAGAATAGTGAGTGCAGCTCTGGAGTATAATACAGGATGTAACTCAGGATCAGTAATGTAATGTATATACACAGTGACTGTACCTGCAGAATAGTGAGTGCAGCTCTGGAGTATAATACAGGAGGTAACTCAGGATCAGTAATGTAATGTATGTACAGAGTGACTGCACCAGCAGAATAGTGAGTGCAGCTCTGGAGTATAATACAGGAGGTAACTCAGGATCAGTAATGTAATGTATGTACACAGTAACTGCTACAGCAGAATAGTGAGTGCAGCTCTGGAGCATAATACAGGATGTATCTCAGAATCAGTAATGTAATGTATGTACACAGTGACTGCACCAGCAGAATAGTGAGTGCAGCTCTGGAGTATAATACAGGATGTAATTCAGGATCAGTAATGTAATGTATGTACACAGTGACTGCACCAGCAGAATAGTGAATGCAGCTCTGGAGCATAATACAGGATGTATCTCAGAATCAGTAATGTAATGTATGTACACAGTGACTGCACCAGCAGAATCGTGAGTGCAGCTCTGGAGTATAATACAGGATGTAATTCAGGATCAGTAATGTAATGTATGTACACAGTGACTACACCAGCAGAATAGTGAGTGCAGCTCTGGAGTATAATACAGGGGGAAACTCAGGATCAGTAATGTAATGTATGTACACAGTGACTGCACCAGCAGAATAGTGAGTGCAGCTCTGGAGTATAATACAGGAGGTAACTCAGGATCAGTAATGTAATGTATATACACAGTGACTGCACCAGCAGAATAGTGAGTGCAGCTCTGGAGTATAATACAGGATGTATCTCAGGATCAGTAATGTAATGTATGTACACAGTGACTGCACCAGCAGAATAGTGAGTGCAGCTCTGGGGTATAATACAGGATGTATCTCAGGATCAGTAATGTAATGTATGTACACAGTGACTGCACCAGTAGAATAGTGAGCGCAGCTCTGGAGTATAATACAGGAGGTAACTCAGGATCAGTAATGTATGTACACAGTGACTGCACCAGCAGAATAGTGAGTGCAGCTCTGGAGTATAATACAGGATGTAACTCAGGATCAGTAATGTAATGTATGTACACAGTGACTGCACCAGCAGAATAGTGAGTGCAGCTCTGGAGGATAATACAGGAGGTAACTCTGGATCAGTAATGTAATGTATGTACACAGTGACTGCACCAGCAGAATAGTGAGCGCAGCTCTGGAGTATAATACAGGATGTAACTCAGGATCAGTAATGTAATGTATGTACACAGTGACTGCACCAGCAGAATAGTGAGTGCAGCTCTGGAGTATAATACAGGATGTAACTCAGGATCAGTAATGTAATGTATGTACACAGTGACTGCACCAGCAGAATAGTGAGCGCAGCTCTGGAGTATAATACAGGATGTAACTCAGGATCAGTAATGTAATGTATGTACACAGTGAGTGCACCAGTAGAAAAGTGAGTGCAGCTCTGGAGTATAATACAGGAGGTAACTCAGGATCAGTAATGTATGTACACAGTGACTGCACCAGCAGAATAGTGAGTGCAGCTCTGGAGTATAATACAGGATGTAACTCAGGATCAGTAATGTAATGTATGTACACAGTGACAGCACCAGCAGAATAGTGAGTGCAGCTCTGGAGCATAATACAGGATGTAACTCAGCATCAGTAATGTAATGTATGTACACAGTGACTGCACCAGCAGAATAGTGAGTGCAGCTCTGGAGTATAATACAGGATGTAACTCAGGATCAGTAATGTAATGTATGTACACAGTGACTGCACCAGCAGAATAGTGAGCGCAGCTCTGGAGTATAATACAGGATGTAACTCAGGATCAGTAATGTAATGTATGTACACAGTGACTGCACCAGTAGAATAGTGAGCGCAGCTCTGGAGTATAATACAGGAGGTAACTCAGGATCAGTAATGTATGTACACAGTGACTGCACCAGCAGAATAGTGAGTGCAGCTCTGGAGTATAATACAGGATGTAACTCAGGATCAGTAATGTAATGTATGTACACAGTGACAGCACCAGCAGAATAGTGAGTGCAGCTCTGGAGGATAATACAGGAGGTAACTCTGGATCAGTAATGTAATGTATGTACACAGTGACTGCACCAGCAGAATAGTGAGTGCAGCTCTGGAGTATAATACAGGAGGTAACTCAGGATCAGTAATGTACTGTATGTACACAGTGACTGCACCAGCAGAATAGTGAGTGCAGCTCTGGGGTATAATACAGGATGTAACTCCGGATCAGTAATGTAATGTATGTACACAGTGACTGCACCAGCAGAATAGTGAGTGCAGCTCTGGAGTATAATACAGGATGTAACTCAGGATCAGTAATGTAATGTATGTACACAGTCACTGCACCAGCAGAATAGTGAGTGCAGCTCTGGAGTATAATACAGGACGTAACTCAGGATCAGTAATGTATGTACACAGTGACTACACCAGCAGAATAGTGAGTGCAGCTCTGGGGTATAATACAGGATGTATCTCAGGATCAGTAATTTAATGTATGTACACAGTGACTGTACCTGCAGAATAGTGAGTGCAGCTCTGGGGTATAATACAGGATGTATCTCAGGATCAGTAATGTAATGTATGTACACAGTGACTACACCAGCAGAATAGTGAGTGCAGCTCTGGAGTATAATACAGGATGTAACTCAGGATCAGTAATGTAATGTATGTACACAGTGACTGCACCAGCAGAATAGTGAGCGCAGCTCTGGAGTATAATACACGAGGTAACTCAGGATCAGTAATGTATGTACACAGTGACTGCACCAGCAGAATAGTGAGCGCAGCTCTGGAGTATAATACAGGAGGTAACTCAGGATCAGTAATGTATGTACACAGTGACTGCACCAGCAGAATAATGAGTGCAGCTCTGGAGTATAATACAGGATGTAACTCAGGATCAGTAATGTAATGTATGTACACAGTGACTGCACCAGCAGAATAGTGAGCGCAGCTCTGGAGTATAATACAGGAGGTAACTCAGGATCAGTAATGTATGTACACAGTGACTGCACCAGCAGAATAGTGAGCGCAGCTCTGGAGTATAATACAGGAGGTAACTCAGGATCAGTAATGTATGTACACAGTGACTGCACCAGCAGAATAGTGAGTGCAGCTCTGGAGCATAATACAGGAGGTAACTCAGGATCAGTAATGTAATGTATGTACACAGTGACTGCACCAGCAGAATAGTGAGTGCAGCTCTGGAGTATAATACAGGACGTAACTCAGGATCAAAAAAGTATGTACACAGTGACTACACCAGCAGAATAGTGAGTGCAGCTCTGGGGTATAATACAGGATGTATCTCAGGATCAGTAATGTAATGTATGTACACAGTGACTGCACCAGCAGAATAGTGAGTGCAGCTCTGGGGTATAATACAGGATGTATCTCAGGATCAGTAATGTAATGTATGTACACAGTGACTACACCAGCAGAATAGTGAGTGCAGCTCTGGAGTATAATACAGGATGTAACTCAGTATCAGTAATGTAATGTATGTACACAGTGACTGCACCAGCAGAATAGTGAGTGCAGCTCTGGAGTACAATACAGGATGTATCTCAGGATCAGTAATGTAATGTATGTATACAGTGACTGCACCAGCAGAATAGTGAATGCAGCTCTGGAGCATAATACAGGATGTATCTCAGAATCAGTAATGTAATGTATGTACACAGTGACTACACCAGCAGAATAGTGAGTGCAGCTCTGGAGTATAATACAGGATGTAACTCAGGATCAGTAATGTAATGTATGTACACAGTGACTACACCAGCAGAATAGTGAGTGCAGCTCTGGAGTATAATACAGGATGTTACTCAGGATCAGTAATGTAATGTATGTGTTCAGTGACTGCACCAGCAGAATAGTGAGTGCAGCTCTGGAGTATAATACAGGATGTATCTCAGGATCAGTAATGTAATGTATGTACACAGTGACTGCACCAGCAGAATAGTGAGTGCAGCTCTGGGGTATAATACAGGATGTTTCTCAGGATCAGTAATGTAATGTATGTACACAGTGACTGCACCAGCAGAATAGTGAGCGCAGCTCTGGAGTATAATACAGGATGTAACTCAGGATCAGTAATGTAATGTATGTACACAGTGACTGCACCAGCAGAATAGTGAGCGCAGCTCTGGAGTATAATACAGGAGGTAACTCAGGATCAGTAATGTATGTACACAGTGACTGCACCAGCAGAATAGTGAGTGCAGCTCTGGAGTATAATACAAGATGTATCTCAGGATCAGTAATGTAATGTATGTACACAGTGACTGCACCAGCAGAATAGTGAGCGCAGCTCTGGAGTATAATACAGGATGTAACTCAGGATCAGTAATGTAATGTATGTACACAGTGACTGCACCAGCAGAATAGTGAGCGCAGCTCTGGAGTATAATACAGGATGTAACTCAGGATCAGTAATGTAATGTATGTACACAGTGACTGCACCAGCAGAATAGTGAGCGCAGCTCTGGAGTATAATACAGGACGTAACTCAGGATCAGTAATGTATGTACACAGTGACTACACCAGCAGAATATTGAGTGCAGCTCTGGGGTATAATACACGATGTATCTCAGGATCAGTAATGTAATGTATGTACACAGTGACTGCACCAGCAGAATAGTGAGTGCAGCTCTGGGGTATAATACAGGATGTATCTCAGGATCAGTAATGTAATGTATGTACACAGTGACTACACCAGCAGAATAGTGAGCGCAGCTCTGGAGTATAATACAGGATGTAACTCAGGATCAGTAATGTAATGTATGTACACAGTGACTGCACCAGCAGAATAGTGAGCGCAGCTCTGGAGTATAATACAGGATGTAACTCAGGATCAGTAATGTAATGTATGTACACAGTGACTGCACCAGCAGAATAGTGAGCGCAGCTCTGGAGTATAATACAGGAGGTAACTCAGGATCAGTAATGTATGTACACAGTGACTGCACCAGCAGAATAGTGAGCGCAGCTCTGGACTATAATACAGCAGGTAACTCAGGATCAGTAATGTATGTACAAAGTGACTGCACCAGCAGAATAGTGAGTGCAGCTCTGGAGTATAATACAGGATGTAACTCAGGATCAGTAATGTAATGTATGTACACAGTGACTGCACCAGCAGAATAGTGAATGCAGCTCTGGAGTATAATACAGGATGTAACTCAGGATCAGTAATGTAATGTATGTACACAGTGACTGCACCAGCAGAATAGTGAGCGCAGCTCTGGAGTATAATACAGGATGTAACTCAGGATCAGTAATGTAATGTATGTACACAGCGACTACACCAGCAGAATAGTGAGTACAGCTCTGGGGTATAATAAAGGATGTATCTCAGGATCAGTAATGTAATGTATGTACACAGTGACGGCACCAGCAGAATAGTGAGTGCAGCTCTGGGGTATAATACAGGATGTATCTCAGGATCAGTAATGTAATGTATGTACACAGTGACTGCACCAGCAGAATAGTGAGTGCAGCTCTGGAGTATAATACAGGATGTAACTCAGGATCAGTAATGTAATGTATGTACACAGTGACTGCACCAGCAGAATAGTGAGCGCAGCTCTGGTGTATAATACAGGATGTAACTCAGGATCAGTAATGTAATGTATGTACACAGTGACTGCACCAGCAGAATAGTGAGTGCAGCTCTGGAGTATAATACAGGATGTAACTCAGGATCAGTAATGTAATGTATGTACACAGTGACTGCACCAGCAGAATAGTGAATGCAGCTCTGGAGTATAATACAGGATGTAACTCAGGATCAGTAATGTAATGTATGTACACAGTGACTGCACCAGCAGAATAGTGAGCGCAGCTCTGGAGTATAATACAGGATGTAACTCAGGATCAGTAATGTAATGTATGTACACAGCGACTACACCAGCAGAATAGTGAGTACAGCTCTGGGGTATAATACAGGATGTATCTCAGGATCAGTAATGTAATGTATGTACACAGTGACGGCACCAGCAGAATAGTGAGTGCAGCTCTGGGGTATAATACAGGATGTATCTCAGGATCAGTAATGTAATGTATGTACACAGTGACTGCACCAGCAGAATAGTGAGTGCAGCTCTGGAGTATAATACAGGATGTAACTTAGGATCAGTAATGTAATGTATGTACACAGTGACTGCACCAGCAGAATAATGAGCGCAGCTCTGGTGTATAATACAGGATGTAACTCAGGATCAGTAATGTAATGTATGTACACAGTGACTGCACCAGCAGAATAGTGAGCGCAGCTCTGGAGTATAATACAGGAGGTAACTCAGGATCAGTAATGTATGTACACAGTGACTGCACCAGCAGAATAGTGAGTGCAGCACTGGAGTATAATACAGGATGTAACTCAGGATCAGTAATGTAATGTATGTACACAGTGACTGCACCAGCAGAATAGTTAGCTCAGCTCTGGAGTATAATACAGGAGGTAACTCAGGATCAGTAATGTATGTACACAGTGACTGCACCAGCAGAATAGTGAGTGCAGCACTGGAGTATAATACAGGATGTAACTCAGGATCAGTAATGTAATGTATGTACACAGTGACTGCACCAGCAGAATAGTGAGTTCAGCTCTGGAGTATAATACAGGAGGTAACTCAGGATCAGTAATGTATGTACACAGTGACTGCACCAGCAGAATAGTGAGTGCAGCTCTGGAGTATAATACAGGAGGTAAATCAGGATCAGTAATGTAATGTATGTACACAGTGACTGCACCAGCAGAATAGTGAGTGCAGCTCTGGAGTATAATACAGGAGGTAAATCAGGATCAGTAATGTAATGTATGTACACAGTGATTGCACCTGCAGAATAGTGACTGCATCTCTGGAGTATAATACAGGATGTAAATCAGGATCAGTAATGTAATGTATGTACACAGTGACTGCACCAGCAGAATAGTGAGTGCAGCTCTGGAGTATAATACAGGATGTAAATCAGGATCAGTAATGTAATGTATGTACACAGTGACTGCACCAGCAGAATAGTGAGTGCAGCTCTGGAGTATAATACAGGACGTAACTCAGGATCAGTAATGTATGTACACAGTGACTACACCAGCAGAATAGTGAGTGCAGCTCTGGAGTATAATATAGGATGTAACTCAGGATCAGTAATGTATGTACACAGTGACTACACCAGCAGAATAGTGAGTGCAGCTCTGGAGTATAATACAGGATGTAACTCAGGATCAGTAATGTAATGTATGTACACAGTGACTGCACCAGCAGAATAGTGAGCGCAGCTCTGGAGTATAATACAGGATGTAACTCAGGATCAGTAATGTAATGTATGTACACAGTGACTGCACCAGCAGAATAGTGAGCGCAGCTCTGGAGTATAATACAGGAGGTAACTCAGGATCAGTAATGTATGTACACAGTGACTGCACGAGCAGAATAGTAAGCGCAGCTCTGGGGTATAATACAGGATGTAACTCAGGATTACTAATGTAATGTATGTACACAGTGACTGCACCAGCAGAATAGTGAGTGCAGCTCTGGAGTATAATACAGGATGTAACTCAGGATCAGTAATGTAATGTATATACACAGTGACTGTACCTGCAGAATAGTGAGTGCAGCTCTGGAGTATAAAACAGGAGGTAACTCAGGATCAGTAATGTAATGTATGTACAGAGTGACTGCACCAGCAGAATAGTGAGTGCAGCTCTGGAGTATAATACAGGAGGTAACTCAGGATCAGTAATGTAATGTATGTACACAGTAACTGCACCAGCAGAATAGTGAGTGCAGCTCTGGAGTATAATACAGGATGTAACTCAGTATCAGTAATGTAATGTATGTACACAGTGACTGCACCAGCAGAATAGTGAGTGCAGCTCTGGAGTATAATACAGGATGTATCTCAGGATCAGTAATGTAATGTATGTACACAGTGACTGCACCAGCAGAATAGTGAATGCAGCTCTGGAGCATAATACAGGATGTATCTCAGAATCAGTAATGTAATGTATGTACACAGTGACTACACCAGCAGAATAGTGAGTGCAGCTCTGGAGTATAATACAGGAGGTAACTCAGGATCAGTAATGTAATGTATGTACACAGTGACTGCACCAGCAGAATAGTGAGTGCAGCTCTGGAGTATAATACAGAATGTATCTCAGGATCAGTAATGTAATGTATGTACACAGTGACTGCACCAGCAGAATAGTGAATGCAGCTCTGGAGCATAATACAGGATGTATCTCAGAATCAGTAATGTAATGTATGTACACAGTGACTACACCAGCAGAATAGTGAGTGCAGCTCTGGAGTATAATACAGGATGTAACTCAGGATCAGTAATGTAATGTATGTACACAGTGACTGCACCAGCAGAATAGTGAGTGCAGCTCTGGGGTATAATACAGGATGTATCTCAGGATCAGTAATGTAATGTATGTACACAGTGACTACACCAGCAGAATAGTGAGTGCAGCTCTGGAGTATAATACAGGATGTAACTCAGGATCAGTAATGTAATGTATGTACACAGTGACTGCACCAGCAGAATAGTGAGCGCAGCTCTGGAGTATAATACAGGATGTAACTCAGGATCAGTAATGTAATGTATGTACACAGTGACTGCACCAGCAGAATAGTGAGCGCAGCTCTGGAGTATAATACAGGAGGTAACTCAGGATCAGTAATGTATGTACACAGTGACTGCACCAGCAGAATAGTGAGTGCAGCTCTGGAGTATAATACAGGATGTAACTCAGGATCAGTAATGTAATGTATGTACACAGTGACTGCACCAGCAGAATAGTGAGTGCAGCTCTGGAGTATAATACAGGATGTAACTCAGGATCAGTAATGTAATGTATGTACACAGTGACTGCACCAGCAGAATAGTGAGCGCAGCTCTGAAGTATAATACAGGATGTAACTCAGGATCAGTAATGTAATGTATGTACACAGTGACTGCACCAGCAGAATAGTGAGCGCAGCTCTGGAGTAGAATACAGGAGGTAACTCAGGATCAGTAATGTATGTACACAGTGACTGCACCAGCAGAATAGTGAGCGCAGCTCTGGGGTATAATACAGGATGTAACTCAGGATCAGTAATGTAATGTATGTACACAGTGACTGCACCAGCAGAATTGTGAGTGCAGCTCTGGAGTATAATACAGGATGTAACTCAGGATCAGTAATGTAATCTATATACACAGTGACTGTACCTGCAGAATAGTGAGTGCAGCTCTGGAGTATAATACAGGAGGTAACTCAGGATCAGTAATGTAATGTATGTACAGAGTGACTGCACCAGCAGAATAGTGAGTGCAGCTCTGGAGTATAATACAGGAGGTAACTCAGGATCAGTAATGTAATGTATGTACACAGTAACTGCACCAGCAGAATAGTGAGTGCAGCTCTGGAGTATAATACAGGAGGTAACTCAGGATCAGTAATGTAATGTATGTACACAGGGACTGCACCAGCAGAATAGTGAGTGTAGCTCTGGGGTATAATACAGGAGGTAACTCAGGATCAGTAATGTAATGTATGTACACAGTAACTGCACCAGCAGAATAGTGAGTGCAGCTCTGGAGTATAATACAGGATGTATCTCAGTATCAGTAATGTAATGTATGTACACAGTGACTGCACCAGCACAATAGTGAGTGCAGCTCTGGAGTATAATACAGGATGTATCTCAGGATCAGTAATGTAATGTATGTACACAGTGACTGCACCAGCAGAATAGTGAATGCAGCTCTGGAGCATAATACAGGATGTATCTCAGAATCAGTAATGTAATGTATGTACACAGTGACTACACCAGCAGAATAGTGAGTGCAGCTCTGGAGTATAATACAGGATGTAACTCAGGATCAGTAATATAATGTATGTGTTCAGTGACTGCACCAGCAGAATAGTGAGTGCAGCTCTGGAGTATAATACAGGATGTAATTCAGGATCAGTAATGTAATGTATGTACACAGTGACTGCACCAGCAGAATAGTGAGTGCAGCTCTGGAGTATAATACAGGATGTATCTCAGGATCAGTAATGTAATGTATGTACACAGTGACTGCACCAGCAGAATAGTGAGTGCAGCTCTGGGGTATAATACAGGATGTATCTCAGGATCAGTAATGTAATGTATGTACACAGTGACTACACCAGCAGAATAGTGAGTGCAGCTCTGGAGTATAATACAGGATGTAACTCAGGATCAGTAATGTAATGTATGTACACAGTGACTGCACCAGCAGAATAGTGAGCGCAGCTCTGGAGTATAATACAGGAGGTAACTCAGGATCAGTAATGTATGTACACAGTGACTGCACCAGCAGAATAGTGAGTGCAGCTCTGGAGTATAATACAGGATGTTACTCAGGATCAGTAATGTAATGTATGTACACAGTGACTGCACCAGCAGAATAGTGAGTGCAGCTCTGGAGTATAATACAGGATGTATCTCAGGATCAGTAATGTAATGTATGTACACAGTGACTGCACCAGCAGAATAGTGAGTGTAGCTCTGGAGTATAATACAGGACGTAACTCAGGATCAGTAATGTATGTACACAGTGACTACACCAACAGAATAGTGAGTGCAGCTCTGGGGTATAATACAGGATGTATCTCAGGAACAGTAATGTAATGTATGTACACAGTGACTACACCAGCAGAATAGTGAGTGCAGCTCTGGAGTATAATGCAGGATGTAACTCAGGATCAGTAATGTAATGTATGTACACAGTGACTGCACCAGCAGAATAGTGAGTGCAGCTCTGGAGTATAATACAGGATGTAACTCAGGATCAGTAATGTAATGTATGTACACAGTGACTGCACCAGCAGAATAGTGAGTGCAGCTCTGGGGTATAATACAGGATGTAACTCAGGATCAGTAATGTAATGTATGTACACAGGGACTGCACCAGCAGAATAGTGAGTGCAGCTCTGGGGTATAATACAGGATGTATCTCAGGATCAGTAATGTAATGTATGTACACAGTGACTACACCAGCAGAATAGTGAGTGCAGCTCTGGAGTATAATACAGGATGTAACTCAGGATCAGTAATGTAATGTATGTACACAGTGACTGCACCAGCAGAATAGTGAGCGCAGCTCTGGAGTATAATACAGGATGTAACTCAGGATCAGTAATGTAATGTATGTACACAGTGACTGCACCAGCAGAATAGTGAGCGCAACTCTGGAGTATAATACAGGAGGTAACTCAGGATAAGTAATGTATGTACACAGTGACTGCACCAGCAGAATAGTGAGTGCAGCTCTGGAGTATAATACAGGATGTAACTCAGGATCAGTAATGTAATGTATGTACACAGTGACTGCACCAGCAGAATAGTGAGTGCAGCTCTGGAGTATAATACAGGATGTAACTCAGGATCAGTAATGTAATGTATGTACACAGTGACTGCACCAGCAGAATAGTGAGCGCAGCTCTGAAGTATAATACAGGATGTAACTCAGGATCAGTAATGTAATGTATGTACACAGTGACTGCACCAGCAGAATAGTGAGTGCAGCTCTGGAGTATAATACAGGATGTAACTCAGGATCAGTAATGTAATGTATGTACACAGTGACTGCACCAGCAGAATAGTGAGCGCAGCTCTGGAGTATAATACAGGAGGTAACTCAGGATCAGTAATGTATGTACACAGTGACTGCACCAGCAGAATAGTGAGCGCAGCTCTGGGGTATAATATAGGATGTAACTCAGGATCAGTAATGTAATGTATGTACACAGTGACTGCACCAGCAGAATTGTGAGTGCATCTCTGGAGTATAATACAGGATGTAACTCAGGATCAGTAATGTAATGTATGTACACAGTGACTGCACCAGCAGAATAGTGAGTGCAGCTCTGGAGTATAATACAGGATGTAACTCAGGATCAGTAATGTAATGTATGTACACAGTGACTGCACCAGCAGAATAGTGAGTGCAGCTCTGGAGTATAATACAGGATGTAACTCAGGATCAGTAATGTAATGTATGTACACAGTAACTGCACCAGCAGAATAGTGAGTGCAGCTCTGGAGTATAATACAGGATGTAACTCAGTATCAGTAATGTAATGTATGTACACAGTGACTACACCAGCAGAATAGTGAGTGCAGCTCTGGAGTATAATACAGGATGTAATTAGGATCAGTAATGTAATGTATGTACACAGTGACTGCACCAGCAGAATAGTGAGTGCAGCTCTGGAGTATAATACAGGATGTATCTCAGGATCAGTAATGTAATGTATATACACAGTGACTGCACCAGCAGAATAGTGAGTGCAGCTCTGGGGTATAATACAGGATGTATCTCAGGATCAGTAATGTAATGTATGTACACAGTGACTGCACCAGCAGAATAGTGAGCGCAGCTCTGGAGTATAATACAGGATGTAACTAAGGATCAGTAATGTAATGTATGTACACAGTGACTGCACCAGCAGAATAGTGAGCGCAGCTCTGGAGTATAATACAGGAGGTAACTCAGGATCAGTAATGTATGTACACAGTGACTGCACCAGCAGAATAGTGAGTGCAGCTCTGGAGTATAATACAGGATGTAACTCAGGATCAGTAATGTAATGTATGTACACAGTGACTGCACCAGCAGAATAGTGAGTGCAGCTCTGGAGTATAATACAGGATGTAACTCCGGATCAGTAATGTAATGTATGTACACAGTGACTGCACCAGCAGAATAGTGAGCGCAGCTGTGGAGTATAATACAGGAGGTAACTCAGGATCAGTAATGTATGTACACAGTGACTGCACCAGCAGAATAGTGAGCGCAGCTCTGGAGTATAATACAGGAGGTAACTCAGGATCAGTAATGTAATGTATGTACACAGTGACTGCACCAGCAGAATAGTGAGTGCAGCTCTGGAGTATAATACAGGACGTAACTCAGGATCAGTAATGTAATGTATGTACACAGTGACTACACCAGCGGAATAGTGAGTGCAGCTCTGGAGTATAATACAGGATGTAACTCAGGATCAGTAATGTAATGTATGTACACAGTGACTGCACCAGCAGAATAGTGAATGCAGCTCTGGAGTATAATACAGGATGTAACTCAGGATCAGTAATGTAATGTATGTACACAGTGACTACACCAGCAGAATAGTGAGTGCAGCTCTGGAGTATAATACAGGATGTAACTCAGGATCAGTAATGTATGTAGACAGTGACTACACCAGCAGAATAGTGAGTGCAGCTCTGGAGTATAATACAGGATGTAACTCAGGATCAGTAATGTAATGTATGTACACAGTGACTGCACCAGGAGAATAGTGAGTGCAGCTCTGGAGTATAATACAGGATGTAACTCAGGATCAGTAATGTAATTTATGTACACAGTGACTGCACCAGCAGAATAGTGAGCGCAGCTCTGGAGTATAATACAGGAGGTAACTCAGGATCAGTAATGTAATGTATGTACACAGTGACTGCACCAGCAGAATAGTGAGTGCAGCTCTGGAGTATAATACAGGATGTAACTCAGGATCAATAATGTAATGTATGTACACAGTGACTGCACCAGCAGAATAGTGAGCGCAGCTCTGGAGTATAATACAGGATGTAACTCAGGATCAGTAATGTATGTACACAGTGACTGCACCAGCAGAATAGTGAGCGCAGCTCTGGAGTATAATACAGGAGGTAACTCAGGATCAGTAATGTATGTACACAGTGACTGCACCAGCAGAATAGTGAGCGCAGCTCCTGGGTATAATACAGGATGTAACTCAGGATCAGTAATGTAATGTATGTACACAGTGACTGAACCAGCAGAATAGTGAGTGCAGCTCTAGAGTATAATACAGGATGTAACTCAGGATCAGTAATGTAATGTATATACACAGTGACTGTACCTGCAGAATAGTGAGTGCAGCTCTGGAGTATAATACAGGATGTAACTCAGGATCAGTAATGTAATGTATGTACAGAGTGAATGCACCAGCAGAATAGTGAGTGCAGCTCTGGAGTATAATACAGGATGGAACGCAGGATCAGTAATGTAAAGTATGTACACAGTGACTGCACCAGCAGAATAGTGAGTGCAGCTCTGGAGTATAATACAGGATGTAACTCAGGATCAGTAATGTAATGTATGTACACAGTGACTGCACCAGCAGAATAGTGAGTGCAGCTCTGGAGTATAATACAGGAGGTAACTCAGGATCAGTAATGTAATGTATGTACACAGTGACTGCACCAGCAGAAAAGTGAGTGCAGCTCTGGAGTATAATACAGGATGGAACGCAGGATCAGTAATGTAAAGTATGTACACAGTGACTGCACCAGCAGAATAGTGAGTGCAGCTCTGGAGTATAATACAGGATGTAACTCAGGATCAGTAATGTAATGTATGTACACAGTGACTGCACCAGCAGAAAAGTGAGTGCAGCTCTGGAGTATAATACAGGAGGTAACTCACGATCAGTAATGTAATGTATGTACACAGTGACTGCACCAGCAGAATAGTGAGTGCAGCTCTGGAGTATAATACAGAATGTAACTCAGGATCAGTAATGTAATGTATGCACACAATGACTGCACCAGCAGAATAGTGAGTGCAGCTCTGGAGTATAATACAGGATGTAACTCAGGATCAGTAATGTAATGTATGTACACAGTGACTGCACCAGCAGAATAGTGAGTGCAGCTCTGGAGTATAATACAGGATGTAACTCAGGATCAGTAATGTAATGTATGTACACAGTGACTGCACCAGCAGAATAGTGAGTGCAGCTCTGGAGTATAATACAGGATGTAACTCAGGATCAGAAATGTAATGTATGTACACAGTGACTGCACCAGGAGAATAGTGAGTGCAGCTCTGGCTCATAATACAACATGTAACTCAGGATCAGTAATGTAATGTATGTACACAGTGACTGAATCAGCAGAATAGTGAGTGCAGCTCTGGAGTATAATACAGGATGTAACTCAGGATCAGTATAGTAATGTATGTATACAGTGACTGCACCAGCAGAATAGTGAGTGCAGCTCTGGAGTATAATACAGGAGGTAACTCAGGATCAGTAATGTAATATATGTACAAAGTGACTGCACCAGCAGAATAGTGAGTGCAGCTCTGGAGTATAATACAGGAAGTAATTCAGGATCAGTAATGTAATGTATGTACACAGTGACTGCACCAGCAGAATAGTGAGTGTAGCTCTGGAGTATAATACAGGAAGTAACTCAGGATCAGTAATGTAATATTTGTACAAAGTGACTGCACCAGCAGAATAGTGAGTGCAGCTCTGGAGTATAATACAGGATGTAACTCAGGATCAGTAATGTAATGTATGTACACAGTGACTGCACCAGCAGAATAGTGAGCGCAGCTCTGGAGTATAATACAGGAGGTAACTCAGGATCAGTAATGTATGTACACAGTGACTGCACCAGCAGAATAGTGAGCGCAGCTCTGGGGTATAATACAGAATGTAACTCAGGATCAGTAATGTAATGTATGTACACAGTGACTGCACCAGCAGAATAGTGAGTGCAGCTCTGGAGTATAATACAGGATGTAACTCAGGATCAGTAATGTAATGTATATACACAGTGACTGTACCTGCAGAATAGTGAGTGCAGCTCTGGAGTATAATACAGGAGGTAACTCAGGATCAGTAATGTAATGTATGTACAGAGTGACTGCACCAGCAGAATAGTGAGTGCAGCTCTGGAGTATAATACAGGAGGTAACTCAGGATCAGTAATGTAATGTATGTACATAGTAACTGCACCAGCAGAATAGTGAGTGCAGCTCTGGAGTATAATACAGGAGGTAACTCAGGATCAGTAATGTAATGTATGTACACAGTGACTGCACCAGCAGAATAGTGAGTGCAGCTCTGGAGTATAATACAGGATGTAACTCAGGATCAGTAATGTAATGTATGTACACAGTGACTGCACCAGCAGCATAGTGAGTGCAGCTCTGGAGTATAATACAGGATGTAACTCAGTATCAGTAATGTAATGTATGTACACAGTGACTGCACCAGCAGAATAGTGAGTGCAGCTCTGGAGTATAATACAGGATGTATCTCAGGATCAGTAATGTAATGTATGTACACAGTGACTGCACCAGCAGAATAGTGAATGCAGCTCTGGAGCATAATACAGGATGTATCTTAGAATCAGTAATGTAATGCATGTACACAGTGACTACACCAGCAGAATAGTGAGTGCAGCTCTGGAGTATAATACAGGATGTGACTCAGGATCAGTAATGTAATGTATGCACACAGTGACTGCATCAGCAGAATAGTGAGTGCAGCTCTGGAGTATAATACAGGATGTAACTCAGGATCAGTAATGTAATGTATGTACACAGTGACTGCACCAGCAGAATAGTGAGTGCAGCTCTGGAGTATAATACAGGATGTATCTCAGGATCAGTAATGTAATGTATGTACACAGTGACTGCACCAGCAGAATAGTGAGTGCAGCTCTGGAGTATAATACAGGATGTAACTCAGGATCAGTAATGTAATGTATGTACACAGTGACTGCACCAGCAGAATAGCGAGTGCAGCTCTGGAGTATAATACAGGATGTAACTCAGGATCAGAAATGTAATGTATGTGTTCAGTGACTGCACCAGCAGAATAGTGAGTGCAGCTCTGGAGTATAATACAGGATGTAATTCAGGATCAGTAATGTAATGTATGTACACAGTGACTGCACCAGCAGAATAGTGAGTGCAGCTCTGGAGTATAATACAGGATGTATCTCAGGATCAGTAATGTAATGTATGTACACAGTGCCTGCACCAGCAGAATAGTGAGTGCAGCTCTGGGGCAGCTCTGGGGTATAATACAGGATGTATCTCAGGATCAGTAATGTAATGTATGTACACAGTGACTACACCAGCAGAATAGTGAGTGCAGCTCTGGAGTATAATACAGGATGTAACTCAGGATCAGTAATGTAATGTATGTACACAATGACTGCACCAGCAGAATAGTGAGTGCAGCTCTGGAGTATAATACAGGAGGTAACTCAGGATCAGTAATGTAATGTATGTACACGGTGACTGCACCAGCAGAATAGTGAGTGCAGCTCTTTGGTATAATACAGGAGGTAACTCAGGATCAGTAATGTAATGTATGTACACAGTGACTTCACCAGCAGAATAGTGAGTGCAGCTCTGGAGTATAATACAGGATGTAACTCAGGATCAGTAATGTAATGTATGTACACAGTGACTGCACCAGCAGAATAGTGAGCGCAGCTCTGGAGTATAATACAGGATGTAACTCAGGATCAGTAATGTAATGTATGTACACAGTGACTGCACCAGCAGAATAGTGAGCGCAGCTCTGGAGTATAATACAGGAGGTAACTCAGGATCAGTAATGTATGTACACAGTGACTGCACCAGCAGAATAGTGAGCGCAGCTCTGGGGTATAATACAGAATGTAACTCAGGATCAGTAATGTAATGTATGTACACAGTGACTGCACCAGCAGAATAGTGAGTGCAGCTCTGGAGTATAATACAGGATGTAACTCAGGATCAGTAATGTAATGTATATACACAGTGACTGTACCTGCAGAATAGTGAGTGCAGCTCTGGAGTATAATACAGGAGGTAACTCAGGATCAGTAATGTAATGTATGTACAGAGTGACTGCACCAGCAGAATAGTGAGTGCAGCTCTGGAGTATAATACAGGAGGTAACTCAGGATCAGTAATGTAATGTATGTACATAGTAACTGCACCAGCAGAATAGTGAGTGCAGCTCTGGAGTATAATACAGGAGGTAACTCAGGATCAGTAATGTAATGTATGTACACAGTGACTGCACCAGCAGAATAGTGAGTGCAGCTCTGGAGTATAATACAGGATGTAACTCAGGATCAGTAATGTAATGTATGTACACAGTGACTGCACCAGCAGCATAGTGAGTGCAGCTCTGGAGTATAATACAGGATGTAACTCAGTATCAGTAATGTAATGTATGTACACAGTGACTGCACCAGCAGAATAGTGAGTGCAGCTCTGGAGTATAATACAGGATGTATCTCAGGATCAGTAATGTAATGTATGTACACAGTGACTGCACCAGCAGAATAGTGAATGCAGCTCTGGAGCATAATACAGGATGTATCTTAGAATCAGTAATGTAATGCATGTACACAGTGACTACACCAGCAGAATAGTGAGTGCAGCTCTGGAGTATAATACAGGATGTGACTCAGGATCAGTAATGTAATGTATGCACACAGTGACTGCATCAGCAGAATAGTGAGTGCAGCTCTGGAGTATAATACAGGATGTAACTCAGGATCAGTAATGTAATGTATGTACACAGTGACTGCACCAGCAGAATAGTGAGTGCAGCTCTGGAGTATAATACAGGATGTATCTCAGGATCAGTAATGTAATGTATGTACACAGTGACTGCACCAGCAGAATAGTGAGTGCAGCTCTGGAGTATAATACAGGATGTAACTCAGGATCAGTAATGTAATGTATGTACACAGTGACTGCACCAGCAGAATAGCGAGTGCAGCTCTGGAGTATAATACAGGATGTAACTCAGGATCAGAAATGTAATGTATGTGTTCAGTGACTGCACCAGCAGAATAGTGAGTGCAGCTCTGGAGTATAATACAGGATGTAATTCAGGATCAGTAATGTAATGTATGTACACAGTGACTGCACCAGCAGAATAGTGAGTGCAGCTCTGGAGTATAATACAGGATGTATCTCAGGATCAGTAATGTAATGTATGTACACAGTGCCTGCACCAGCAGAATAGTGAGTGCAGCTCTGGGGCAGCTCTGGGGTATAATACAGGATGTATCTCAGGATCAGTAATGTAATGTATGTACACAGTGACTACACCAGCAGAATAGTGAGTGCAGCTCTGGAGTATAATACAGGATGTAACTCAGGATCAGTAATGTAATGTATGTACACAATGACTGCACCAGCAGAATAGTGAGTGCAGCTCTGGAGTATAATACAGGAGGTAACTCAGGATCAGTAATGTAATGTATGTACACGGTGACTGCACCAGCAGAATAGTGAGTGCAGCTCTTTGGTATAATACAGGAGGTAACTCAGGATCAGTAATGTAATGTATGTACACAGTGACTTCACCAGCAGAATAGTGAGTGCAGCTCTGGAGTATAATACAGGATGTAACTCAGGATCAGTAATGTAATGTATGTACACAGTGACTGCACCAGCAGAATAGTGAGCGCAGCTCTGGAGTATAATACAGGATGTAACTCAGGATCAGTAATGTAATGTATGTACACAGTGACTGCACCAGCAGAATAGTGAGCGCAGCTCTGGAGTATAATACAGGAGGTAACTCAGGATCAGTAATGTATGTACACAGTGACTGCACCAGCAGAATAGTGAGCGCAGCTCTGGGGTATAATACAGAATGTAACTCAGGACCAGTAATGTAATGTATGTACACAGTGACTGCACCAGCAGAATAGTGAGTGCAGCTCTGGAGTATAATACAGGATGTAACTCAGGATCAGTAATGTAATGTATATACACAGTGACTGTACCTGCAGAATAGTGAGTGCAGCTCTGGAGTATAATACAGGAGGTAACTCAGGATCAGTAATGTAATGTATGTACAGAGTGACTGCACCAGCAGAATAGTGAGTGCAGCTCTGGAGTATAATACAGGAGGTAACTCAGGATCAGTAATGTAATGTATGTACATAGTAACTGCACCAGCAGAATAGTGAGTGCAGCTCTGGAGTATAATACAGGATGTAACTCAGGATCAGTAATGTAATGTATGTACACAGTGACTGCACCAGCAGCATAGTGAGTGCAGCTCTGGAGTATAATACAGGATGTAACTCAGTATCAGTAATGTAATGTATGTACACAGTGACTGCACCAGCAGAATAGTGAGTGCAGCTCTGGAGTATAATACAGAATGTAACTCAGGATCAGTAATGTAATGTATGTACACAGTGACTGCACCAGCAGAATAGAGAATGCAGCTCTGGAGCATAATACAGGATGTATCTTAGAATCAGTAATGTAATGCATGTACACAGTGACTACACCAGCAGAATAGTGAGTGCAGCTCTGGAGTATAATACAGGATGTGACTCAGGATCAGTAATGTAATGTATGCACACAGTGACTGCATCAGCAGAATAGTGAGTGCAGCTCTGGAGTATAATACAGGATGTAACTCAGGATCAGTAATGTAATGTATGTACACAGTGACTGCACCAGCAGAATAGTGAGTGCAGCTCTGGAGTATAATACAGGATGTATCTCAGGATCAGTAATGTAATGTATGTACACAGTGACTGCACCAGCAGAATAGTGAGTGCAGCTCTGGAGTATAATACAGGATGTAACTCAGGATCAGTAATGTAATGTATGTACACAGTGACTGCACCAGCAGAATAGCGAGTGCAGCTCTGGAGTATAATACAGGATGTAACTCAGGATCAGAAATGTAATGTATGTGTTCAGTGACTGCACCAGCAGAATAGTGAGTGCAGCTCTGGAGTATAATACAGGATGTAATTCAGGATCAGTAATGTAATGTATGTACACAGTGACTGCACCAGCAGAATAGTGAGTGCAGCTCTGGAGTATAATACAGGATGTATCTCAGGATCAGTAATGTAATGTATGTACACAGTGACTGCACCAGCAGAATAGTGAGTGCAGCTCTGGAGTATAATACAGGACGTAACTCAGGATCAGTAATGTATGTACACAGAGACTACACCAGCAGAATAGTGAGTGCAGCTCTGGGGTATAATACAGGATGTATCTCAGGATCAGTAATGTAATGTATGTACACAGTGACTGCACCAGCAGAATAGTGAGCGCAGCTCTGGAGTATAATACAGGAGGTAACTCAGGATCAGTAATGTATGTACACAGTGACTGCACCAGCAGAATAGTGAGCGCAGCTCTGGAGTATAATACAGGAGATAACTCAGGATCAGTAATGTAATGTATGTACACAGTGACTGCACCAGCAGAATAGTGAGTGCAGCTCTGGAGTATAATACAGGACGTAACTCAGGATTAGTAAAGTAATGTATGTACACAGTGACTACACCAGCGGAATAGTGAGTGCAGCTCTGGAGTATAATACAGGATGTAACTCAGGATCAGTAATGTAATGTATGTACACAGTGACTGCACCAGCAGAATAGTGAGTGCAGCTCTGGAGTATAATACAGGATGTAACTCAGGATCAGTAATGTAATGTATGTACACAGTGACTACACCAGCAGAATAGTGAGTGCAGCTCTGGAGTATAATACAGGATGTAACTCAGGATCAGTAATGTATGTACACAGTGACTACACCAGCAGAATAGTGAGTGCAGCTCTGGAGTATAATACAGGATGTAACTCAGGATCAGTAATGTAATGTATGTACACAGTGACTGCACCAGCAGAATAGTGAGCGCAGCTCTGGAGTATAATACAGGATGTAACTCAGGATCAGTAATGTAATGTATGTACACAGTGACTGCACCAGCAGAATAGTGAGTGCAGCTCTGGAGTATAATACAGGAGGTAACTC
Source organism: Phyllobates terribilis (assembly GCF_046119375.1). NCBI lineage: Eukaryota > Metazoa > Chordata > Amphibia > Anura > Dendrobatidae > Phyllobates > Phyllobates terribilis. Next base: position 161,905,426 of record NW_027362773.1, on the reverse strand, counting down.
AGGATCAGTAATGTAATGTATGTACACAGTGACTGCACCAGCAGAATAGTGAGCGCAGCTCTGGAGTATAATACAGGATGTTACTCAGGATCAGTAATGTAATGTATGTACACAGTGACTGCACCAGCAGAATAGTGAGCGCAGCTCTGGAGTATAATACAGGATGTAACTCAGGATCAGTAATGTAATGTATGTACACAGTGACTGCACCAGCAGAATAGTGAGCGCAGCTCTGGAGTATAATACAGGAGGTAACTCAGGATCAGTAATGTATGTACACAGTGACTGCACCAGCAGAATAGTGAGCGCAGCTCCTGGGTATAATACAGGATGTAACTCAGGATCAGTAATGTAATGTATGTACACAGTGACTGCACCAGCAGAATAGTGAGTGCAGCTCTAGAGTATAATACAGGATGTAACTCAGGATCAGTAATGTAATGTATATACACAGTGACTGTACCTGCAGAATAGTGAGTGCAGCTCTGGAGTATAATACAGGAGGTAACTCAGGATCAGTAATGTAATGTATGTACAGAGTGAATGCACCAGCAGAATAGTGAGTGCAGCTCTGCAGTATAATACAGGATGGAACGCAGGATCAGTAATGTAAAGTATGTACACAGTGACTGCACCAGCAGAATAGTGAGTGCAGCTCTGGAGTATAATACAGGATGTAACTCAGGATCAGCAATGTAATGTATGTACACAGTGACTGCACCAGCAGAATAGTGAGTGCAGCTCTGGAGTATAATACAGGATGTAACTCACGATCAGTAATGTAATGTATGTACACAGTGACTGCACCAGCAGAATAGTGAGTGCAGCTCTGGAGTATAATACAGAATGTAACTCAGGATCAGTAATGTAATGTATGCACACAATGACTGCACCAGCAGAATAGTGAGTGCAGCTCTGGAGTATAATACAGGATGTAACTCAGGATCAGTAATGTAATGTATGTACACAGTGACTGCACCAGTAGAATAGTGAGTGCAGCTCTGGAGTATAATACAGGATGTAACTCAGGATCAGTAATGTAATGTATGTACACAGTGACTGCACCAGCAGAATAGTGAGTGCAGCTCTGGAGTATAATACAGGATGTAACTCAGGATCAGTAATGTAATGTATGTACACAGTGACTGCACCAGCAGAATAGTGAGTGCAGCTCTGGAGTATAATACAGGATGTAACTCAGGATCAGTAATGTAATGTATGTACACAGTGACTGCACCTGCAGAATAGTGAGTGCAGCTCTGGAGTATAATACAGGATGTAACTCAGGATCAGTATTGTAATGTATGTATACAGTGACTGCACCAGCAGAATAGTGAGTGCAGCTCTGGAGTATAATACAGGAGGTAACTCAGGATCAGTAATGTAATATATGTACAAAGTGACTGCACCAGCAGAATAGTGAGTGCAGCTCTGGAGTATAATACAGGAAGTAATTCAGGATCAGTAATGTAATGTATTTACACAGTGACTGCACCAGCAGAATAGTGAGTGTAGCTCTGGAGTATAATACAGGAAGTAACTCAGGATCAGTAATGTAATATTTGTACAAAGTGACTGCACCAGCAGAATAGTGAGTGCAGCTCTGGAGTATAATACAGGAAGTAATTCAGGATCAGTAATGTAATGTATGTACACAGTGACTGCACCAGCAGAATAGTGAGTGCAGCTCTGGAGTATAATACAGGATGTAACTCAGGATCAGTATTGTAATGTATGTATACAGTGACTGCACCAGCAGAATAGTGAGTGTAGCTCTGGGGTATAATACAGGATGTAACTCAGGATCAGTAATGTAATGTATGTACACAGTGACTGCACCAGCAGAATAGTGAGTGCAGCTCTGGAGTATAATACAGGATGTAACTCAGGATCAGTAATGTAATGCATGTACACAGTGACTGCACCAGCAGAACAGTGAGTGCAGCTCTGGAGGATAGTACAGGAGGTAACTCAGGATCAGTATTGTAATGTATGTATACAGTGACTGCACAAGCAGAATAGTGAGTGTAGCTCTGGGGTATAATACAGGATGTAACTCAGGATCAGTAATGTAATGTATGTACACAGTGACTGCACCAGCAGAATAGTGAGTGCAGCTCTGGAGTATAATACAGGATGTAACTCAGGATCAGTAATGTAATGTATGTACACAGTGACTGCACCAGCAGAATAGTGAGTGCAGCTCTGGAGTATAATACAGGATGCAACTCAGGATCAGTAATGTATGTACACAGTGACTTCACCAGCAGAATAGTGTGTGCAGCTCTGGAGTATAATACAGGATGTAACTCAGGATCAGTAATGTAATGTATGTACACAGTGACTGCACCAGCAGAATAGTGAGCGCTGCTCTGGAGTATAATACAGGTGGTGACTCAGGATCAGTAATGTAATGTATGTACACAGTGACTGCACCAGGAGAATAGTGAGTGCAGCTCTGGAGTATAATACAGGAGGTAACTCAGGATCAGTAATGTAATGTATGTACAGAGTGACTGCACCAGCAGAATAGTGAGTGCAGCTCTGGAGTATAATACAGGATGGAACGCAGGATCAGTAATGTAAAGTATGTACACAGTGACTGCACCAGCAGAATAGTGAGTGCAGCTCTGGAGTATAATACAGGATGTAACTCAGGATCAGTAATGTAATGTATGTACACAGTGACTGCACCAGCAGAATAGTGAGTGCAGCTCTGGAGTATAATACAGGAGGTAACTCAGGATCAGTAATCTAATGTATGTACACAGTGACTGCACCAGCAGAATAGTGAGTGCAGCTCTGGAGTATAATACAGGAGGTAACTCAGGATCAGTAATGTAATGTATGTACACAGTGACTGCACCAGCAGAATAGTGAGTGCAGCTCTGGAGTATAATACAGAATGTAACTCAGGATCAGTAATGTAATGTATGCACACAATGACTGCACCAGCAGAATAGTGAGTGCAGCTCTGGAGTATAATACAGGATGTAACTCAGGATCAGTAATGTAATGTATGTACACAGTGACTGCACCAGCAGAATAGTGAGTGCAGCTCTGGAGTATAATACAGGATGTAACTCAGGATCAGTAATGTAATGTATGTACACAGTGACTGCACCAGCAGAATAGTGAGTGCAGCTCTGGAGTATAATACAGGATGTAACTCAGGATCAGCAATGTAATGTATGTACACAGTGACTGCACCAGCAGAATAGTGAGTGCAGCTCTGGAGTATAATACAGGATGTAACTCAGGATCAGTAATGTAATGTATGTACACAGTGACTGCACCAGCAGAATAGTGAGTGCAGCTCTGGAGTATAATACAGGATGTAACTCAGGATCAGTAATGTAATGTATGTACACAGTGACTGCACCAGCAGAATAGTGAGTGCAGCTCTGGAGTATAATACAGGATGTAACTCAGGATCAGTATTGTAATGTATGTACACAGTGACTGCACCAGCAGAATAGTGAGTGCAGCTCTGGAGTATAATACAGGATGTAACTCAGGATCAGCAATGTAATGTATGTACACAGTGACTGCACCAGCAGAATAGTGAGTGCAGCTCTGGAGTATAATACAGGATGTAACTCACGATCAGTAATGTAATGTATGTACACAGTGACTGCACCAGCAGAATAGTGAGTGCAGCTCTGGAGTATAATACAGAATGTAACTCAGGATCAGTAATGTAATGTATGCACACAATGACTGCACCAGCAGAATAGTGAGTGCAGCTCTGGAGTATAATACAGGATGTAACTCAGGATCAGTAATGTAATGTATGTACACAGTGACTGCACCAGTAGAATAGTGAGTGCAGCTCTGGAGTATAATACAGGATGTAACTCAGGATCAGTAATGTAATGTATGTACACAGTGACTGCACCAGCAGAATAGTGAGTGCAGCTCTGGAGTATAATACAGGATGTAACTCAGGATCAGTAATGTAATGTATGTACACAGTGACTGCACCAGCAGAATAGTGAGTGCAGCTCTGGAGTATAATACAGGATGTAACTCAGGATCAGTAATGTAATGTATGTACACAGTGACTGCACCTGCAGAATAGTGAGTGCAGCTCTGGAGTATAATACAGGATGTAACTCAGGATCAGTATTGTAATGTATGTATACAGTGACTGCACCAGCAGAATAGTGAGTGCAGCTCTGGAGTATAATACAGGAGGTAACTCAGGATCAGTAATGTAATATATGTACAAAGTGACTGCACCAGCAGAATAGTGAGTGCAGCTCTGGAGTATAATACAGGAAGTAATTCAGGATCAGTAATGTAATGTATTTACACAGTGAGTGCACCAGCAGAATAGTGAGTGTAGCTCTGGAGTATAATACAGGAAGTAACTCAGGATCAGTAATGTAATATTTGTACAAAGTGACTGCACCAGCAGAATAGTGAGTGCAGCTCTGGAGTATAATACAGGAAGTAATTCAGGATCAGTAATGTAATGTATGTACACAGTGACTGCACCAGCAGAATAGTGAGTGCAGCTCTGGAGTATAATACAGGATGTAACTCAGGATCAGTATTGTAATGTATGTATACAGTGACTGCACCAGCAGAATAGTGAGTGTAGCTCTGGGGTATAATACAGGATGTAACTCAGGATCAGTAATGTAATGTATGTACACAGTGACTGCACCAGCAGAATAGTGAGTGCAGCTCTGGAGTATAATACAGGATGTAACTCAGGATCAGTAATGTAATGCATGTACACAGTGACTGCACCAGCAGAACAGTGAGTGCAGCTCTGGAGGATAGTACAGGAGGTAACTCAGGATCAGTATTGTAATGTATGTATACAGTGACTGCACAAGCAGAATAGTGAGTGTAGCTCTGGGGTATAATACAGGATGTAACTCAGGATCAGTAATGTAATGTATGTACACAGTGACTGCACCAGCAGAATAGTGAGTGCAGCTCTGGAGTATAATACAGGATGTAACTCAGGATCAGTAATGTAATGTATGTACACAGTGACTGCACCAGCAGAATAGTGAGTGCAGCTCTGGAGTATAATACAGGATGCAACTCAGGATCAGTAATGTATGTACACAGTGACTTCACCAGCAGAATAGTGTGTGCAGCTCTGGAGTATAATACAGGATGTAACTCAGGATCAGTAATGTAATGTATGTACACAGTGACTGCACCAGCAGAATAGTGAGCGCTGCTCTGGAGTATAATACAGGTGGTGACTCAGGATCAGTAATGTAATGTATGTACACAGTGACTGCACCAGGAGAATAGTGAGTGCAGCTCTGGAGTATAATACAGGAGGTAACTCAGGATCAGTAATGTAATGTATGTACAGAGTGACTGCACCAGCAGAATAGTGAGTGCAGCTCTGGAGTATAATACAGGATGGAACGCAGGATCAGTAATGTAAAGTATGTACACAGTGACTGCACCAGCAGAATAGTGAGTGCAGCTCTGGAGTATAATACAGGATGTAACTCAGGATCAGTAATGTAATGTATGTACACAGTGACTGCACCAGCAGAATAGTGAGTGCAGCTCTGGAGTATAATACAGGAGGTAACTCAGGATCAGTAATCTAATGTATGTACACAGTGACTGCACCAGCAGAATAGTGAGTGCAGCTCTGGAGTATAATACAGGAGGTAACTCAGGATCAGTAATGTAATGTATGTACACAGTGACTGCACCAGCAGAATAGTGAGTGCAGCTCTGGAGTATAATACAGAATGTAACTCAGGATCAGTAATGTAATGTATGCACACAATGACTGCACCAGCAGAATAGTGAGTGCAGCTCTGGAGTATAATACAGGATGTAACTCAGGATCAGTAATGTAATGTATGTACACAGTGACTGCACCAGCAGAATAGTGAGTGCAGCTCTGGAGTATAATACAGGATGTAACTCAGGATCAGTAATGTAATGTATGTACACAGTGACTGCACCAGCAGAATAGTGAGTGCAGCTCTGGAGTATAATACAGGATGTAACTCAGGATCAGTAATGTAATGTATGTACACAGTGACTGCACCAGCAGAATAGTGAGTGCAGCTCTGGAGTATAATACAGGATGTAACTCAGGATCAGTATTGTAATGTATGTGCACAGTGACTGCACCAGCAGAATAGTGAGTGCAGCTCTGGAGTATAATACAGGAGGTAACTCAGGATCAGTAATGTATGTACACAGTGACTGCACCAGCAGAATAGTGAGTGCAGCTCTGGAGTATAATACAGGAGGTAACTCAGGATCAGTAATGTAATATATGTACACAGTGACTGCACCAGCAGAATAGTGAGTGCAGCTCTGGAGTATAATACAGGATGTAACTCAGGATCAGTAATGTAATGTATGTACACAGTGACTACACCAGCAGAATAGTGAGTGCAGCTCTGGAGTATAATACAGGAGGTAACTCAGGATCAGTAATGTATGTACACAGTGACTGCACCAGCAGAATAGTGAGTGCAGCTCTGGGGTATAATACAGGATGTAACTCAGGATCAGTAATGTAATGTATGTACACAGTGACTGCACCAGCAGAATAGTGAGTGCAGCTCTGGAGTATAATACAGGATGTAACTCAGGATCAGTAATGTAATGTATGTACACAGTGACTGCACCAGCAGAATAGTGAGTGCAGCTCTGGAGTATAATACAGGATGCAACTCAGGATCAGTAATGTATGTACACAGTGACTTCACCAGCAGAATAGTGTGTGCAGCTCTGGAGAATAATACAGGATGTAACTCAGGATCAGTAATGTAATGTATGTACACAGTGACTGCACCAGCAGAATAGTGAGCGCTGCTCTGGAGTATAATACAGGTGGTGACTCAGGATCAGTAATGTAATGTATGTACACAGTGACTGCACCAGGAGAATAGTGAGTGCAGCTCTGGAGTATAATACAGGAGGTAACTCAGGATCAGTAATGTAATGTATGTACAGAGTGACTGCACCAGCAGAATAGTGAGTGCAGCTCTGGAGTATAATACAGGATGGAACGCAGGATCAGTAATGTAAAGTATGTACACAGTGACTGCACCAGCAGAATAGTGAGTGCAGCTCTGGAGTATAATACAGGATGTAACTCAGGATCAGTAATGTAATGTATGTACACAGTGACTGCACCAGCAGAATAGTGAGTGCAGCTCTGGAGTATAATACAGGAGGTAAATCAGGATCAGTAATCTAATGTATGTACACAGTGACTGCACCAGCAGAATAGTGAGTGCAGCTCTGGAGTATAATACAGGAGGTAACTCAGGATCAGTAATGTAATGTATGTACACAGTGACTGCACCAGCAGAATAGTGAGTGCAGCTCTGGAGTATAATACAGAATGTAACTCAGGATCAGTAATGTAATGTATGCACACAATGACTGCACCAGCAGAATAGTGAGTGCAGCTCTGGAGTATAATACAGGATGTAACTCAGGATCAGTAATGTAATGTATGTACACAGTGACTGCACCAGCAGAATAGTGAGTGCAGCTCTGGAGTATAATACAGGATGTAACTCAGGATCAGTAATGTAATGTATGTACACAGTGACTGCACCAGCAGAATAGTGAGTGCAGCTCTGGAGTATAATACAGGATGTAACTCAGGATCAGTAATGTAATGTATGTACACAGTGACTGCACCAGCAGAATAGTGAGTGCAGCTCTGGAGTATAATACAGGATGTAACTCAGGATCAGTATTGTAATGTATGTGCACAGTGACTGCACCAGCAGAATAGTGAGTGCAGCTCTGGAGTATAATACAGGAGGTAACTCAGGATCAGTAATGTATGTACACAGTGACTGCACCAGCAGAATAGTGAGTGCAGCTCTGGAGTATAATACAGGAGGTAACTCAGGATCAGTAATGTAATATATGTACAAAGTGACTGCACCAGCAGAATAGTGAGTGCAGCTCTGGAGTATAATACAGGAAGTAATTCAGGATCAGTAATGTAATGTATGTACACAGTGACTGCACCAGCAGAATAGTGAGTGTCGCTCTGGGGTATAATACAGGATGTAACTCAGGATCAGTAATGTAATATATGTACACAGTGACTGCACCAGCAGAATAGTGAGTGTCGCTCTGGGGTATAATACAGGATGTAACTCAGGATCAGTAATGTAATTTATGTACACAGTGACTGCACCAGCAGAATAGTGAGTGCAGCTCTGGAGTATAATACAGGATGTAACTCAGGATCAGTAATGTAATGTATGTACACAGTGACTGCACCAGCAGAATAGTGAGTGCAGCTCTGGAGGATAGTACAGGAGGTAACTCAGGATCAGTAATGTAATGTATGTACACAGTGACTGCACCAGCAGAATAGTGAGTGCAGCTCTGGAGTATAATACAGGATGTATCTCAGGATCAGTAATGTAATGTATGTACACAGTGACTGCACCAGCAGAATAGTGAGTGCAGCTCTGGAGTATAATACAGGATGTAACTCAGGATCAGTAATGTAATGTATGTACACAGTGACTGCACCAGCAGAATAGTGAGTGCAGCTCTGGAGTATAATACAGGATGTAACTCAGGATCAGTAATGTATGTACACAGTGACTTCACCAGCAGAATAGTGAGTGCAGCTCTGGAGTATAATACAGGATGTAACTCAGGATCAGTAATGTAATGTATGTACACAGTGACTGCACCAGCAGAATAGTGAGTGCAGCTCTGGAGTATAATACAGGATGTAACTCACGATCAGTAATGTAATGTATGTACACAGTGACAGCACCAGCAGAATAGTGAGTGCAGCTCTGGAGTAGAATACAGGAGGTAACTCAGGATCAGTAATGTAATGTATGTACACAGTGACTGCACCAGCAGAATAGTGAGTGCAGCTCTGGAGTATAATACAGGATGTAACTCAGGATCAGTAATGTAATGTATGTACACAGTGACTGTACCAGCAGAATAGTGAGTGCAGCTCTGGAGTATAATACAGGATGTAACTCAGGATCAGTAATGTAATGTATGTACACAGTGACTGCACCAGCAGAATAGTGAGTGCAGCTCTGGAGTATAATACAGGATGTAACTCAGGATCAGTAATGTTATGTATGTACACAGTGACTACACCAGCAGAATAGTGAGTGCAGCTCTGGGGTATAATGCAGGATGTAACTCAGGATCAGTAATGTAATGTATGTACACAGTGACTGCACCAGCAGAATAGTGAGTGCAGCTCTGGAGTATAATACAGGATGTAACTCAGGATCAGTAATGTAATGTATGTACACAGTGACAGCACCAGCAGAATAGTGAGTGCAGCTCTGGAGTAGAATACAGGAGGTAACTCAGGATCAGTAATGTAATGTATGTACACAGTGACTGCACCAGCAGAATAGTGAGTGCAGCTCTGGAGTATAATACAGGATGTAACTCAGGATCAGTAATGTAATGTATGTACACAGTGACTGTACCAGCAGAATAGTGAGTGCAGCTCTGGAGTATAATACAGGATGTAACTCAGGATCAGTAATGTAATGTATGTACACAGTGACTGCACCAGCAGAATAGTGAGTGCAGCTCTGGAGTATAATACAGGATGTAACTCAGGATCAGTAATGTAATGTATGTACACAGTGACTACACCAGCAGAATAGTGAGTGCAGCTCTGGGGTATAATGCAGGATGTAACTCAGGATCAGTAATGTAATGTATGTACACAGTGACTGCACCAGCAGCATAGTGAGTGCAGCTCTGGAGTATAATACAGGAGGTAACTCAGGATCAGTAATGTAATGTATGTACACAGTGACTGCACCAGCAGAATAGTGAGCGCAGCTCTGGAGTATAATACAGGATGTAACTCAGGATCAGTAATGTAATGTATGTACACAGTGAATGCACCAGCAGAATAGTGAGTGCAGCTCTGGAGTATAATACAGGATGTAACTCAGGATCAGTAATGTAATGTATGTACACAGTGACTGCACCAGCAGAATAGTGAGTGCAGCTCTGGAGTATAATACAGGATGGAACGCAGGATCAGTAATGTAATGTATGTACAGAGTGACTGCACCAGCAGAATAGTGAGTGCAGCTCTGGAGTATAATACAAGATGGAACGCAGGAACAGTAATGTAAAGTATGTACACAGTGACTGCACCAGCAGAATAGTGAGTGCAGCTCTGGAGTGTAATACAGGATGTAACTCAGGATCAGTAATTTAATGTATGTACACAGTGACTGCACCAGCAGAATAGTGAGTGCAGCTCTGGAGTATAATACAGGAGGTAACTCAGGATCAGTAATGTAATGTATGTACACAGTGACTGCACCAGCAGAATAGTGAGTGCAGCTCTGGAGTATAATACAGAATGTAACTCAGGATCAGTAATGTAATGTATGCACACAATGACTGCACCAGCAGAATAGTGAGTGCAGCTCTGGAGTATAATACAGGATGTAACTCAGGATCCGTAATGTAATGTATGTACACAGTGACTGCACCAGCAGAATAGTGAGTGCAGCTCTGGAGTATAATACAGGAGGTAACTCAGGATCAGTAATCTAATGTATGTACACAGTGACTGCACCAGCAGAATAGTGAGTGCAGCTCTGGAGTATAATACAGGAGGTAACTCAGGATCAGTAATGTAATGTATGTACACAGTGACTGCACCAGCAGAATAGTGAGTGCAGCTCTGGAGTATAATACAGGATGTAACTCAGGATCAGTAATGTAATGTATGCACACAATGACTGCACCAGCAGAATAGTGAGTGCAGCTCTGGAGTATAATACAGAATGTAACTCAGGATCAGTAATGTAATGTATGCACACAATGACTGCACCAGCAGAATAGTGAGTGCAGCTCTTGAGTATAATACAGGATGTAACTTAGGATCAGTAATGTAATGTATGTACACAGTGACTGCACCATCAGAATAGTGAGTGCAGCTCTGGAGTATAATACAGGATGTAACTCAGGATCAGTAATGTAATGTATGGACACAGTAACTGCACCAGGAGAATAGTGAGTGCAGCTCTGGCTCATAATACAACATGTAACTCAGGATCAGTAATGTAATGTATGTACACAGTGACTGCACCTGCAGAATAGTGAGTGCAGCTCTGGAGTATAATACAGGAGGTAACTCAGGATCAGTAATGTAATGTATGTACACAGTGACTGCACCAGCAGAATAGTGAGTGCAGCTCTGGAGTATAATACAGGATGTAACTCAGGATCAGTATTGTAATGTATGTATACAGTGACTGCACCAGCAGAATAGTGAGTGCAGCTCTGGAGTATAATACAGGAGGTAACTCAGGATCAGTAATGTAATATATGTACAAAGTGACTGCACCAGCAGAATAGTGAGTGCAGCTCTGGAGTATAATACAGGAAGTAATTCAGGATCAGTAATGTAATGTATGTACACAGTGACTGCACCAGCAGAATAGTGAGTGCAGCTCTGGGGTATAATACAGGATGTAACTCAGGATCAGTAATGTAATGTATGTACACAGTGACTGCACCAGCAGAATAGTGAGTGCAGCTCTGGAGTATAATACAGGATGTAACTCAGGATCAGTAATGTAATGTATGTACACAGTGACTGCACCAACAGAATAGTGAGTGCAGCTCTGGAGGATAGTACAGGAGGTAACTCAGGATCAGTAATGTAATGTATGTACACAGTGACTGCACCAGCAGAATAGTGAGTGCAGCTCTGGAGTATAATACAGGATGTATCTCAGGATCAGTAATGTAATGTATGTACACAGTGACTGCACCAGCAGAATAGTGAGTGCAGCTCTGGAGTATAATACAGGATGTAACTCAGGATCAGTAATGTAATGTATGTACACAGTGACTGCACCAGCAGAATAGTGAGTGCAGCTCTGGAGTATAATACAGGATGTAACTCAGGATCAGTAATGTATGTACACAGTGACTTCACCAGCAGAATAGTGAGTGCAGCTCTGGAGTATAATACAGGATGTAACTCAGGATCAGTAATGTAATGTATGTACACAGTGACTGCACCAGCAGAATAGTGAGCGCTGCTCTGGAGTATAATACAGGTGGTGACTCAGGATCAGTAATGTAATGTATGTACACAGTAACTGCACCAGCAGAATAGTGAGTGCAGCTCTGGAGTATAATACAGGATGTAACTCAGGATCAGTAATGTAATGTATGTACACAGTGACTGCACCAGCAGAATAGTGAGTGCAGCTCTGGAGTATAATACAGGATGTAACTCAGGATCAGTAATGTAATGTATGTACACAGTGACAGCACCAGCAGAATAGTGAGTGCAGCTCTGGAGTAGAATACAGGAGGTAACTCAGGATCAGTAATGTAATGTATGTACACAGTGACTGCACCAGCAGAATAGTGAGTGCAGCTCTGGAGTATAATACAGGATGTAACTCAGGATCAGTAATGTAATGTATGTACACAGTGACTGTACCAGCAGAATAGTGAGTGCAGCTCTGGAGTATAATACAGGATGTAACTCAGGATCAGTAATGTAATGTATGTACACAGTGACTGCACCAGCAGAATAGTGAGTGCAGCTCTGGAGTATAATACAGGATGTAACTCAGGATCAGTAATGTAATGTATGTACACAGTGACTGCACCAGCAGAATAGTGAGTGCAGCTCTGGAGTATAATACAGGAGGTAACTCAGGATCAGTAATGTAATGTATGTACACAGTGACTACACCAGCAGAATAGTGAGTGCAGCTCTGGGGTATAATTCAGGATGTAACTCAGGATCAGTAATGTAATGTATGTACACAGTGACTGCACCAGCAGAATAGTGAGTGCAGCTCTGGAGTATAATACAGGATGTAACTCAGGATCAGTAATGTAATGTATGTACACAGTGACTACACCAGCAGAATAGTGAGTGCAGCTCTGGGGTATAATTCAGGATGTAACTCAGGATCAGTAATGTAATGTATGTACACAGTGACTGCACCAGCAGAATAGTGAGTGCAGCTCTGGAGTATAATACAGGATGTAACTCAGGATCAGTAATGTAATGTATGTACACAGTGACTGCACCAGCAGAATAGTGAGTGCAGCTCTGGGGTATGATGCAGGATGTAACTCAGGATCAGTAATGTAATGTATGTAAACAGTGACTGCACCAGCAGAATAGTGAGCGCAGCTCTGGAGTATAATACAGGAAGTAACTCAGGATCAGTAATGTAATGTATGTACACAGTGACTGCACCAGCAGAATAGTGAGTGCAGCTCTGGAGTATAATACAGGATGGAACGCAGGATCAGTAATGTAATGTATGTACACAGTGACTGCACCAGCAGAATAGTGAGTGCAGCTCTGGAGTATAATACAAGATGGAACGCAGGAACAGTAATGTAAAGTATGTACACAGTGACTGCACCAGCAGAATAGTGAGTGCAGCTCTGGAGTGTAATACAGGATGTATCTCAGGATCAGTAATGTAATGTATGTACACAGTGACTGCACCAGCAGAATAGTGAGTGCAGCTCTGGAGTATAATACAGGAGGTAACTCAGGATCAGTAATGTAATGTATGTACACAGTGACTGCACCAGCAGAATAGTGAGTGCAGCTCTGGAGTATAATACAGAATGTAACTCAGGATCAGTAATGTAATGTATGCACACAATGACTGCACCAGCAGAATAGTGAGTGCAGCTCTGGAGTATAATACAGGATGTAACTCAGGATCCGTAATGTAATGTATGTACACAGTGACTGCACCAGCAGAATAGTGAGTGCAGCTCTGGAGTATAATACAGGAGGTAACTCAGGATCAGTAATCTAATGTATGTACACAGTGACTGCACCAGCAGAATAGTGAGTGCAGCTCTGGAGTATAATACAGGAGGTAACTCAGGATCAGTAATGTAATGTATGTACACAGTGACTGCACCAGCAGAATAGTGAGTGCAGCTCTGGAGTATAATACAGGATGTAACTCAGGATCAGTAATGTAATGTATGCACACAATGACTGCACCAGCAGAATAGTGAGTGCAGCTCTGGAGTATAATACAGAATGTAACTCAGGATCAGTAATGTAATGTATGCACACAATGACTGCACCAGCAGAATAGTGAGTGCAGCTCTTGAGTATAATACAGGATGTAACTTAGGATCAGTAATGTAATGTATGTACACAGTGACTGCACCATCAGAATAGTGAGTGCAGCTCTGGAGTATAATACAGGATGTAACTCAGGATCAGTAATGTAATGTATGGACACAGTAACTGCACCAGGAGAATAGTGAGTGCAGCTCTGGCTCATAATACAACATGTAACTCAGGATCAGTAATGTAATGTATGTACACAGTGACTGCACCTGCAGAATAGTGAGTGCAGCTCTGGAGTATAATACAGGAGGTAACTCAGGATCAGTAATGTAATGTATGTACACAGTGACTGCACCAGCAGAATAGTGAGTGCAGCTCTGGAGTATAATACAGGATGTAACTCAGGATCAGTATTGTAATGTATGTATACAGTGACTGCACCAGCAGAATAGTGAGTGCAGCTCTGGAGTATAATACAGGAGGTAACTCAGGATCAGTAATGTAATATATGTACAAAGTGACTGCACCAGCAGAATAGTGAGTGCAGCTCTGGAGTATAATACAGGAAGTAATTCAGGATCAGTAATGTAATGTATGTACACAGTGACTGCACCAGCAGAATAGTGAGTGCAGCTCTGGGGTATAATACAGGATGTAACTCAGGATCAGTAATGTAATGTATGTACACAGTGACTGCACCAGCAGAATAGTGAGTGCAGCTCTGGAGTATAATACAGGATGTAACTCAGGATCAGTAATGTAATGTATGTACACAGTGACTGCACCAACAGAATAGTGAGTGCAGCTCTGGAGGATAGTACAGGAGGTAACTCAGGATCAGTAATGTAATGTATGTACACAGTGACTGCACCAGCAGAATAGTGAGTGCAGCTCTGGAGTATAATACAGGATGTATCTCAGGATCAGCAATGTAATGTATGTACACAGTGACTGCACCAGCAGAATAGTGAGTGCAGCTCTGGAGTATAATACAGGATGTAACTCAGGATCAGTAATGTAATGTATGTACACAGTGACTGCACCAGCAGAATAGTGAGTGCAGCTCTGGAGTATAATACAGGATGTAACTCAGGATCAGTAATGTATGTACACAGTGACTTCACCAGCAGAATAGTGAGTGCAGCTCTGGAGTATAATACAGGATGTAACTCAGGATCAGTAATGTAATGTATGTACACAGTGACTGCACCAGCAGAATAGTGAGCGCTGCTCTGGAGTATAATACAGGTGGTGACTCAGGATCAGTAATGTAATGTATGTACACAGTAACTGCACCAGCAGAATAGTGAGTGCAGCTCTGGAGTATAATACAGGATGTAACTCAGGATCAGTAATGTAATGTATGTACACAGTGACTGCACCAGCAGAATAGTGAGTGCAGCTCTGGAGTATAATACAGGATGTAACTCAGGATCAGTAATGTAATGTATGTACACAGTGACAGCACCAGCAGAATAGTGAGTGCAGCTCTGGAGTAGAATACAGGAGGTAACTCAGGATCAGTAATGTAATGTATGTACACAGTGACTGCACCAGCAGAATAGTGAGTGCAGCTCTGGAGTATAATACAGGATGTAACTCAGGATCAGTAATGTAATGTATGTACACAGTGACTGTACCAGCAGAATAGTGAGTGCAGCTCTGGAGTATAATACAGGATGTAACTCAGGATCAGTAATGTAATGTATGTACACAGTGACTGCACCAGCAGAATAGTGAGTGCAGCTCTGGAGTATAATACAGGATGTAACTCAGGATCAGTAATGTAATGTATGTACACAGTGACTGCACCAGCAGAATAGTGAGTGCAGCTCTGGAGTATAATACAGGATGTAACTCAGGATCAGTAATGTAATGTATGTACACAGTGACTACAACAGCAGAATAGTGAGTGCAGCTCTGGGGTATAATTCAGGATGTAACTCAGGATCAGTAATGTAATGTATGTACACAGTGACTGCACCAGCAGAATAGTGAGTGCAGCTCTGGAGTATAATACAGGATGTAACTCAGGATCAGTAATGTAATGTATGTACACAGTGACTGCACCAGCAGAATAGTGAGTGCAGCTCTGGGGTATGATGCAGGATGTAACTCAGGATCAGTAATGTAATGTATGTAAACAGTGACTGCACCAGCAGAATAGTGAGCGCAGCTCTGGAGTATAATACAGGAAGTAACTCAGGATCAGTAATGTAATGTATGTACACAGTGACTGCACCAGCAGAATAGTGAGTGCAGCTCTGGAGTATAATACAGGATGTAACTCAGGATAAGTAATGTATGTACACAGTGACTGCTCCAGCAGAATAGTGAGTGCAGCTCTGGAGTATAATACAGGAGGTAACTCAGGATCAGTAATGTAATGTATGTACACAGTAACTGCACCAGCAGAATAGTGAGTGCAGCTCTGGGGTATAATACAGGAGGTAACTCAGGATCAGTAATGTAATGTATGTACACAGTAACTGCACCAGCAGAATAGTGAGTGCAGCTCTGGAGTATAATACAGGAGGTAACTCAGGATCAGTAGTGTAATGTATGTACACAGTGACTCCACCAGCAGAATAGTGAGTGCAGCTCTGGAGTATAATACAGGAGGTAACTCAGGATCAGTAATGTAATGTATGTACACAGTGACTGCACCAGCAGAATAGTGAGTGCAGCTCTGGAGTATAATACAGGATATAACTCAGGATCAGTAATGTAATGTATGTACACAGTGACTGCACCAGCAGAATAGTGACTGCAGCTCTGGAGTATAATACATGCTGTAACTCAGGATCAGTAATGTAATGTATGTACACAGTGACTGCACCAGCAGAATAGTGAGTGCAGCTCTGGAGTATAACACAGGAGGTAACACAGGATCAGTAGTGTAATGTATGTACACAGTGACTGCACCAGCAGAATAGTGAGTGCAGCTCTGGAGTATAATACAGGAGGTAACTCAGGATCAGTAATCTAATGTATGTACACAGTGACTGCACCAGCAGAATAGTGAGTGCAGCTCTGGAGTATAATACAGGATGTAACTCAGGATCAGTAATGTAATGTATGTACACAGTGACTGCACCAGCAGAATAGTGAGTGCAGCTCTGGAGTATAATACAGGATGTAATTTAGGATCAGTAATGTAATGTATGTACACAGTGACTGCACCAGCAGAATAGTGAGTGCAGCTCTGGAGTATAATACAGGAGGTAACTCAGGATCAGTAATGTAATGTATGTACACAGTGACTGCACAGCAGAATAGTGAGTGAAGCTCTGGAGTATAACACAGTAGGTAACTCAGGATCAGTAGTGTAATGTATGTACACAGTGACTGCACCAGCAGAATAGTGAGTGCAGCTCTGGAGTATAATACAGGAGGTAACTCAGGATCAGTAATCTACTGTATGTACACAGTGACTGCACCAGCAGAATAGTGAGTGCAGCTCTGGAGTATAATACAGGATATAACTCTGGATCAGTAATGTAATGTATGTACACAGTGACTGCACCAGCAGAATAGTGAGTGCAGCTCTGGAGTATAACACAGGAGGTAACTCAGGATCAGTAGTGTAATGTATGTACACAGTGACTGCACCAGCAGAATAGTGAGTGCAGCTCTGGAGTATAATACAGGAGGTAACTCAGGATCAGTAATCTAATGTATGTACACAGTGACTGCACCAGCAGAATAGTGAGTGCAGCTCTGGAGTATAATACAGGATGTAACTCAGGATCAGTAATGTAATGTATGCACACAATGACTGCACCAGCAGAATAGTGAGTGCAGCTCTGGAGTATAATACAGGATGTAACTCAGGATCAGTAATGTAATGTATGTACACAGTGACTGCACCAGCAGAATAGTGAGTGCAGCTCTGGAGTATAATACAGGATGTAACTCAGGATCAGTAATGTAATGTATGTACACAGTGACTGCACCAGCAGAATAGTGAGTGCAGTTCTGGAGTATAATACAGGATGTAACTCAGGATCAGTAATGTAATGTATGTACACAGTGACTGCACCAGCAGAATAGTGAGTGCAGCTCTGGAGTATAATACAGGATGTAACTCAGGATCAGTAATGTAATGTATGTACACAGTGACTGCACCAGCAGAATAGTGAGTGCAGCTCTGGAGTATAATACAGGAGGTAACTCAGGATCAGTAATGTAATCTATGTACACAGTGACTGCACCAGCAGAATAGTGAGTGCAGCTCTTGAGTATAATACAGGATGTAACTTAGGATCAGTAATGTAATGTATGTACAAAGTGACTGCACCAGCAGAATAGTGAGTGCAGCTCTGGAGTATAATACAGGATGTAACTCAGGATCAGTAATGTAATGTATGTACACAGTGACTGCACCAGGAGAATAGTGAGTGCAGCTCTGGCTCATAATACAACATGTAACTCAGGATCAGTAATGTAATGTATGTACACAGTGACTGCACCTGCAGAATAGTGAGTGCAGCTCTGGAGTATAATACAGGAGGTAACTCAGGATCAGTAATGTAATATATGTACAAAGTGACTGCACCAGCAGAATAGTGAGTGCAGCTCTGGAGTATAATACAGGAAGTAATTCAGGATCAGTAATGTAATGTATGTACACAGTGACTGCACCAGCAGAATAGTGAGTGCAGCTCTGGGGTATAATACAGGATGTAACTCAGGATCAGTAATGTAATGTATGTACACAGTGACTGCACCAGCAGAATAGTGAGTGCAGCTCTGGAGTATAATACAGGATGTAACTCAGGATCAGTAATGTAATGTATGTACACAGTGACTGCACCAACAGAATAGTGAGTGCAGCTCTGGAGGATAGTACAGGAGGTAACTCAGGATCAGTAATGTAATGTATGTACACAGTGACTGCACCAGCAGAATAGTGAGTGCAGCTCTGGAGTATAATACAGGATGTATCTCAGGATCAGTAATGTAATATATGTACACAGTGACTGCACCAGCAGAATAGTGAGTGCAGCTCTGGAGTATAATACAGGATGTAACTCAGGATCAGTAATGTAATGTATGTACACAGTGACTGCACCAGCAGAACAGTGAGCGCTGCTCTGGAGTATAATACAGGTGGTGACTCAGGATCAGTAATCTAATGTATGTACACAGTAACTGCACCAGCAGAATAGTGAGTGCAGCTCTGGAGTATAATACAGGATGTAACTCAGGATCAGTAATGTATGTACACAGTGACTTCACCAGCAGAATAGTGAGTGCAGCTCTGGAGTATAATACAGGATGTAACTCAGGATCAGTAATGTAATGTATGTACACAGTGACTGCACCAGCAGAATAGTGAGCGCTGCTCTGGAGTATAATACAGGTGGTGACTCAGGATCAGTAATGTAATGTATGTACACAGTAACTGCACCAGCAGAATAGTGAGTGCAGCTCTGGAGTATAATACAGGATGTAACTCAGGATCAGTAATGTAATGTATGTACACAGTGACTGCACCAGCAGAATAGTGAGTGCAGCTCTGGAGTATAATACAGGATGTAACTCAGGATCAGTAATGTAATGTATGTACACAGTGACAGCACCAGCAGAATAGTGAGTGCAGCTCTGGAGTAGAATACAGGATGTAACTCAGGATCAGTAATGTAATGTATGTACACAGTGACTGCACCAGCAGAATAGTGAGTGCAGCTCTGGAGTATAATACAGGATGTAACTCAGGATCAGTAATGTAATGTATGTACACAGTGACTGCACCAGCAGAATAGTGAGTGCAGCTCTGGAGTATAATACAGGATGTAACTCAGGATCAGTAATGTAATGTATGTACACAGTGACTACACCAGCAGAATAGTGAGTGCAGCTCTGGGGTATAATGCAGGATGTAACTCAGGATCAGTAATGTAAGGTATGTACACAGTGACTGCACCAGCAGAATAGTGAGTGCAGCTCTGGAGTATAATACAGGATGTAACTCAGGATCAGTAATGTAATGTATGTACACAGTGACTGCACCAGCAGAATAGTGAGTGCAGCTCTGGGGTATGATGCAGGATGTAACTCAGGATCAGTAATGTAATGTATGTAAACAGTGACTGCACCAGCAGAATAGTGAGCGCAGCTCTGGAGTATAATACAGGATGTAATTTAGGATCAGTAATGTAATGTATGTACACAGTGACTGCACCAGCAGAATAGTGAGTGCAGCTCTGGAGTATAATACAGGAGGTAACTCAGGATCAGTAATGTAATGTATGTACACAGTGACTGCACAGCAGAATAGTGAGTGAAGCTCTGGAGTATAACACAGTAGGTAACTCAGGATCAGTAGTGTAATGTATGTACACAGTGACTGCACCAGCAGAATAGTGAGTGCAGCTCTGGAGTATAATACAGGAGGTAACTCAGGATCAGTAATCTAATGTATGTACACAGTGACTGCACCAGCAGAATAGTGAGTGCAGCTCTGGAGTATAATACAGGATATAACTCTGGATCAGTAATGTAATGTATGTACACAGTGACTGCACCAGCAGAATAGTGAGTGCAGCTCTGGAGTATAACACAGGAGGTAACTCAGGATCAGTAGTGTAATGTATGTACACAGTGACTGCACCAGCAGAATAGTGAGTGCAGCTCTGGAGTATAATACAGGAGGTAACTCAGGATCAGTAATCTAATGTATGTACACAGTGACTGCACCAGCAGAATAGTGAGTGCAGCTCTGGAGTATAATACAGGATGTAACTCAGGATCAGTAATGTAATGTATGCACACAATGACTGCACCAGCAGAATAGTGAGTGCAGCTCTGGAGTATAATACAGGATGTAACTCAGGATCAGTAATGTAATGTATGTACACAGTGACTGCACCAGCAGAATAGTGAGTGCAGCTCTGGAGTATAATACAGGATGTAACTCAGGATCAGTAATGTAATGTATGTACACAGTGACTGCACCAGCAGAATAGTGAGTGCAGTTCTGGAGTATAATACAGGATGTAACTCAGGATCAGTAATGTAATGTATGTACACAGTGACTGCACCAGCAGAATAGTGAGTGCAGCTCTGGAGTATAATACAGGATGTAACTCAGGATCAGTAATGTAATGTATGTACACAGTGACTGCACCAGCAGAATAGTGAGTGCAGCTCTGGAGTATAATACAGGAGGTAACTCAGGATCAGTAATGTAATCTATGTACACAGTGACTGCACCAGCAGAATAGTGAGTGCAGCTCTTGAGTATAATACAGGATGTAACTTAGGATCAGTAATGTAATGTATGTACAAAGTGACTGCACCAGCAGAATAGTGAGTGCAGCTCTGGAGTATAATACAGGATGTAACTCAGGATCAGTAATGTAATGTATGTACACAGTGACTGCACCAGGAGAATAGTGAGTGCAGCTCTGGCTCATAATACAACATGTAACTCAGGATCAGTAATGTAATGTATGTACACAGTGACTGCACCTGCAGAATAGTGAGTGCAGCTTTGGAGTATAATACAGGAGGTAACTCAGGATCAGTAATGTAATGTATGTACACAGTGACTGCACCAGCAGAATAGTGAGTGCAGCTCTGGAGTATAATACAGGAGGTAACTCAGGATCAGTAATGTAATATATGTACAAAGTGACTGCACCAGCAGAATAGTGAGTGCAGCTCTGGAGTATAATACAGGAAGTAATTCAGGATCAGTAATGTAATGTATGTACACAGTGACTGCACCAGCAGAATAGTGAGTGCAGCTCTGGGGTATAATACAGGATGTAACTCAGGATCAGTAATGTAATGTATGTACACAGTGACTGCACCAGCAGAATAGTGAGTGCAGCTCTGGAGTATAATACAGGATGTAACTCAGGATCCGTAATGTAATGTATGTACACAGTGACTGCACCAGCAGAATAGTGAGTGCAGCTCTGGAGTATAATACAGGAGGTAACTCAGGATCAGTAATCTAATGTATGTACACAGTGACTGCACCAGCAGAATAGTGAGTGCAGCTCTGGAGTATAATACAGGAGGTAACTCAGGATCAGTAATGTAATGTATGTACACAGTGACTGCACCAGCAGAATAGTGAGTGCAGCTCTGGAGTATAATACAGGATGTAACTCAGGATCAGTAATGTAATGTATGCACACAATGACTGCACCAGCAGAATAGTGAGTGCAGCTCTGGAGTATAATACAGAATGTAACTCAGGATCAGTAATGTAATGTATGCACACAATGACTGCACCAGCAGAATAGTGAGTGCAGCTCTTGAGTATAATACAGGATGTAACTTAGGATCAGTAATGTAATGTATGTACACATTGACTGCACCAGCAGAATAGTGAGTGCAGCTCTGGAGTATAATACAGGAGGTAACTCAGGATCAGTAATGTAATGTATGTACACAGTGACTGCACCAGCAGAATAGTGAGTGCAGCTCTGGAGTATAATACAGGATGTAACTCAGGATCAGTATTGTAATGTATGTATACAGTGACTGCACCAGCAGAATAGTGAGTGCAGCTCTGGAGTATAATACAGGAGGTAACTCAGGATCAGTAATGTAATATATGTACAAAGTGACTGCACCAGCAGAATAGTGAGTGCAGCTCTGGAGTATAATACAGGAAGTAATTCAGGATCAGTAATGTAATGTATGTACACAGTGACTGCACCAGCAGAATAGTGAGTGCAGCTCTGGGGTATAATACAGGATGTAACTCAGGATCAGTAATGTAATGTATGTACACAGTGACTGCACCAGCAGAATAGTGAGTGCAGCTCTGGAGTATAATACAGGATGTAACTCAGGATCAGTAATGTAATGTATGTACACAGTGACTGCACCAACAGAATAGTGAGTGCAGCTCTGGAGGATAGTACAGGAGGTAACTCAGGATCAGTAATGTAATGTATGTACACAGTGACTGCACCAGCAGAATAGTGAGTGCAGCTCTGGAGTATAATACAGGATGTATCTCAGGATCAGTAATGTAATATATGTACACAGTGACTGCACCAGCAGAATAGTGAGTGCAGCTCTGGAGTATAATACAGGATGTAACTCAGGATCAGTAATGTAATGTATGTACACAGTGACTGCACCAGCAGAACAGTGAGCGCTGCTCTGGAGTATAATACAGGTGGTGACTCAGGATCAGTAATCTAATGTATGTACACAGTAACTGCACCAGCAGAATAGTGAGTGCAGCTCTGGAGTATAATACAGGATGTAACTCAGGATCAGTAATGTATGTACACAGTGACTTCACCAGCAGAATAGTGAGTGCAGCTCTGGAGTATAATACAGGATGTAACTCAGGATCAGTAATGTAATGTATGTACACAGTGACTGCACCAGCAGAATAGTGAGCGCTGCTCTGGAGTATAATACAGGTGGTGACTCAGGATCAGTAATGTAATGTATGTACACAGTAACTGCACCAGCAGAATAGTGAGTGCAGCTCTGGAGTATAATACAGGATGTAACTCAGGATCAGTAATGTAATGTATGTACACAGTGACTGCACCAGCAGAATAGTGAGTGCAGCTCTGGAGTATAATACAGGATGTAACTCAGGATCAGTAATGTAATGTATGTACACAGTGACAGCACCAGCAGAATAGTGAGTGCAGCTCTGGAGTAGAATACAGGATGTAACTCAGGATCAGTAATGTAATGTATGTACACAGTGACTGCACCAGCAGAATAGTGAGTGCAGCTCTGGAGTATAATACAGGATGTAACTCAGGATCAGTAATGTAATGTATGTACACAGTGACTGCACCAGCAGAATAGTGAGTGCAGCTCTGGAGTATAATACAGGATGTAACTCAGGATCAGTAATGTAATGTATGTACACAGTGACTACACCAGCAGAATAGTGAGTGCAGCTCTGGGGTATAATGCAGGATGTAACTCAGGATCAGTAATGTAATGTATGTACACAGTGACTGCACCAGCAGAATAGTGAGTGCAGCTCTGGAGTATAATACAGGATGTAACTCAGGATCAGTAATGTAATGTATGTACACAGTGACTGCACCAGCAGAATAGTGAGTGCAGCTCTGGGGTATGATGCAGGATGTAACTCAGGATCAGTAATGTAATGTATGTAAACAGTGACTGCACCAGCAGAATAGTGAGCGCAGCTCTGGAGTATAATACAGGAAGTAACTCAGGATCAGTAATGTAATGTATGTACACAGTGACTGCACCAGCAGAATAGTGAGTGCAGCTCTGGAGTATAATACAGGATGTAACTCAGGATCAGTAATGTATGTACACAGTGACTGCTCCAGCAGAATAGTGAGTGCAGCTCTGGAGTATAATACAGGAGGTAACTCAGGATCAGTAATGTAATGTATGTACACAGTAACTGCACTAGCAGAATAGTGAGTGCAGCTCTGGGGTATAATACAGGATGTAACTCAGGATCAGCAATGTATGTACACAGTGACTTCACCAGCAGAATAGTGAGTGCAGCTCTGGAGTATAATACAGGATGTAACTCAGGATCAGTAATGTAATGTATGTACACAGTGACTGCACCAGCAGAATAGTGAGCGCTGCTCTGGAGTATAATACAGGTGGTGACTCAGGATCAGTAATGTAATGTATGTACACAGTAACTGCACCAGCAGAATAGTGAGTGCAGCTCTGGAGTATAATACAGGATGTAACTCAGGATCAGTAATGTAATGTATGTACACAGTGACTGCACCAGCAGAATAGTGAGTGCAGCTCTGGAGTATAATACAGGATGTAACTCAGGATCAGTAATGTAATGTATGTACACAGTGACAGCACCAGCAGAATAGTGAGTGCAGCTCTGGAGTAGAATACAGGAGGTAACTCAGGATCAGTAATGTAATGTATGTACACAGTGACTGCACCAGCAGAATAGTGAGTGCAGCTCTGGAGTATAATACAGGATGTAACTCAGGATCAGTAGTGTAATGTATGTACACAGTGACTGTACCAGCAGAATAGTGAGTGCAGCTCTGGAGTATAATACAGGATGTAACTCAGGATCAGTAATGTAATGTATGTACACAGTGACTGCACCAGCAGAATAGTGAGTGCAGCTCTGGAGTATAATACAGGATGTAACTCAGGATCAGTAATGTAATGTATGTACACAGTGACTGCACCAGCAGAATAGTGAGTGCAGCTCTGGAGTATAATACAGGATGTAACTCAGGATCAGTAATGTAATGTATGTACACAGTGACTACACCAGCAGAATAGTGAGTGCAGCTCTGGGGTATAATGCAGGATGTAACTCAGGATCAGTAATGTAATGTATGTACACAGTGACTGCACCAGCAGAATAGTGAGTGCAGCTCTGGAGTATAATACAGGATGTAACTCAGGATCAGTAATGTAATGTATGTACACAGTGACTGCACCAGCAGAATAGTGAGTGCAGCTCTGGGGTATGATGCAGGATGTAACTCAGGATCAGTAATGTAATGTATGTAAACAGTGACTGCACCAGCAGAATAGTGAGCGCAGCTCTGGAGTATAATACAGGAAGTAACTCAGGATCAGTAATGTAATGTATGTACACAGTGACTGCACCAGCAGAATAGTGAGTGCAGCTCTGGAGTATAATACAGGATGTAACTCAGGATCAGTAATGTATGTACACAGTGACTGCTCCAGCAGAATAGTGAGTGCAGCTCTGGAGTATAATACAGGAGGTAACTCAGGATCAGTAATGTAATGTATGTACACAGTAACTGCACTAGCAGAATAGTGAGTGCAGCTCTGGGGTATAATACAGGAGGTAACTCAGGATCAGTAATGTAATGTATGTACACAGTAACTGCACCAGCAGAATAGTGAGTGCAGCTCTGGAGTATAATACAGGAGGTAACTCAGGATCAGTAGTGTAATGTATGTACACAGTGACTCCACCAGCAGAATAGTGAGTGCAGCTCTGGAGTATAATACAGGAGGTAACTCAGGATCAGTAATGTAATGTATGTACACAGTGACTGCACCAGCAGAATAGTGAGTGCAGCTCTGGAGTATAATACAGGATATAACTCAGGATCAGTAATGTAATGTATGTACACAGTGACTGCACCAGCAGAATAGTGACTGCAGCTCTGGAGTATAATACATGCTGTAACTCAGGATCAGTAATGTAATGTATGTACACAGTGACTGCACCAGCAGAATAGTGAGTGCAGCTCTGGAGTATAACACAGGAGGTAACTCAGGATCAGTAGTGTAATGTATGTACACAGTGACTGCACCAGCAGAATAGTGAGTGCAGCTCTGGAGTATAATACAGGAGGTAACTCAGGATCAGTAATCTAATGTATGTACACAGTGACTGCACCAGCAGAATAGTGAGTGCAGCTCTGGAGTATAATACAGGATGTAACTCAGGATCAGTAATGTAATGTATGTACACAGTGACTGCACCAGCAGAATAGTGAGTGCAGCTCTGGAGTATAATACAGGATGTAATTTAGGATCAGTAATGTAATGTATGTACACAGTGACTGCACCAGCAGAATAGTGAGTGCAGCTCTGGAGTATAATACAGGAGGTAACTCAGGATCAGTAATGTAATGTATGTACACAGTGACTGCACAGCAGAATAGTGAGTGCAGCTCTGGAGTATAACACAGTAGGTAACTCAGGATCAGTAGTGTAATGTATGTACACAGTGACTGCACCAGCAGAATAGTGAGTGCAGCTCTGGAGTATAATACAGGAGGTAACTCAGGATCAGTAATCTAATGTATGTACACAGTGACTGCACCAGCAGAATAGTGAGTGCAGCTCTGGAGTATAATACAGGATATAACTCTGGATCAGTAATGTAATGTATGTACACAGTGACTGCACCAGCAGAATAGTGAGTGCAGCTCTGGAGTATAACACAGGAGGTAACTCAGGATCAGTAGTGTAATGTATGTACACAGTGACTGCACCAGCAGAATAGTGAGTGCAGCTCTGGAGTATAATACAGGAGGTAACTCAGGATCAGTAATCTAATGTATGTACACAGTGACTGCACCAGCAGAATAGTGAGTGCAGCTCTGGAGTATAATACAGGATGTAACTCAGGATCAGTAATGTAATGTATGCACACAATGACTGCACCAGCAGAATAGTGAGTGCAGCTCTGGAGTATAATACAGGATGTAACTCAGGATCAGTAATGTAATGTATGTACACAGTGACTGCACCAGCAGAATAGTGAGTGCAGCTCTGGAGTATAACACAGGAGGTAACTCAGGATCAGTAGTGTAATGTATGTACACAGTGACTGCACCAGCAGAATAGTGAGTGCAGCTCTGGAGTATAATACAGGAGGTAACTCAGGATCAGTAATCTAATGTATGTACACAGTGACTGCACCAGCAGAATAGTGAGTGCAGCTCTGGAGTATAATACAGGATGTAACTCAGGATCAGTAATGTAATGTATGTACACAGTGACTGCACCAGCAGAATAGTGAGTGCAGCTCTGGAGTATAATACAGGATGTAATTTAGGATCAGTAATGTAATGTATGTACACAGTGACTGCACCAGCAGAATAGTGAGTGCAGCTCTGGAGTATAATACAGGAGGTAACTCAGGATCAGTAATGTAATGTATGTACACAGTGACTGCACAGCAGAACAGTGAGTGCAGCTCTGGAGTATAACACAGTAGGTAACTCAGGATCAGTAGTGTAATGTATGTACACAGTGACTGCACCAGCAGAATAGTGAGTGCAGCTCTGGAGTATAATACAGGAGGTAACTCAGGATCAGTAATCTAATGTATGTACACAGTGACTGCACCAGCAGAATAGTGAGTGCAGCTCTGGAGTATAATACAGGATATAACTCTGGATCAGTAATGTAATGTATGTACACAGTGACTGCACCAGCAGAATAGTGAGTGCAGCTCTGGAGTATAACACAGGAGGTAACTCAGGATCAGTAGTGTAATGTATGTACACAGTGACTGCACCAGCAGAATAGTGAGTGCAGCTCTGGAGTATAATACAGGAGGTAACTCAGGATCAGTAATCTAATGTATGTACACAGTGACTGCACCAGCAGAATAGTGAGTGCAGCTCTGGAGTATAATACAGGATGTAACTCAGGATCAGTAATGTAATGTATGCACACAATGACTGCACCAGCAGAATAGTGAGTGCAGCTCTGGAGTATAATACAGGATGTAACTCAGGATCAGTAATGTAATGTATGTACACAGTGACTGCACCAGCAGAATAGTGAGTGCAGCTCTGGAGTATAATACAGGATGTAACTCAGGATCAGTAATGTAATGTATGTACACAGTGACTGCACCAGCAGAATAGTGAGTGCAGTTCTGGAGTATAATACAGGAGGTAACTCAGGATCAGTAATGTAATGTATGTACACAGTGACTGCACCAGCAGAATAGTGAGTGCAGCTCTGGAGTATAATACAGGATGTAACTCAGGATCAGTAATGTAATGTATGTACACAGTGACTGCACCAGGAGAATAGTGAGTGCAGCTCTGGCTCATAATACAACATGTAACTCAGGATCAGTAATGTAATGTATGTACACAGTGACTGCACCTGCAGAATAGTGAGTGCAGCTCTGGAGTATAATACAGGAGGTAACTCAGGATCAGTAATGTAATGTATGTACACAGTGACTGCACCAGCAGAATAGTGAGTGCAGCTCTGGAGTATAATACAGGAGGTAACTCAGGATCAGTAATGTAATATATGTACAAAGTGACTGCACCAGCAGAATAGTGAGTGCAGCTCTGGAGTATAATACAGGAAGTAATTCAGGATCAGTAATGTAATGTATGTACACAGTGACTGCACCAGCAGAATAGTGAGTGCAGCTCTGGGGTATAATACAGGATGTAACTCAGGATCAGTAATGTAATGTATGTACACAGTGACTGCACCAGCAGAATAGTGAGTGCAGCTCTGGAGTATAATACAGGATGTAACTCAGGATCAGTAATGTAATGTATGTACACAGTGATGGCACCAACAGAATAGTGAGTGCAGCTCTGGAGGATAGTACAGGAGGTAACTCAGGATCAGTAATGTACTGTATGTACACAGTGACTGCACCAGCAGAATAGTGAGTTCAGCTCTGGAGTATAATACAGGATGTAACTCAGGATCAGTAATGTAATGTATGTACACAGTGACTGCACCAGCAGAATAGTGAGTGCAGCTCTGGAGTATAATACAGGATGTAACTCAGGATCAGTAATGTATGTACACAGTGACTTCACCAGCAGAATAGTGAGTGCAGCTCTGGAGTATAATACAGGATGTAACTCAGGATCAGTAATGTAATGTATGTACACAGTGACTGCACCAGCAGAATAGTGAGCGCTGCTCTGGAGTATAATACAGGTGGTGACTCAGGATCAGTAATGTAATGTATGTACACAGCAACTGCACCAGCAGAATAGTGAGTGCAGCTCTGGAGTATAATACAGGAGGTAACTCAGGATCAGTAATGTAATGTATGTACACAGTGACTGCACCAGCAGAATAGTGAGTGCAGCTCTGGAGTATAATACAGGATGTAACTCAGGATCAGTAATGTAATGTATGTACACAGTGACAGCACCAGCAGAATAGTGAGTGCAGCTCTGGAGTAGAATACAGGAGGTAACTCAGGATCAGTAATGTAATGTATGTACACAGTGACTGTACCAGCAAAATAGTGAGTGCAGCTCTGGAGTATAATACAGGATGTAACTCAGGATCAGTAATGTAATGTATGTACACAGTGACTGCACCAGCAGAATAGTGAGTGCAGCTCTGGAGTATAATATAGGATGTAACTCAGGATCAGTAATGTAATGTATGTACACAGTGACTGTACCAGCAGAATAGTGAGTGCAGCTCTGGAGTATAATACAGGATGTAACTCAGGATCAGTAATGTAATGTATGTACACAGTGACTGCACCAGCAGAATAGTGAGTGCAGCTCTGGAGTATAATACAGGATGTAACTCAGGATCAGTAATGTAATGTATATACACAGTGACTACACCAGCAGAATAGTGAGTGCAGCTCTGGGGTATAATGCAGGATGTAACTCAGGATCAGTAATGTAATGTATGTACACAGTGACTGCACCAGCAGAATAGTGAGTGCAGCTCTGGAGTATAATACAGGAGGTAACTCAGGATCAGTAATGTAATGTATGTACACAGTGACTGCACCAGCAGAATAGTGAGCGCAGCACTGGAGTATAATACAGGATGTAACTCAGGATCAGTAATGTAATGTATGTACACAGTGACTGCACCAGCAGAATAGTGAGTGCAGCTCTGGGGTATAATACAGGTGGTGACTCAGGATCAGTAATGTAATGTATGTACACAGTGACTGCACCAGCAGAATAGTGAGTGCAGCTCTGGAGTTTAATACAGGATGTAACTCAGGATCAGTAATGTAATGTATGCACACAGTGACTGCACCAGCAGAATAGTGAGTGCAGCTCTGGGGTATGATGCAGGATGTAACTCAGGATCAGTAATGTAATGTATGTACACAGTGACTGCACCAGCAGAATAGTGAGTGCAGCTCTGGGGTATAATGCAGCATGTAACTCAGGATCAGTAATGTAATGTATGTACACAGTGACTGCACCAGCAGAATAGTGAGTGCAGCTCTGGAGTATAATACAGGATGTAACTCAGGATCAGTAATGTAATGTATGTACACAGTGACTGCACCAGCAGAATAGTGAGTGCAGCTCTGGGGTATGATGCAGGATGTAACTCAGGATCAGTAATGTAATGTATGTAAACAGTGACTGCACCAGCAGAATAGTGAGCGCAGCTCTGGAGTATAATACAGGAAGTAACTCAGGATCAGTAATGTAATGTATGTACACAGTGACTGCACCAGCATAATAGTGAGTGCAGCTCTGGAGTATAATACAGGATGTAACTCAGGATCAGTAATGTAATGTATGTACACAGTGACTGCACCAGCAGAATAGTGAGTGCACCTCTGGAGTATAATACAGGATGTAACTCAGTATCAGTAATGTAATGTATGTACACAGTGACTGCACCAGCAGAATAGTGAGTGCAGCTCTGGAGTATAATACAGGATGTAACTCAGGATCAGTAATGTATGTACACAGTGACTGCACCAGTAGAATAGTGAGTGCAGCTCTGGAGTATAATACAGGATGTAACTCAGGATCAGTAATGTAATGTATGTACACAGTGACTGCTCCAGCAGAATAGTGAGTGCAGCTCTGGAGTATAATACAGGAGGTAACTCAGGATCAGTAATGTAATGTATGTACACAGTAACTGCACCAGCAGAATAGTGAGTGCAGCTCTGGGGTATAATACAGGAGGTAACTCAGGATCAGTAATGTAATGTATGTACACAGTAACTGCACCAGTAGAATAGTGAGTGCAGCTCTGGAGTATAATACAGGAGGTAACTCAGGATCAGTAGTGTAATGTATGTACACAGTGACTCCACCAGCAGAATAGTGAGTGCAGCTCTGGAGTATAATACAGGAGGTAACTCAGGATCAGTAATGTAATGTATGTACACAGTGACTGCACCAGCAGAATAATGAGTGCAGCTCTGGAGTATAATACAGGATATAACTCAGGATCAGTAATGTAATGTATGTACACAGTGACTGCACCAGCAGAATAGTGACTGCAGCTCTGGAGTATAATACAGGCTGTAACTCAGGATCAGTAATGTAATGTATGTACACAGTGACTGCACCAGCAGAATAGTGAGTGCAGCTCTGGAGTATAACACAGGAGGTAACTCAGGATCAGTAGTGTAATGTATGTACACAGTGACTGCACCAGCACAATAGTGAGTGCAGCTCTGGAGTATAATACAGGAGGTAACTCAGGATCAGTAATCTAATGTATGTACACAGTGACTGCACCAGCAGAATAGTGAGTGCAGCTCTGGAGTATAATACAGGATGTAACTCAGGATCAGTAATGTAATGTATGTACACAGTGACTGCACCAGCAGAATAGTGAGTGCAGCTCTGGAGTATAATATAGGAGGTAACTCAGGATCAGTAATGTAATGTATGTACACAGTGACTGCACAGCAGAATAGTGAGTGCAGCTCTGGAGTATAACACAGTAGGTAACTCAGGATCAGTAGTGTAATGTATGTACACAGTGACTGCACCAGCAGAATAGTGAGTGCAGCTCTGGAGTATAATACAGGAGGTAACTCAGGATCAGTAATCTAATGTATGTACACAGTGACTGCACCAGCAGAATAGTGAGTGCAGCTCTGGAGTATAATACAGGATATAACTCTGGATCAGTAATGTAATGTATGTACACAGTGACTGCACCAGCAGAATAGTGAGTGCAGCTCTGGAGTATAACACAGGAGGTAACTCAGGATCAGTAATCTAATGTATGTACACAGTGACTGCACCAGCAGAATAGTGAGTGCAGCTCTGGAGTATAATACAGGATGTAACTCTGGATCAGTAATGTAATGTATGTACACAGTGACTGCACCAGCAGAATAGTGAGTGCAGCTCTGGAGTATAATACAGGATATAACTCAGGATCAGTAGTGTAATGTATGTACACAGTGACTGCACCAGCAGAATAGTGAGTGCAGCTCTGGAGTATAATACAGGAGGTAACTCAGGATCAGTAATCTAATGTATGTACACAGTGACTGCACCAGCAGAATAGTGAGTGCAGCTCTGGAGTATAATACAGGATGTAACTCAGGATCAGTAATGTAATGTATGTACACAGTGACTGCACCAGCAGAATAGTGAGTGCAGCTCTGGAGTATAATACAGGATGTAACTCAGGATCAGTAATGTATGTACACAGTGACTCCACCAGCAGAATAGTGAGTGCAGCTCTGGGGTATAATACAGGAGGTAACTCAGGATCAGTAGTGTAATGTATGTACACAGTGACTGCACCAGCAGAATAGTGAGTGCAGCACTGGAGTATAATACAGGATGTAACTCAGGATCAGTAATGTAATGTATGTACACAGTGACTGCACCAGCAGAATAGTGAGTGCAGCTCTGGAGTATAATACAGGATGTAATTCAGGATACGTAATCTATCGTTATTATATATTACTAGTCACACACGTGTTTTTCTAAGCAGATTTATTCAGCTATGGGTGATGTTCTGTGCAGATAAGACCATTTATACCATCTGTTTCCTTACATTTCCGTGCACACCGCGAGGATTGTCCTTGGAAATTTACAGTATTTTGCTGTGTGTTTCCATTTCGCCACCTGCTGTCCAACAAAGGAATCACAGCTGGTTTTCGAATTTTGCAGCTGATTATGATCGCTCATTCTTGGGTCTTGGTGATGAAGAAGCTGAAATTCATAAGTGCAGAAATGAAGAATACATGAAATAGTATTGCGCAGACATGGAGATTGCACATCCACAGAGTAAAGACACGGGAGTGTCCCAGCCCTACAGACGGAGTGCCCGCTAGATGCCCGGTAGATGCCCAGTGGTCCCCGACTATTATAGCGTACTTATAATGTAGTACTGAAAGCTGAAATAAACATGAACAGAACATATAGGACGGCACCACAAGGCCCAGGAGTGGTCCGCACTCAGCGCCTGTGCAGACAGCATTTCTGAGTCTACTCTTTTCAGCAATGAAATTACAACATCAAGAAGGAAAAGTCGCTGAAGTCCCAGGATGGAGACGTCACTGATCTGCGCAGAGCCCCCCCTATGGCCCTGCTATGGTACGATGCCCCCCCGGCTGCTGTAATTAACGTCTGATCCCTCCGCCGAGCAGGTGACCGGTCCATTATAGGGTCAGGATGGTCAGACTGGCGATATTCCACATACAATCATCTGTCATTACAGATCATTTACCGGCAGGAGATTAATGTTCTTTTCTGATCAAAGGAGGAAATTACACCGTAATTATGAGTGCGGCATCAGCAATAAGCCATGACGGGGCTCGTATCCAGGTGACATAGAAAAGGGGAACATTCTCCGGACGTCTCCCCCGCACGTGCAGCGCTCACATACGGGGCAGCATCGGGGTCCTGACAACCCGTCCTTTATATCCTATCCCACCATTCTGTGCACACAGCTCTTATTCTGTTACTCACCTCTCCTGGGTCCAGGCCCGGGCGCTGCGCCCCCTCTTTCCATCCTCCGCCCTCATTTGATCTTTTGGTTATAAGGCAGCTGTGGGGTCTCAATGTGCTCTTTAAAACGTCACCCCTTGGGCCATAAACTGACTTTCGTCACACTAGTTAGTTCTGTAATGCCACTATCACTCCACCTCCGCTGCTACAACTCTGCTACATCATTGTTCCAGCTCTGTTACTCAGCCTCCGCTGCTAAAACTCTACTGCATCATTGTTCCAGCTCTGTTACTCAGCCTCCAATGCGTCAACACTGTTACATCATTGTCCCAGCTCTGTTACTCAGCCTCCGCTGCTAAAACTCTACTGCATCATTGTTCCAGCTCTGTTACTCAGCCTCCGCTGCTAAAACTCTGCTACATCATTGTTCCAGATCTGTTAATGAGCCTCCGCTGCTAAAACTCAGCTACATCCTTTTCCCAGCTCTGTTACTCAGCCTCCGCTGCTAACACTCTGCTACATCATTGTCCCAGCTCTGTTACTCAGCCTCCGCTGCTAACACTCTGCTACATCATTGTCCCAGCTCTGTTACTCAGCCTCCGCTGCTAAAACTCTGCTACATCATTGTCCCAGCTCTGTTACTCAGCCTCCGCTGCTAAAACTCTGCTACATCATTGTTCCAGATCTGTTACTGAGCCTCCGCTGCTAAAACTCAGCTACATCCTTTTACCAGCTCTGTTACTCAGCCTCCGCTGCTAACACTCTGCTACATCATTGTCCCAGCTCTGTTACTCAGCCTCCGCTGCTAAAACTCTGCTACATCATTGTCCCAGCTCTGTTACTCAGCCTCCGCTGCTACAACTCTGCTGCATCATTGTTCCAGCTCTGTTACTCAGCCTCCAATGCGTCAACTCTGCTACATCATTGTTCCAGCTCCGTTACTCAGCCTCTGCTGCTACAACTCAGCTACATCGTTGTTCCAGCTCTGTTACTCAGCCTCCGCTGCTACAACTCTGCTACATCATTGTCCCAGCTCTGTTACTCAGCCTCCGCTGCTAAAACTCTGCTACATCATTGTCCCAGCTCTGTTACTCAGCCTCCGCTGCTACAACTCTGCTGCATCATTGTTCCAGCTCTGTTACTCAGCCTCCAATGCGTCAATTCTGCTACATCATTGTTCCAGCTCCGTTACTCAGCCTCTGCTGCTACAACTCAGCTACATCGTTGTTCCAGCTCTGTTACTCAGCCTCCGCTGCTACAACTCTGCTACATCATTGTCCCAGCTCTGTTACTCAGCCTCCGCTGCTAAAACTCTGCTACATCATTGTCCCAGCTCTGTTACTCAGCCTCCGCTGCTAAAACTCAGCTACATCCTTTTACCAGCTCTGTTACTCAGCCTCCGCTGCTAACACTCTGCTACATCATTGTCCCAGCTCTGTTACTCAGCCTCCGCTGCTAAAACTCTGCTACATCATTGTCCCAGCTCTGTTACTCAGCCTCCGCTGCTACAACTCTGCTGCATCATTGTTCCAGCTCTGTTACTCAGCCTCCAATGCGTCAACTCTGCTACATCATTGTTCCAGCTCCGTTACTCAGCCTCTGCTGCTACAACTCAGCTACATCGTTGTTCCAGCTCTGTTACTCAGCCTCCGCTGCTACAACTCTGCTACATCATTGTCCCAGCTCTGTTACTCAGCCTCCGCTGCTAAAACTCTGCTACATCATTGTCCCAGCTCTGTTACTCAGCCTCCGCTGCTACAACTCTGCTGCATCATTGTTCCAGCTCTGTTACTCAGCCTCCAATGCGTCAATTCTGCTACATCATTGTCCCAGCTCTGTTACTCAGCCTCCGCTGCTACAACTATGCTACATCATTGTCCCAGCTCTGTTACTCAGCCTCCGCTGCTAAAACTCTGCTACATCATTGTCCCAGCTCTGTTACTCAGCCTCCGCTGCTAAAACTCTGCTACATCATTGTTCCAGATCTGTTACTGAGCCTCCGCTGCTAAAACTCAGCTACATCCTTTTACCAGCTCTGTTACTCAGCCTCCGCTGCTAACACTCTGCTACATCATTGTCCCAGCTCTGTTACTCAGCCTCCGCTGCTAAAACTCTGCTACATCATTGTCCCAGCTCTGTTACTCAGCCTCCGCTGCTACAACTCTGCTGCATCATTGTTCCAGCTCTGTTACTCAGCCTCCAATGCGTCAACTCTGCTACATCATTGTTCCAGCTCCGTTACTCAGCCTCTGCTGCTACAACTCAGCTACATCGTTGTTCCAGCTCTGTTACTCAGCCTCCGCTGCTACAACTCTGCTACATCATTGTCCCAGCTCTGTTACTCAGCCTCCGCTGCTAAAACTCTGCTACATCATTGTTCCAGATCTGTTACTGAGCCTCCGCTGCTAAAACTCAGCTACATCCTTTTCCCAGCTGTTACTCAGCCTCCGCTGCTAACACTCTGCTACATCATTGTCCCAGCTCTGTTACTCAGCCTCCGCTGCTACAACTCTGCTGCATCATTGTTCCAGCTCTGTTACTCAGCCTCCAATGCGTCAACTCTGCTACATCATTGTTCCAGCTCTGTTACTCAGCCTCCAATGCGTCAACTCTGCTACATCATTGTTCCAGCTCCGTTACTCAGCCTCTGCTGCTACAACTCAGCTACATCGTTGTTCCAGCTCTGTTACTCAGCCTCCGCTGCTACAACTCTGCTACATCGTTGTTCCAGCTCTGTTACTCAGCCTCCACTGCTACAACATTGCTCCAGCTCTGTTACTCAGCCTCCAATGCGTCAAGTCTGATACATAATTGTTCCAGCTCCGTTACTCAGCCTCCAATGCAACAACTCTACTACATCATTGTTCCAGCTCTGTTACTCAGCCTCCAATGCGTCAACTCTGCTACATCATTGTTCCAGCTCTGTTACTCAGCCTCCAATGCGTCAACTCTGCTACATCATTGTTCCAGCTCTGTTACTCAGCCTCCAATGCGGCAACTCTGCTACATCATTTTTCCAGCTCTGCTACTCAGCCTCCGCTGCTATAACTCTGCTACATCGTTGTTCCAGCTCTGTTGCTCAGCCTCCATTGCTACAACTCTAATACATCATTGTTCCAGCTCTGTTACTCGGCCTCCGATGCTACAGCTCTGCTACATCATTGTTCGAGCTCTGTTACTCAGCATCTGCTGCTACAACTCTGCTACATCATTGTTCCAGCTCTGTTGCTCAGCCTCCATTGCTACAACTCTAATACATCATTGTTCCAGCTCTGTTACTCGGCCTCCGCTGCTACAACTCTGCTACATCATTGTTCCAGCTCTGTTACTCAGCCTCCAATGTGTCAACTCTGCTACATCATTGTTCCAGCTCTGCTACTCAGCCTCCGCTGCTACAACTCTGCTACATCATTGTTCCGGCTCAGTTACTCAGCCTCTGCTGCTACAACTCTGTTGCATCATTGTTCCAGCTCTGTTACTCGGCCTCCGCTGCTACAGCTCTGCTACATCATTGTTCCAGCTGTTACTCAGCATCTGCTGCTACAACTCTGCTACATCATTGTTCCAGCTCTGTTACTCAGCCTCTACTGCTACAACTCAGCTACATCATTGTTCCGGCTCAGTTACTCAGCCTCCAATGCGTCAACTCTGCTACATCATTGTTCCGGCTCAGTTACTCAGCCTCCGTTGCTACAACTCTGCTACGTCATTGTTCCAGCTCTGCTGTATCAGTTTGGACTCTTGGCACCCCCACGGATCAGATGATTGAGATGCACTGGAAGAAGCTGCGGCTGTGAATGGTGCTGTCGCTTGCTTCCATTCTGCTATGGATGAGAGGGGCTGCAGTTTCATTCATGGTCACTATGCATGGAGCTGAGCCGGTTCTGGGGTGCAGAGACATTAGTGGCAGAGTTACCGGAGTTGCAGAGGTGATGTAAAAATTGGGCTCCGTCTTGGGGCGTTAATGTTGTCAGTACTGATCATCAATATCAGATTATTAGAGTCTGATACCCAGCACCTCCACCCATCAGCTCGTGCATCAGAAGTGGCACAGTGCCACCCAGTAATAGTGGCCATGAACGGTACTGCACAATTTGCTGCATGCACTTAGAGCTGCAGTGTCTCCGTCAGATACTCATATATCTACTTACAGAACGAGTACGTGGCCATGAAGCCGTTTGCCTGGACAGAGGAGTCGCTGTGGAAATGCACCATGAGAGAATGGGTGGAAGACATGAAGTCCATCTTGGGCAGCTGTCCGCATTTCTTGGTTTGTCTCCGACCATCGCGGAGGAGGAAATAGTCATAGGAGCAGCCGGGTGACGGCTCCAAACTAAACGGAGCAACGTGGAGCGCGATCTGCAAAGTCAGAAAGGTCACTTAACCCCTTGTGGACACAGCAAGTTTCACACTTGTCACATTCACCATAGAAGTCAATGGAGAGGGGGTGTAAATGTTAACCCTTCACCCTAGCCCTGGTGGGGTAAATGTTAACCCTTCACCCTAGCCCTGGTGGGGTAAATGTTAACCCTTCACCCTAGCCCTGGTGGTGGAAATGTTAACCCTTCACCCTAGCCCTGGTGGGGGAAATGTTAACCCTTCACCCTAGCCCTGGTGGGGTAAATGTTAACCCTTCACCCTAGCCCTGGTGGGGTAAATGTTAACCCTTCACCCTAGCCCTGGTGGTGGAAATGTTAACCCTTCACCCTAGCCCTGGTGGGGGAAATGTTAACCCTTCACCCTAGCCCTGGTGGGGTAAATGTTAACCCTTCACCCTAGCCCTGGTGGGGTAAATGTTAACCCTTCACCCTAGCCCTGGTGGGGGAAATGTTAACCCTTCACCCTAGCCCTGGTGGGGGAAATGTTAACCCTTCACCCTAGCCCTGGTGGGGTAAATGTTAACCCTTCACCCTAGCCCTGGTGGGGTAAATGTTAACCCTTCACCCTAGCCCTGGTGGGGTAAATGTTAACCCTTCACCCTAGCCCTGGTGAGGTAAATGTTAACCCTTCACCCTAGCCCTGGTGGGGTAAATGTTAACCCTTCACCCTAGCCCTGGTGGGGTAATTGTTAACCCTTCACCCTAGCCCTGGTGGGGTAAATGTTAACCCTTCACCCTAGCCCTGGTCACATCCACAGATGGTCACTAGCCCTGGTCACTGTCACTTACCTTATTTCCGGCAGGAGCGGACAGGACCCACACACAGTTCAAGGAGTTGGGGTACTTAGAGGGAAAATCTGGCGTCGAAAAGTTTCCGGTTGTGTTGCTTAAGGATCCCCCACACTTTACTGAAATATAAGAAAGGCGCCATTAGACAGATGCGTCCATAAAATATAAGCCAGACCGAAAAAACATGGAGTCATCCCTATTATTCTGGATAGCAAAGACACTGTGTATGGGGCACGGCCAGTGGCGCCCCCTGGGGATCATTGACTTGTTCTGATGTCCCTTTAATCAGTTGTGATCTGCAGGGATCCTGACAAGCCTTTAACCTCTCTGCAGCGCCACCAGAGGGGGAAATGCAACATTACACAGTGGTAACTAGAAACCATGGTCTGTCCAAGTAACATAGGGATGTGGGCGGTCCTCCAGGGCGAGACATGCTCTTTGTGGCCGCAGCGTGCTCTTTGTGGCCGCAGCGTGCTCTAAGTGGCCGCGGCGTGCTCTAAGTGGCCGTGGCGTGCTCTAAGTGGCCGTGGCGTGCTCTAAGTGGCCACGGTGTGCTCTTAGTGGCGGCGGCATGCTCTTAGTGGCCACGGTGTGCTCTTAGTGGCCGCGGCGTGCTCTTAGTGGCCGCGGCGTGCTCTTAGTGGCCGCGGTGTGCTCTATGTGGCCGCCTGCGTCGTGCACCGCATGTTTGGCCACCTCTATGCACTCACTTGAACTGTACATGGCCTTAAAGCTGCTTCCAATCCCCGAGCCGGTAAACTCTACTTTCAGGAATCTTCCAGAGGAGATCTGAGCGAGCGGAGCGATGGTCCCACAGCTCTTGTGGATAAGAATGGGGGACTCTGTGCCGACTCCATCGTAGGCGGTGACGGAGCCCTGGGCGCAGTCCGGGGAGGGCTGGATGCTGAAGGACTCAAACTGCAAGAAAACCTAAAGAGAAGGACGTAAAGGTAGAAATGGCCATCATCTAGTCAGGTAGCACGCTGACGTACTACAAGGCTCAGCCGTCACATAACTGTAGCGGTACCTTGTCCTCTGGGACGCGGATCAGCCACACACAAGACGTAAGGTTCGGATTCTTCTTGGACTCCCATGAAAATTTCCCATGTGCGTCTGGCAGCAGGTGACTGCAGACATCTAAAACATCAGAGAGGAGCATGTAGTGCCCTGCCAGGGCCTTCCATCTGCACAGCACTGATTATAGAGGGAGCACTCAGACTATGTGTCTGCTCACACACACTGCGGGGGCTTCTCTGGAGCAGGATGTAGTCACACAGGCTGTAGGCTGAGCAGTAGACCTGGGAGCAGCCTGATGCCTCCTACCCCCGGATACAGCGGGACAGTCCTGGATTTGGGGAAGTCAGAGTTTGTCCTACTTACTTTAGGACGCAGATACAAATGAACATAATGGTGGTGCGAGGAGCGTCAATATACCCCCCGTGCCATCTGAATGTCGGCGTAGGAGGCGTCATGACGTCACCAGATCGTGCCGGGCCATACTCTGCCTCTCCTCATCATGGGAATGGAGGAGCAGAGGGCACCACAATGGGTAGCTTGAGGGCACTTTGGGGTATCATATATGAGCATCATTTGGCGGGGGAAAGGCTGTGGAGGCATAATAAGTGGGGGGCATGGAGCGGGCATTATAGTGTGAGTATCACACGGTGTAGGGAAACTGCGGGGGTAGAATACTGTAGGGGCACTGTAGAGGCTTGGTAATGTATAAGGGAGGCTGCGCGGGCTTCATACTGTCTGGGGATACACCGTGGAAGATGTGTAGCAGTGGCACTGTGGGGGCATGAATTTATTGGGGTATCACACTGCGTAGAGGGGCATTGTGGTCTGGTCACACTGTTCGGGGGCTTCACAAAGGGGCACTATTTCTATGTGGGTATAATAAAGGCCTGGGCGGTGTTAGGGCTGTGCCCTTTATCCTGCCTCTCAGAGTCTGGGGGTACGGAGGGCACCTTCACCAGATATCTAGTGGCCGTCCGCACACCTCTGGCCCTGGGTTCTCATGTCGGCCCTATTCACTATTTATCCAATCTCTCCATCCTACAGCCGGGATCAGTCACCTGCCGGCTGCTGTGGAACTACAACTCCCAGCCTTCTCTTACACATCTTACTCATCTCCAACTTAACTGCATTCGTAGAGCTTTTTAATCTTGGCAACATCCAAAGAACTTAACCCAACGCGCTGACCGATCAGGGCATGGGGGTCTCCGGTTGGCTCTAGGGTGGGCTTCCCTGTAGCACTGGCAAAAGCAAACCTACAGCAACGAGAGAAAAGACCCGGTGGAGACAGTAAAGTAACAGCAAGTATAATTTACCGTGCAACATCGTACATGACGAGCTGAGATATACGAGTCAACGCTACAAAAGCTCTGCATCCCTTTAACTTTGTTATCCCCCCCGTCCGAGGAGCCAGGGGAGACCCTGCTTTTTTGCGCAGAGCGCTGATGTTTTCATGTGTATAATTTTGTGGTACATATGACGCCATCAGAGGAAGATGCTGGCTGTATAACACAGCCGGCGCCTGCCCGGTATGGAATGGGATCAGCGCCAGAGTTTTTGAGTTCTGTATGAGAAAAACATGGCCGTCCTATATGTGTTTATTCTGGCTGCAAAGTCCGGTCACGTTTGCCATCTTTTCTGATATCCTCTCCGCAGGTGGCACCCCACCTTTTCATAAGCCCCCCAGGTCCCCATTCCGTTACAGTTCTCATTTCTCCGCCATCGTCATTACATCCGCCGTACTTACTTGCCGTAGTGTAGCACAGAGAGGTAATCATACGGCACGCCGAGGTTCTGGGTGCTCATTTTGTAGAAATTCCGCTCTTTGTCTAGAAGGAGATAAGACGCAATGAATGACGGACACAACGGCAAGCAACGTGGAGACCGGGCTTAGACGGCCACGGACAGATGGACAGCCATCCATT
This sequence comes from Phyllobates terribilis, assembly GCF_046119375.1. NCBI lineage: Eukaryota > Metazoa > Chordata > Amphibia > Anura > Dendrobatidae > Phyllobates > Phyllobates terribilis. Next base: position 161,863,119 of record NW_027362773.1, on the reverse strand, counting down.
CCTGCTCCCGGACAGATGGACAGCCATCCATTCCTGCTCCCGGACAGATGGACGGCCATCCATTCCTGCTCCCGGACAGATGGACGGCCATCCATTCCTGCTCCCGGACAGATGGATGGCCATCCATTCCTGCTCCCGGACAGATGGATGGCCATCCATTCCTGCTCCCGGACAGATGGACGGCCATCCATTCCTGCTCCTGGACAGATGGACGGCCATCCATTCCTGCTCCCGGACAGATGGACAGCCATCCATTCCTGCTCCCGGACAGATGGACGGCCATCCATTCCTGCTCCCGGACAGATGGATGGCCATCCATTCCTGCTCCCGGACAGATGGACGGCCATCCATTCCTGCTCCCGGACAGATGGACGGCCATCCATTCCTGCTCCCGGACAGATGGACGGCCATCCATTCCTGCTCCCGGACAGATGGACGGCCATCCATTCCTGCTCCCGGACAGATGGACGGCCATCCATTCCTGCTCCCGGACAGATGGACGGCCATCCATTCCTGCTCCCGGACAGATGGACGGCCATCCATTCCTGCTCATGGACAGATGGACGGCCATCCATTCCTGCTCCCGGACTGATGGACGGCCATCCATTCCTGCTCCCGGACGGATGGACGACTATCCATTCCTGCTCATGGACGGCTATCCATTCCTGCTCCCGGACGGATGGACGGCTATCCATTCCTGCTCCCGGACAGATGGACCGCCATCCATTCCACGGCCGTCTGTCTGCCATGCTCGGCCCGGACGTACCTTGGCTGATGTTTCCCCAGTTAATGCGGATGTACTTGTCTCGGTCGCTGCGGCATTGCTCGTGCTGGAATCCCAGAGAGTGCAGCAGCTCGTGCTGTATTACACCCCAGTGCAGACACCCCGACTTCATGAGGGACAGGTCCTGTGCGCCCCCTAAACGCCCCACGTAGGACCAGCACCTTCAGCAAAACAAAATGTCAGAGATAAAGTAATGTATTTTATGTGATTGTGAGCGGCTGCGGCCCCCAGTACAGACGAGCGCCGCGGCCCTGGGGAGCACCTAGAGCAGCACTGCACAGACGAGCGGTGGGAGCGCCACAGCACAGGGGAAGACCTGGAGCAGCACTGCACAGATGAGCGGTGGGAGTGCCGCGGCACAGGGGAGGACCTGAAGCAGCACTGCATAGACAAGCGGTGAGAGCGCCACAGCACAGGGGAGGACCTGGAGCAGCACTGCACAGACGAGCGGTGGGAGCGCCACGGCACAGGGGAAGACCTGGAGCAGCACTGCACAGACGAGCGGTGGGAGCGCCACGGCACAGGGGAAGACCTGGAGCTGCACTGCACAGACAAGCAGTGAGAGCGCCGCGGCACAGGGGAGGACCTGAAGCAGCACTGCATAGACAAGCGTTGAGAGCGCCACGGCACAGGGGAGGACCTGAAGCAGCACTGCACAGACGAGCGGTAGGAGCGCCACGGCACAGGGGAAGACCAGGAGCAGCACTGCACAGACGAGCGGTGGGAGCGCTGCAGCACAGGGGAGGACCCGGAGCAGCACTGCACAGACGAGTGGTGGGAGCGCCGCAGCACAGGGGAGGACCTGGAGCAGCACTGCACAGACGAGCGGTGGGAGCGCTGCGTCACCAAGGAGGACCTGGAGCAGCACTGCACAGACGAGCGGTGGGAGCGCCGCAGCACAACAGCACAGGGGAGGACCTGAAGCAGCACTGCATAGACGAGCGGTGGGAGCGCCACGGCACAGGGGAAGACCTGGAGCAGCACTGCACAGACGAGCGGTGGGAGCGCCACGGCACAGGGGAAGACCTGGAGCAGTACTGCACAGACGAGCGGTGAGAGCGCCGCAGCACAGGGGAGGACCTGGAGCAGCACTGCACAGACGAGCGGTGGGAGCGCCACGGCACAGGGGAGGACCTGGAGCAGCTATGCACAGACGAGCGGTGAGAGCGCCGCAGCACAGGGGAGGACCTGGAGCAGCACTGCACAGACGAGCGGTGGGAGCGCCACGGCACAGGGGAGGACCTGGAGCAGCTATGCACAGACGAGCGGTGAGAGCGCCGCAGCACAGGGGAGGACCTGGAGCAGCACTGCAGAGATGAGCGGTGGGAGCGCCACGGCACAGGGGAGGACCTGGAGCAGCACTGCACAGACGAGCGGTGAGAGCGCCGCAGCACAGGGGAGGACCTGAAGCAGCACTGCATAGACAAGCGGTAGGAGCGCCACGGCACAGGGGAGGACCTGAAGCAGCACTGCACAGACGAGCGGTGGGAGCCCCGCGGCACAGGGGAGGACCTGGAGCAGCACTGCAACCCCTCAGTCTCAGAGGTCAGACCCCCGGCAATCAAATCCTAGTAATATGCCATCATTCAGTAAATGATGAGTTCCTTCTCCGTTGGTAACCCCCAGGGTATCCAGACCCTGGCACATGCCCAGCTGCCCCCCGTATAGATCATCGTAATAAAATCCGGGGGCGACCACATTGGCAGCATTTCATCTCTTTGATGAGAACATGGCGGCCGCCGTTCATTGCCTCCAATTTACTGTTATGATGGTGGATTGGTGGTTAATAAGGCGCGACGCTGCGGTGGACCCCGACCACGGGGAGAAAGAGGCTTTGTAGTCTCATCCAAGTCATCAATATCCAGACAGGTAACGAGCCGCCTCTCGCCCGTCCACCTGCTTACTGTGAATTCACCCGCGATGACTTTGTGACATTTTGCTGTGATTTGCACGAAAAAATAAATCCACCCTAGAAAAGATCATCTTTTGACGCAGCCGCCGCTCCGGCACCATAAAGAAAGGATCCCGAAACCTTCACCTGTAAAGACGACCGTACTCCCATAATATATGAACTGTGCAGCAGCTAAATGCACCAGCGGCGGCACGGGCAGCAGGAAGGGATCCACAAAGCCTTAAGGGGGTTGCCCAGAATTAGAAAAACATGGTTTCAAAAACAGCACCACACCTGCTGAAAGGTGGTGTCTGGTATTGCAACATTGCTACAGTGAAGTGTAGGTGCAGTACCACAAGCTGCCTTTAGACAAGGGTGGCACTATTATTTGAAGAAAGCCATCGTATTTTTCTAATCCTAATCCTGGGCAATTCCTTTTAAAGGAGTTTGTCAGCACAAAATGACTGCTCAAACCAAGCCCACCACCTTTTTAGATGCGTAGCCCTAATAGAAATTGTACCTAAGCTTGACAAGCACTTTCCAAGTGATGCTAAAATCGCTTCACAACCCGCATGCGGAAATGCATGTGAACAACGCTTCATATCCGCATGTCCCTGGCAGGAAAAACGCATGTACAATCCGCATGCACAATCCGCATGCACAATCCGCATGTACAATCCGCATGCACAATCCGCATGCACAATCCGCATGCACAATCCGCATGTACAATCCGCATGTACAATCCGCACGCACAATCCGCATGTACAATCCGCATGCACAATCCGCATGTACAATCCGCATGCACAATCCGCACGCACAATCCGCATGTACAATCCGCATGCACAATCCGCATGTACAATCCGCACGCACAATCCGCACGTACAATCCGCACGCACAATCCGCACGCACAATCCGCACGCACAATCCGCACGCACAATCCGCACGCACAATCCGCATGCACAATCCGCATGCACAATCCGCATGTACAATCCGCACGCACAATCCGCATGTACAATCCGCACGCACAATCCGCACGCACAATCCGCATGCACAATCCGCATGCACAATCCGCATGTACAATCCGCACGCACAATCCGCACGCACAATCCGCACGTACAATCCGCATGCACAATCCGCATGCACAATCCGCATGTACAATCCGCATGTACAATCCGCACGCACAATCCGCACGCACAATCCGCATGTACAATCCGCACGCACAATCCGCATGTACAATCCGCATGCACAATCCGCACGCACAATCCGCATGTACAATCCGCATGTACAATCCGCACGCACAATCCGCATGCACAATCCGCATGTACAATCCGCACGCACAATCCGCATGTACAATCCGCATGCACAATCCGCACGCACAATCCGCATGTACAATCCGCATGTACAATCCGCACGCACAATCCGCATGCACAATCCGCATGTACAATCCGCACGCACAATCCGCATGTACAATCCGCATGCACAATCCGCACGCACAATCCGCATGCACAATCCGCATGCACAATCCGCATGTACAATCCGCACGCACAATCCGCACGCACAATCCGCACGTACAATCCGCATGCACAATCCGCATGTACAATCCGCATGTACAATCCGCACGCACAATCCGCACGCACAATCCGCGCGCACAATCCGCATGCGTTTTTTCTGCCAGGGAGATGCAGGAACGCTCAGGAAAAAATCCGGAGCATTTCTGCATCGTGGGCACAGAGCCTTAGTGTCCAAATCCATATTCATATATGTTAATGAGGTGTTCATTGACTCCCTTTAATCCCTTTCCCTATGTGTATATGGTTGGGGGCTGTTAATTGGAAAACCTTTATTCTGGCCTCGGCAGATGCCGACTGAAGGGTCAATGCATGGGGTTCCTGAGTCCCTACCTGTCACCCCGTTTTTTTTTTAAGCTAAAGATGAAAGATTGGTGCGATTAAAAGCTAAAGATGTGAATGGCTCCAAAGTCAGGGGCCATCTACTGCTGGATCAATTATTGCATTGGAGGCCCAGCCCCCCAGGGCCAATCTGACCCCATGTGGGTCTCTCGCAGGGCGGACGTGGCCGTTCTGTCCTCTCTGCTCTGGGATGACATAGACCTGTGCCGGTCACCGCCCACGAGGAGCCCCGAGCTCATTCCCCGGCCCGCACTAATGTGGCTGTGAGGGTTTCTCCATCTACAGACAAAATGCTCATCCAAGGATATAAAATACACCACTTTTGTGTTTCTCTTATGTGCTAATTGCTTAATTAGCTTACATGGGGCTGCCACTCACTCTATGGCGGCTCAAGGAGTGATTCTCCTGATTGCGCTGACATGGAGCTGTCACAACCCTCCCACCCGAACGTCTTCCATGCAGCGGCACAGCTCGTATCTGGCAGAAGATCTCATTACGGGAATTTCCTGCTAAAATAATTCATAGATTTATTCTACAAATAAAATCATTTTCCTTCAAAAAAAAAAACCCTGAAATTCTGGACCTACTGAGGATAGAAAAAGGGAAAAAGACGTAGACTATAATGTGTCCATATGCTCTCCGTTATCTATCAGTATGCTCTCCGTTATCTATCCGTATGCTCTCCGTTATCTATCCGTATGCTCTCCGTTATCTATCCGTATGCTCTCCGTTCTCTATCCGTATGCTCTCCGTTATCTATCCGTTCTCTATCCGTATGCTCTCCGTTCTCTATCCGTATGCTCTCCGTTATCTATCCGTTCTCTATCCGTATGCTCTCCGTTCTCTATCCGTATGCTCTCCGTTCTCTATCCGTATGCTCTCCGTTATCTATCCGTTCTCTATCCGTATGCTCTCCATTCTCTATCCGTATGCTCTCCGTTCTCTATCCGTATGCTCTCCGTTATCTATCCGTTCTCTATCAGTATGCTCTCCGTTATCTATCCGTATGCTCTCCATTATCTATCCGTATGCACTCCATTATCTATCTGTACGCTCTCCGTTATCTATCAGTATGCTCTCCGTTATCTATCAGTATGCTCTCCATTCTCTATCCGTATGCTCTCCGTTATCTATCCGTATGCTCTCCGTTATCTATCCGTTATCTATCCGTATGCTCTCCGTTATCTATCCATTATCTATCCGTATGCTCTCCGTTCTCTATCCGTATGCTCTCCATTCTCTATCCGTATGCTCTCCGTTATCTATCCATTATCTATCCGTATGCTATCAGTTATCTATCCGTATGCTCTCCGTTATCTATCCATATACCCTCCATTATCTATCCGTATGCTATCCATTATAAATCCATATGTTATCCGTTATCTATCCATTATCTATCCGTATGCTATCAGTTATTTATCCGTATGCACTCCGTTATCTCTCCGTATGCTCTCTGTTATCTCTCCGTATCCTCTCCGTTATCTATCCATATGCTCTCCATTATAAATCCGTATGCTCTCCGTTATCTATTTGTTATCTATCCGTATGCTATCAGTTATTTATCCGTATGCTCTCCGTTATCTATCCGTATGTTATCAGTCATTTATCCGTATGCTCTCCGTTATCTATCCGTATGCTATCAGTTATTTATCCGTATGCACTCCGTTATCTCTCCGTATGCTCTCCGTTATTTCTCCGTATCCTCTCCGTTATCTATCCGTATGCTCTCCGTTATAAATCCGTATGCTCTCCATTATCTATCCGTTATCTATCCGTATGCTATCAGTTATTTATCCGTATGCTCTCCGTTATCTATGCGTATGCTCTCCGTTATCTATTTGCTATCTATCCGTATGCTTTCCGTTATCTATCCATTATCTATCCATATGCTATCCATTATCTATTCATTATCTATCCATTATCTATCCGTATACTCTCCGTTATCTATCCGTATGCTATCCGTTATAAATCCGTATGCTGTACATTATCTATTTGTTATCTATCCGTATGCTCTCCGTTATAAATCCGTATGCTCTCCATTATCTATCCGTTATCTATCCGTATGCTATCAGTTATTTATCCGTATGCTCTCCGTTATCTATGCGTATGCTCTCCGTTATCTATTTGTTATCTATCCGTATGCTTTCCGTTATCTATCCATTATCTATCCATATGCTATCCATTATCTATTCATTATCTATCCATTATCTATCCGTATACTCTCCGTTATCTATCCGTATGCTATCCGTTATAAATCCGTATGCTGTCCATTATCTATTTGTTAGCTATCCGTATGCTCTCCGTTATCTATCCATATGCTATCTATTATCTATTCGTTATCTATCCGTATGCTATCCGTTATCTATCCGTATGCTCTCCATTATCTACCCGTTATCTATCGTTATGCTATCTGTATGCTCTCCATTATCTATCCGTATGCTGTCCATTATCTATCCGTTATCTATCCGTATGCTCTCCGTTATCTATCCGTATGCTATCCATTATCTATCCGTATGCTCTCCATTATCTATCGATATGCTCTCCATTATCTACCCGTTATCTATCCGTATGCTGTCCATTATCTATCCGTTATCTATCCGTATGCTCTCCGTTATCTATCCGTATGCTATCCATTATCTATCCGTATGCTCTCCGTTATCTATCCGTATGCTCTCCATTATCTATCCGTATGCTCTCCATTATCTACCCGTTATCTATCCGTATGCTATCCGTATGCTCTCCATTATCTATCCGTTATCTATCCGTATGCTATCCGTTATCTATCCATATGCTCTCCGTTATCTATCCGTTATCTATCCGTATGCTGTCCATTATCTATTTGTTATCTATCCGTATGCTCTCCGTTATCTATCCGTATGCTCTCCGTTATCTATCCGTTATCTATCCGCATGCTATCCATTATCTATCCGTATGCTATCCGTTATAAATCCGTATGCTGTCCATTATCTATTTGTTATCTATCCGTGTGCTCTCCGTTATCTATCTGTTATCTATCCATATGCTCTCTGTTATCTATCCGTATGCTATCCATTATCTATCTGCTATCTATCCATATGCTAACCGTTATCTATCCATATGCTATCCATTATCTATCCATATGCTATCCATTATCTATCCATATTCTCTCCGTTATCTATCCGTATGCTATCCGTTATCTATCCGTATGCTTTCCGTTATCTATCCGTATGCTCTCCGTTATCTATCCGTATGCTCTCCGTTATCTATCCATATGCTTTCCGTTATCTATCCGTATGCTATCCGTTATCTATCCGTATGCTTTCTGTTATCTATCCGTATGCTCTCCATTATCTATCCGATATCTATCTGCATGCTATCCGTATGCTATTTGTATGCTCTCCATTATCTATCTGTCATCTATCCGTATGCTCTCCATTATCTATCCGGTATCTATCCGTATGCTATCCATTATCTATCCGTTTGCTATCTATTATCTATCCGTATGCTATCCATTATCTATCCGTTATCTATCCGTATGCTATCCATTATCTATCCGTTATCTATCCGTATGCTATCCATTATCTATCCGTTATCTATCCGTATGCTATCCATTATCTCTCCGTATGCTATCCATTATCTATGCGTTATCTATCCGTATGATATCCATTATCTATCCGTATGCTTTCTGTTATCTATCTGTATGCTCTACAATATCTATCCGTATGCTTTCCGTTATCTATCCGTATGCTTTCCGTTATCTATCCGTATGCTCTCCGTTATCTATCCGTATGCTTTCCGTTATCTATCCGTATGCTCTCCATTATCTATCCGTATGCTCTCCGTTATCTATCCGTATGCTTTCCGTTATCTATCCGTATGCTCTCCGTTATCTATCCGTATGCTTTTTGTTATCTATCTGTATGCTAAAGGAAGTGAAACCTGCAACAGAAAGTGACGTGGGATGTAAAAATCTGCACGGCGGGTTTACATCCCTGCAGGGAAATGTTGGAGCATGTGAACACATCCACATGGCCGGGGCTGAATTGCTCGGCAGATATTCCATGCACAGAGAATGTGCAGCTTTTTCATCCCCCGGTCGGAGCTTATGAAGGAGTTGGTGCCAGGCGGCCATATTGGTCAGCTTCCAGTAGTGATACCTTTCGGTGGTGAATTGTGGAGATGGAGCGCACTCACCCGTCGCTGGGCTGGATCCTCAGGTAACTGGACTCTCCCTGACGTGGAATGAAGCGCACACATGTGAGAATGGCTACCTCCTCCATGGCGGCTTGGATGAGCGTCTTCTCCTCCGGAGCTGTAATCCAGACATCTCTATGACTTACATGGATCGCTCACATGTAGCCCCTCACAGACATACGTACATACGCACCGTAGTTGTTGGACAGGGTATACGGCACCTGGACCCAACCGTTTGCTGCTTTCGGCCATAGACAGGACTTTCCTCGACAGGTCAGAGCGTTCCTGTTCCTTCCGACAGCGATGTCTCCTTGTAGCATAAACCGTGAGCTTCCTGGACGGAGGGGACGACATGCCGCTGAATACTGATCCCCGGTACAGGCGTGCCGCCACATCGGGGACCCCAACATCGCTCAGTGTTACTTACCTTGGTTGGAAGATAAAATGTCGGTGAAGATGTCGTCGCTGGGAGGAGATGTCCGATCTGTAGAAATTAAACATGGCGGAAAGTTAGGAAATATCATCGTGACAATCCCGGGAAGTTACTAAGAAGGGATCACTGACCTGAGCCGCTGGATCCGAACTGCGGACTCTGGAGTAAAAAGGGAGAGAAAAAAAAAACGAATTTAGAACAAATAAAAAGATTTTCCTACAGCAATGTCCTGGTATGTAAATAAATAATACCGCCATCCAGTGCTAGTGTCCTTAATGACCAAGCCAAATTTTACAATTCTGACCACTGTCACTTTATGGCTTAATAACTGTAAAACGTTTCAACGGATCCCCCCTGATTCTGAGAATGTTTTCTCGAGACATATTGTACTTCACGATAGTGGTAAAATTTCTTCGATATGACTAACGTTTATTTGTGAAAAAAAAACGGAAATTAGGCGAAAATGTAGAAAATTTTCCAATTTTCAAACTTTGTATTTTTATGCCCTTAAATCAGAGAGATATGTCACACAAAATAGTTAATAAATAACATTTCCCACATGTCTACTTTACATCAGCACAATTTTTGCACAATTTTTTTTTTTTTTGCGTTAGGAAGTTATAAGGGTTAAAAGTTGACCAGCGATTTCTACATTTTCCAATGAAATTTACAAAACCATTTTTTGTTTGTAAGGACCACATCACATTTGACGTGACTTTGAGGGGTCTACATGACAGAATATACCCAAAAGTGACACCATTCTAAAAACTGCACCCCTCAAGGTAACAAAAGAAAATGGGCCACAAAATTTGTTGTGCAATTTCTCCTGAGCATGCCGATACCCCATATGTGGGGGGAAAACCACTGTTTGGGCGCACAGCAAGGCTCAGAAGAGAAGGAGCGCCATTTGACTTTTTGAATGTAAAATTTGCTTGAATAATTAGTGCAGGTCACGTTTGGAGAGCCCCAGATGTGCCTAAACAGTGGAAACCCCCCGCAGACTAATAGGCGGCAACTTTTTGCTCTATAAGGATCTGCACAAAAATAATCAAATCAATGCCCTATTTTGAAGAATTTGGAGCCATTTGCGCCAACAAAAAGTACAAGACTAAACACAAAAAAATAACACAAATAATAACTCGGCCCTGAAATCAGCGGCATGAAAAAAAAAAATCTTAAGGGGCCGTGTGCGTATTTTTTTTTTTTATGCCATTTGTGTCTTTTCTGTTGTTCTTTTCGCTGGCGGAATTTTCTTTTGCAAATTTTTAGTGTAAAAAGTTTGCAGATTAGCCCCCAACTTCTCTACAAAAAGACAGATTTTGGGCAATTGCGCAAAAATGATGCAAATTGCAAATTAGGCTGAATCATCTGGATCATTACAGGTAAGTAAAGTTAATGTGAAAAAAAATTGCGCAAACAAAAAAGCAAGAACAGCGCGCACACAGCAGAACAAATACACAAGAGCTTACAATCTAGCCACAGAGCCATTTACCAGGACTGGCAGACGTGGCAGAATAATGCAGGGTAATGGGCATCACACGTACCTGCGGGGGGTTCCCTGCGCACAAGCCCATGACGGTGCCTATAAGGAGGAGAGAGGGCGGCATCGTGGTGTCCGGGCGAGATGTGCCGAGAACACCTCGCTGGGTCTATATATGAGGAGCAGGGAGGGAGAGGGGTGAGGACAAGCAGAGATGATAGGGGAGGGACAGCTCTACTGGGACAGGTGGCAGCGTTAACCCAAGGGTGATCAGTCACCTCCTGTAAAGTTTGGACCAGACTTAAAGGGGTTGTCCAGGATGGGTGATGGCGTCCACAGACTGAACTGTCAGCACTGATTGGACGATGTCAGTGTAAAGACAGAGCACAACCTGTGACACCCACTGTATATTTCCAAGAGGGATAACAGAGGGATATCACAATGTGCAGTTCTAAAGGAAGATGCTCCAGAGTTGTCTTTTTTTTTTACATGGGGATTAAAATTATATACTAGCGGTCCGGACCATTCTTAAATGGACTGTAGGAGCGTATAAACACATTAGTGCTTTTTTTTTTTTTCCTCCAGAGACAGCGCCACCCATGTTCATAGGCTGTGTCTGGAATTGCAGCTCATCTCCATTCATGAAACAGGTGAAGTGAGTAACATTTGATATCTGGTGACAATGGTGCCCGCCAGACGTTGGCGCAGCCGTCTAACCCCTTAAACGCCAGGGTCAGCATTGACCATAGAATCTAAGCAGTTAGAGGGAGGGAGCCGGTCTGTTAACCCATCGCTTACTGCAGTGAGTTGTATGAGTGATCGCAGTTCTACTGCTGCTGACGATCACTGACCGCAGCATATAAACGCTCCACATGTTCACGGGTGTCCAGCAGCCCCTGGAGCACAATCAAGTGGTACTGGTGGGTAACAATGGAGCTGGGGGTCTTCTGAAGACTTCTGCCCTTTGGTATTTGGCGGCCATTCATCTCAGACCCGATATACAGTAATACCGCGGTACTGCAATGAATAAAATGAACCACCGGACATCAAGGGTTAAAGACGTCAAGTGTAATAAAAAGTGTAAAAATAAAAAAAGCACAAAAATTCCAATCACGTCCCTTATCCGGAAAAAAAAAATATTCGGGACGTCGTCAATTCGCCATTAGAGCCCAAACTACGAAAAGAGAAAATGACTTTACGCGATTAGAAAACGCTGTAAAGAGGAAAAAACTAAAACACCAAAGTTGCCGTTTTTCAGGCGCAGAATCTCTATAAAAAAGATGTAAAATAAAGCACCAAAATGGTGCAAAAACCCACATCAGCGCCACGCAAAAACAAGCCCCCACCCGAGACCGTCCAATGTGACATACAAGGGGTCTCAGAAAATGGCGACACAAAGCAAATAAAGAAAAAAATTCTACAGTTTTGGTGTCGGCATCACGGCACCGCCTGGAGGAATGGCATCACGGCACCGCCTGGAGGAATGGCATCACGGCACCGCCTGGATTAATGACATCACGGCACCACCTGGAGGAATGGCATCACGGCACCACCTGGAGGAATGGCATCACGGCACCGCCTGGAGGAATGGCATCACGGCACCACCTGGAGGAATGGCATCACCGGCACCGCCTGGAGGAATGGCATCACGGCACCACCTGGAGGAATGGCATCACGACACCACCTGGAGGAATGGCATCACGGCACCGCCTGGAGGAATGGCATCACGGCACCGCCTGGAGGAATGGCATCACGGCACCGCCTGGATTAATGGCATCACGGCACCACCTGGAGGAATGGCATCACGGCACCGCCTGGAGGAATGGCATCACGGCACCACCTGGAGGAATGGCATCACCGGCACCGCCTGGAGGAATGGCATCACGGCACCACCTGGAGGAATGGCATCACGGCACCGCCTGGATTAATGGCATCACGGCACCACCTGGAGGAATGGCATCACGGCACCGCCTGGAGGAATGGCATCACGGCACCACCTGGAGGAATGGCATCACCGGCACCGCCTGGAGGAATGGCATCACGACACCGCCTGGAGGAATGGCATCACGGCACCGCCTGGAGGAATGGCATCACCGGCACCGCCTGGAGGAATGGCATCACGGCACCGCCTGGAGGAATGGCATCACCGGCACCGCCTGGAGGAATGGCATCACGGCACCGCCTGGAGGAATGATATCACCGGCACCGCCTGGAGGAATGGCATCACGGCACCGCCTGGAGGAATGACATCACCGGCACCGCCTGGAGGAATGGCATCACGGCACCGCCTGGAGGAATGACATCACGGCACCGCCTGGAGGAATGGCATCACGGCACCGCCTGGAGAAATGACATCACGGCACCGCCTGGAGGAATGACATCACGGCACCGCCTGGATTAATGGCATCACGGCACCGCCTGGAGGAATGGCATCACGGCACTGCCTGGAGGAATGGCATCACGGCACCGCCTGGAGGAATGGCATCACGGCACCGCCTGGAGGAATGGCATCACGGCACCGCCTGGAGGAATGGCATCACCGGCACCGCCTGGAGGAATGGCATCACGGCACCGCCTGGAGGAATGACATCACCGGCACCGCCTGGAGGAATGGCATCACGGCACCTCCTGGAGGAATGACATCACCGGCACCGCCTGGAGGAATGGCATCACGGCACCGCCTGGAGGAATGACATCACGGCACCGCCTGGAGGAATGGCATCACGGCACCGCCTGGAGGAATGACATCACGGCACCGCCTGGAGGAATGACATCACCGGCACCGCCTGGAGGAATGGCATCATGGCACCGCCTGGAGGAATGGCATCACGGCACTGCCTGGAGGAATGGCATCACGGCACCGCCTGGAGGAATGACATCACCGGCACCGCCTGGATTAATGGCATCACGGCACCGCCTGGAGGAATGGCATCACGGCACCGCCTGGAGGAATGACATCACCGGCACCGCCTGGAGGAATGGCATCATGGCACCGCCTGGAGGAATGACATCACGGTACCGCCTGGATTAATGGCATCACGGCACCACCTGGAGGAATGGCATCACGGCACCGCCTGGAGGAATGGCATCACGGCACCGCCTGGAGGAATGGCATCACCGGCACCGCCTGGAGGAATGGCATCACGGCACCGCCTGGAGGAATGGCATCACGGCACCGCCTGGAGGAATGGCATCACCGGCACCGCCTGGAGGAATGGCATCACGGCACCGCCTGGAGGAATGGCATCACCGGCACCGCCTGGAGGAATGGCATCACGGCACCGCCTGGAGGAATGACATCACCGGCACCGCCTGGAGGAATGGCATCACGGCACCTCCTGGAGGAATGACATCACCGGCACCGCCTGGAGGAATGGCATCACGGCACCGCCTGGAGGAATGACATCACGGCACCGCCTGGAGGAATGGCATCACGGCACCGCCTGGAGGAATGACATCACGGCACCGCCTGGAGGAATGACATCACCGGCACCGCCTGGAGGAATGGCATCATGGCACCGCCTGGAGGAATGGCATCACGGCACCGCCTGGAGGAATGGCATCACGGCACCGCCTGGAGGAATGGCATCACGGCACCGCCTGGAGGAATGACATCACGGCACCGCCTGGAGGAATGGCATCACGGCACCGCCTGGAGGAATGGCATCACCGGCACCGCCTGGAGGAATGGCATCACGGCACCGCCTGGAGGAATGATATCACCGGCACCGCCTGGAGGAATGGCATCACGGCACCGCCTGGAGGAATGACATCACCGGCACCGCCTGGAGGAATGGCATCACGGCACCGCCTGGAGGAATGGCATCACGGCACCGCCTGGAGGAATGGCATCACGGCACCGCCTGGAGGAATGGCATCACCGGCCGTTCATACCGCACGCTGAACGCCCTAAAAACAAAAAAACACTGCTGGAATTGCTTTTTCTTCATCGTTTTGCAGCATTTCTTTTGTTTTTCAGTCCATTATACAGGAAAATGAATGGTCTCGATCAGAGCTACAACCCGTCCGGCAAAGAACGAGCCCTCATCCGTCTATGGAGACTGAAAAAAAGGAAAATGATCTGGGAGTGAATGATGATGCGGGTATTTCTTATACAGCGCCGCTGTTGTGCACAGGCCGTGTCTGGAATCGCAGCTTCATTTTAGTCAGAGCTGTAATATCACACCCAGACTGAAGACACAAGAGGCGCTGTTTTATTTTAAAAAAAAACTATACATGTATTCATGTTTTTACTATACTGTGTTATTTATATTGTGTCTGGAAACAGGGGCCCTCGTCGTCCTGGCAACCATCATTACATCTCAGTATTGGCTTTCTTGCCAGTACATAAAATGGCGACACAGCAGACAACAGCGTTCTGCTCGGTCACGTGACTTCCGGCGCGAACTGAGCGTACATCGCGTCAGAAGCAACGGCGGCGCCTGGAGGGGGAAGCATTTGTCCGGGCACACCGGAAGTCGGGTGTTCTGCGCTTGTCTCGTCCCTCTACTTCCGACGGTGATAGTGCGAACTCACCCGGCCTGTGAAAGGAAGTAAACATGGCGTCTGTGTGGGATGAAACCGAGGTAAGAGGGAATACCGTCCCGCCATGGCCGCTCAGGAGAGAGGGGAGCAGCCATGACACCAGCCTGATAGAGGCAGCGCAGCTGGGACTTGTGGTTCTCCCTGTACTGATCGGTCTCAGCCTAGTTCAGGGCTTAGAGGGGATCTCCAGTATTTTTGTCTGAGGGAGGAAGAAGATGATTTCTTGGATCCTCTGTCAGTCAGGTGTCACCTGCAGCGACACAGGATCACCACGAAGGAATCATTGAATGGAAACATTGAGGCGCTGACTCCATCCCGCTCTCATTGGGCAGCGTCACCGTCCGCGGCTACAACCGTCAACCGTGCCCATCGGGCTCGCGAGTGCAGGGCGGCGGTGTCGCCTGTAACCCGGGCAGCGGTGTCGCCTGTAACCCGGGCAGCGGTGTCGCCTGTAACCCGGGCAGCGGTGACGCCTGTAACCTGGGTACCGCATGGCGGCTTCCTGTACTGGGCTATGGAGCATTTGTGATGATCCCGGCTCCAGCGCACACCGTGGTGCAGTCGGCTGCCGGTATTTTTCCGGTGATCGGCTTCTGTGGGCATCTGTGCCACTTGTCTTGGCACTGGTATAATGTATCTGGGTGGCAGCTGCTCTTAGGCTATATAAGGTTCCCTCAAATACCTCCTATAAATGCAATGATCTGCAGAGCGATCCCTTATATATTGTGTATGGTTCCTGCCCGTTGTCTTATAGGAGCTGACATTTTTCTTGTGGTGTGGGGAGGTGTAGAGATGATATTTAGGAGTTATGCCGGTTTGTCTTCGTCTCTTGCAGCAGGATGGGGTGGGACAAGAAGTCCTCAAGATGTCAACAGAGGAGATAATCCAGAGAACCCGACTCCTGGACAGTGAGATCAAGGTGAGTCCTGCTTTTGTCAGACACCAATGTGTGTGGAGATATATAGACTATGATGTATAATTGCGGTACATGGGGGATACACGTAGTGGTATATATGTGCGGTATATGTTGGATATAGACTTCTGATCTGATATTGCTTACTATCAGCTATAAGTATATACCGTAGAATATTGTATATCTGTGGCTCGGGAGTTGTTTGATGCCACGTGTGGCTCCAGCATCAATCACCAGACGTAGATATATACTCTAGGACCCAGCGCTGCATGCATAGAGCGCCACCCCCTGCATCATCTATTAGTGGCACACACATAATTGGTATCGAGCAGTTCAGCTGTTGCAGGTTTACAAGAATTTTTGGTGGTCTGTAACCATGGAGACATGTATTTCTGCATTTGAGTTGCATACAAAGTGAGATTTTTTTTAATGTGCACTTGTTGCATGCAGACATCGTCCACGATTAACCCTTTATGTGTTTCAGATCATGAAGAGCGAGGTTCTCCGTGTGACACACGAGTTACAGGCCATGAAAGACAAAATCAAAGAAAACAGTGAGAAAATCAAAGTGAATAAGACGCTCCCGTACCTGGTGTCCAACGTGATTGAGGTACGATGACGGCGTCTCCCGGTTCACTGAGGCGCAGTGTTCTGGTTCTGTGTAAATCTGACCGATCCGTCTCTTCTCAGCTGCTGGATGTGGACCCCAACGACCAGGAGGAAGATGGCGCCAACATTGATCTGGATTCACAGAGGAAGGGAAAGTGTGCAGTAATCAAAACCTCGACCCGACAGGTAACTGGATGCTTGATGGATGAGTTTCGCCAGTTCTGGGGCTCTGTCCCTACATTGTGCTGCTGACAGATTTCTTTTTAATTTTGTTTTTATGTTTTTCGTAATTTTCACACTGGTCACTGTTTGTTTGTTTTTTTCCAAAATTTAATTTTTATTGTAAGGCTGAGTTCACACGATGCGTATTTCATGCGTTTCCGCGGCGTTTTTGCAGTTGCGTAAACGCCGCGGAAACGCATGAAAAACGCATGGTAGAAGGGCAGCAATGTTCCCCAATGGAAATCCGCATGTGCTGTGCCCATGATGCGGATTTTTCCGCAGCGTTAACGCTGCGGTCAAAAATCCGCAGCATGTCAATTAATTTTGCGGAAACGCGGCGATTTCGCCGCCATTGACTTGCATTAGAACGCGCCAATTCCGCAAGACAGCATTTGTACTTGCGTTATTGGCGCGTTCTAATATGCGGATGGTACCCGGGTGTGGAGGAGAGGAGAGTCTCATCCACACCCAGGTACCATTAAAAAAGCTGTAAAAAAAGAATAAAATAAAAAATAAATGTATTCTTACCTTCTGTCGGCCCGCGCAGCGCTCCCGCTTGGTTCCCGGCACTTGCAGTGAGTTGTAGGACCTGCGGTGACGTCAGAGTCACGTGACGGGTCACGTGACGCTGACGTCGGCAGGTCTTTCAATTCAAAGTTGCCGGCAGCCGGGAACTTTGTAAAGCAGGACAGCGCGGGCCATCAGAGGTAAGTATATACACTCTCTCGGGTCACACTATATAAATCCATGCTGTTTGCATGGATTTATATAGTGTGACCTAGTTGTCAAGCACTTTCCAGGTGATGCTAAAATCGCCTGGAAAGCGCTTGTCAATCTGCATGCGGAAACGCATGTCAATCTGCATGTGGATCCGCATGTATTCTGCAGGAAAAACGCATGCACAATCTGCATGCGTTTTTTCTGCCAGGGAGATGCAGAAATGATGCAGAAATTTTCTGCTTCATTTCTGCATCGTGTGCACATACCCTAAGATTATATAATTTTCAATTACAAAGATACAATCAAAAGAATAAACAGGACAATATCAGCATCAATATATCATAGAATATAAGTATAGCATCCAAAACCCCCCCCATCAAGTCGGGGTACGTGCCCAAGATCAGGAAATGCTCCCTATTTATGCAGCGTCAAACCCACAGCGTCCAGATATTACAGCATAGTGGATGGATTTCTAGAAATCCCATGTCCACTATGCGTCTCTGTGCACCTGTGGATCACCTGTGGAAACTGACATGCAGCGTATGTTTCAGACCTGCAGCATGTCAATTTCTCTTGCTGGTCTGCATGCAGACTTTTTCCCTTAGACTTGCATCAATGAGGAAAATCCGCATGTGAAAAAAAAAAAAATCGCAGCTGCTCATTTGCTTAACGAGGGCGGAAGCCGCGCGGCTATTCTGCCACAGCGGCTCCTCATCGTGGGCACGTACCCTGATAGGAAGAAAAGGGAGGGAAGGGAACATTTTAAGCCATCAGTATTCCAATTATGAGGTTACTAAAATCCAATGGAAACCATACATGGTGCAGCCAGGCGCGGACCAATCAGTAAAGAGAAGAGGGTGCGTCACATCAGTCTGATGAATGGCGCTAGACATCGGATTCCTGGAATTCAATCCAGTCTCTTCAAGTCTCACAGTATCTATCACAGTCTCTACTGGGGGGTTTTAGGCTCCTATTTCCTGCTCTTTCAGGAAGAGTTTTCAGCAGACTGCTAACCAGCAGAGACAGGATAATTTGTGACAGGATAACACAGGATCCACCATTTACAATAAATGATGTCACAGCTCACCTCCTCCTCCTGTACAATGACTGATAACACCTCTATATACAGTAGATAACATAGGATCCACCATTCACAATAGGTGATGTCACAGCTCACCTCCTCCCACTCTCTTCTCAATGACCTTTGCTCATACCCATTAGATACTTTAATACAACATATCCAGGTTATTGTGGTCAGCGTTTGAAAAGCTCCAGTGTTCAGCGTGAGATTTGCAAAATAGGTAATTTTTAGTTTTAATAGAGATCTTTATATGGGAAAAAAAATATTGCCATAAAAATTAACACAAAATCCTGATTTTCTTAATGGGTCATTATCTGGTGACACTTTCTCTGTTGCTTCTGTAAACTCCCATTTATCACCCAGTCACTGGGGCTCCCGCCAGTAAACGAGGTGGTGGTGTGCCTGCTCCACTGGTGAGGTGAGGACAGTATCATGGGTGGTGGCTGTGACCGCTCACTTGTTCTTCTCTCTTCCACCAGACGTACTTCTTGCCAGTGATTGGTTTGGTTGATGCCGAAAAGCTGAAACCGGGAGATCTCGTGGTGAGTAATGGGATGAAATGGACGTCTGTACATAAAAGGTGGCAATAGGATGCAAAGTAAAGCTGCCACCATACACGTCAGGTGCCAGCTGGGTGCTGTTTCTCCCCACCCCACCCGCCGGCGTGCCCTCTGTCTTCCCCACCCCACCCCCCGGCGCGCCCCCTATCTCTCCCACCGTGCCCGCTGTCTCACCAGGACAATACTGAGCAGTTTTTGCTCTGATTTTATTCTCGCTGCCCTCCTGAGTTTTTGCTTTTTTTTGTCTGGTATTCGCCATGCGGTTGCGGTCGAGATATCGGCCTCTTTATTTATCACTAGTTCTTATGGCCTCTACAAGGGGGGGGGGCTCACAGGATTATCAGGGGGCGTCTTTATGCCTGCCTGCATCATTACCCTGTGAACCACGACACGTGACAGGCGATATAAATTCTCTTGTAAATGAAAGGTCCACATCTCAAGAACCGTAAGGTGGAAAAAAATAAAGAATAAAACAAGAGCAGACGCTCGGGACTTTTACGCACTCGGCAATCCCAAATACGTTCATTTGTAACCAGGGGAAAGGGGCGACTTGAATTTTTGTATACACTGCTCAAAAAAATAAAGGGAACACTTAACAGACTATAACTCCAAGTCAATAACACTTCTGTGAAATCTACCCGTCCAGTTATGAAGCAAACCTGATTGTGAATCCATTTCTCCTGCTGTTGTGCAAATGGAACAGACAACTGGTAGAAATGATCGGTAATCAGCAAGACACCCCCTATAAAGGAGTGGTTCAGCAGGTGGTGACCACAGATCATTTCTCTGCTCTCATCCTTTTTGGCTGTTGTTTTGATCACTTTTTCATTTTGCCATTGCTCTCACCCCTAGGGGTACAGTAGCATGAGGCGGTGTCTACAGTACAACCCACAGAAGTTGCTCAGGTAGTGCAGTTCATCCAGGATGGCACATCAATGTGAGCAGTGGCAAGAAAGGAAGCTGTGTCTGTCAGCACAGTGTCCAGAGCATGGAGCAGATACCGGGAGACAGGCCAGTACACCAGGAGACGTGGAGGGGGCCGTAGGAGGACAACAACCCAGCAGCAGGACCGCTACCTCCGCCTTTGTGCAAGGAGGAACAGGAGGACACTGCCAGAGCCCTGCAAAATGACCTCCAGCAGGCCACAAATGTGCATGTGTCTGCACAAACGGTTAGATACCGACTCCATGAGGGTGGTATGAGGGCCCGACGTCCACAGATGGGGGTTGTGCTCACAGTCCAACACCATGCAGGACGCTTGGCATTTGCCACAGAACACCAGGATTGGCAAAGTCGCTACTGGCGCCCCGTGCTCTTCACAGATGAAAGCAGGTTCACACTGAGCACATGTGACAGACGTGACAGAGTCTGGAGACGCCGTGGAGAGCGATCTGCTGCCTGCAACATCCTTCAGCATGACCGGTTTGGCAGTGGGTCAGTAATGGTGTGGGGTGGCATTTCTTTGGAGGGCAGCACAGCCCTCCATGTGCTCGCCAGAGGTAGCCTGACTGCCATTAGGTACCGAGATGAGATCCTCAGACCCCTTGTGAGACCATATGCTGGTGCGGTTGGCCCTGGGTTCCTCCTAATGCAGGACAATGCCAGACCTTATGTGGCTGGAGTGTGTCAGCAGTTCCTGCAGGATGAAGGCATTGAAGCTATGGACTGGCCGCCCGTTCCCCAGACCTGAATCCGATTGAGCACATCTGGGACATCATGTCTCGCTCCATCCACCAACGTCACGTTGCACCACAGACTGTCCAGGAATTGGTGGATGCTTTAGTCCAGGTCTGGGAGGAGATCCCACAGGAGACCATCCGCAACCTCATCAGGAGCATGCCCAGGCGTTGTAGGGAGGTCATACAGGCACGTGGAGGCCACACACAATACTCAGCCTCATCAGGAGCATGCCCAGGCGTTGTAGGGAGGTCATACAGGCACGTGGAGGCCACACACAATACTCAGCCTCATCAGGAGCATGCCCAGGCGTTGTAGGGAGGTCATACAGGCACGTGGAGGCCACACACAATACTCAGCCTCATCAGGAGCATGCCCAGGCGTTGTAGGGAGGTCATACAGGCATGTGGAGGCCACACACAATACTCAGCCTCATCAGGAGCATGCCCAGGCATTGTAGGGAGGTCATACAGGCACGTGGACGCTACACACAATACTCAGCCTCATCAGGAGCATGCCCAGGCGTTGTAGGGAGGTCATACAGGCACGTGGAGGCCACACACAATACTCAGCCTCATCAGGAGCATGCCCAGGCGTTGTAGGGAGGTCATACAGGCACGTGGAGGCCACACACAATACTCAGCCTCATCAGGAGCATGCCCAGGCGTTGTAGGGAGGTCATACAGGCACGTGGAGGCCACACACAATACTCAGCCTCATCAGGAGCATGCCCAGGCGTTGTAGGGATGTCATACAGGCATGTGGAGGCCACACACAATACTCAGCCTCATCAGGAGCATGCTCAGGCGTTGTAGGGAGGTCATACAGGCACGTGGAGGCCACACACAATACTCAGCCTCATCAGGAGCATGCCCAGGCGTTGTAGGGATGTCATACAGGCATGTGGAGGCCACACACAATACTCAGCCTCATCAGGAGCATGCCCAGGCGTTGTAGGGAGGTCATACAGGCACGTGGAGGCCACACACAATACTCAGCCTCATCAGGAGCATGCTCAGGCGTTGTAGGGAGGTCATACAGGCACGTGGAGGCCACACACAATACTCAGCCTCATCAGGAGCATGCCCAGGCGTTGTAGGGAGGTCATACAGGCACGTGGAGGCCACACACAATACTCAGCCTCATCAGGAGCATGCCCAGGCGTTGTAGGGAGGTCATACAGGCACGTGGAGGCCACACACAATACTCAGCCTCATCAGGAGCATGCCCAGGCGTTGTAGGGAGGTCATACAGGCACGTGGAGGCCACACACAATACTCAGCCTCATCAGGAGCATGCCCAGGCGTTGTAGGGAGGTCATACAGGCATGTGGAGGCCACACACAATACTCAGCCTCATCAGGAGCATGCCCAGGCGTTGTAGGGAGGTCATACAGGCACGTGGAGGCCACACACATACTCAGCCTCATCAGGAGCATGCCCAGGCGTTGTAGGGAGGTCATACAGGCATGTGGAGGCCACACACAATACTCAGCCTCATCAGGAGCATGCCCAGGCGTTGTAGGGAGGTCATACAGGCACGTGGAGGCCACACACATACTCAGCCTCATCAGGAGCATGCCCAGGCGTTGTAGGGAGGTCATACAGGCACGTGGAGGCCACACACATACTCAGCCTCATCAGGAGCATGCCCAGGCTCCATTGATGATTTTTGTGTGATTTTGTTGTCAGCACATTCAGCTTTGTACAGAACAAAGTATTCAATGAGAAGATTTCATTCCTTCAGATCTAGGATGGGGGATTTCAGTGTTCCCGTTATATTTTTGAGCAGTATATTTTTTTACATTCTGTTGTATTTTTATATACTTCTATGCAGTGCGCTCCGGCCGCGGCTGCTAGATACCGATTCCGGCTGTGTAACACAGATGGCGTCAGACGCGGGTAGAAGAAGCTCAGCTCCTGAGCCCACTCCACACATGAAGACCCCCTTTCCAAGACTTTAATTCACATCCTAATGCGGGAAGGGGTTAAAGAAACACTAAACAAAGGAATTTTTGCTTATTTTCCTCATTAGTTTCCTCCTCTCCTTGGGTTTTGTTCAGTCTGTTACAATCCGAGCTAAGTGGTGTATAAAGAAGGTTTCTATGTGCCTGTCCCTTTCCTCGGCCTGTATCACCTGGCGGCAGCAGGAGCCTCTCACCTTGCCTCGGCCTGTATCACCTGGCGGCAGCAGGAGCCTCTCACCTTGCCTCAGCCTGTATCACCTGGTGGCAGCAGGAGCCTCTCACCTTGCCTCAGCCTGTATCACCTGGTGGCAGCAGGAGCCTCTCACCTTGCCTCAGCCTGTATCACCTGGCGGCAGCAGGAGCCTCTCACCTTGCCTCAGCCTGTATCACCTGGCGGCAGCAGGAGCCTCTCACCTTGCCTCAGCCTGTATCACCTGGTGGCAGCAGGAGCCTCTCACCTTGCCTCAGCCTGTATCACCTGGTGGCAGCAGGAGCCTCTCACCTTGCCTCAGCCTGTATCACCTGGTGGCAGCAGGAGCCTCTCACCTTGCCTCAGCCTGTATCACCTGGTGGCAGCAGGAGCCTCTCACCTTGCCTCAGCCTGTATCACCTGGTGGCAGCAGGAGCCTCTCACCTTGCCTCAGCCTGTATCACCTGGTGGCAGCAGGAGCCTCTCACCTTGCCTCAGCCTGTATCACCTGGCGGCAGCAGGAGCCTCTCACCTTGCCTCAGCCTGTATCACCTGGTGGCAGCAGGAGCCTCTCACCTTGCCTCAGCCTGTATCACCTGGCGGCAGCAGGAGCCTCTCACCTTGCCTCAGCCTGTATCACCTGGTGGCAGCAGGAGCCTCTCACCTTGCCTCAGCCTGTATCACCTGGTGGCAGCAGGAGCCTCTCACCTTGCCTCAGCCTGTATCACCTGGTGGCAGCAGGAGCCTCTCACCTTGCCTCAGCCTGTATCACCTGGTGGCAGCAGGAGCCTCTCACCTTGCCTCAGCCTGTATCACCTGGCGGCAGCAGGAGCCTCTCACCTTGCCTCAGCCTGTATCACCTGGTGGCAGCAGGAGCCTCTCACCTTGCCTCAGCCTGTATCACCTGGTGGCAGCAGGAGCCTCTCACCTTGCCTCAGCCTGTATCACCTGGTGGCAGCAGGAGCCTCTCACCTTGCCTCGGCCACATCTCTTAGGTGTAAGGTGGAAGGACGGCGTTTGCAGGGTTCTCCTTTCTCAGTAAGTGATAATATGCCATCACTTCATGGTCAGTGGGGTTTTACTTCTGGGACCCCCTTGACCGATCAGCTAATGGCAACTATCCCAGCGATGGGCGTCTCTTACTAAGGTGGGAATACCCCTTTAAGATCTATGTTCTCTGGTGTTAATTTGCTTTTTTTTCTTTTCAGGGGGTGAATAAGGATTCTTATCTTATCCTGGAGACTTTACCTACAGAATATGACTCCCGAGTGAAGGCTATGGAGGTGGATGAGCGGCCGACCGAGCAGTACAGCGACATTGGGGGTCTGGATAAGCAGATCCAGGAGGTATGGATGGGTGGGACACGACTGTGCTGATGCTTCTGGTTGGCATATACCATACTGACCACTAAACGCTTCTCAAACAGCTGGTAGAAGCCATCGTTTTACCCATGAATCACAAGGAGAAGTTTGAGAATTTGGGAATTCAGCCCCCTAAAGGAGTTCTCATGTACGGCCCCCCTGGGACAGGAAAGACCCTCCTGGCGAGAGCATGTGCCGCACAGACTAAGGTAGGCAGTGACTGCTCGGGACCCGGAGGAGCTTCCTGATACAAGTGGGCACTCTGTGTAACTTTTGCCGTCTTTTCAGGCCACGTTCTTGAAGCTCGCCGGCCCTCAGTTGGTCCAGATGTTTATTGGAGATGGAGCCAAGCTGGTCCGGGATGCCTTCGCTCTGGCCAAGGAAAAGGCTCCGTCTATCATTTTCATCGATGAGCTGGACGCTATCGGAACAAAGAGGTTAGTTTTTCCACCGTGGACTCATCCTCCTGGGAACTGATCACTGGCCTTGTCCGGGGGTCCGCTGTGCCCACACCTCACACTTCAGCCCTTTCTCTAAGGGAAATGTAGAATTACATGCTGCCCGCTGGGGTTGCAATGGGATAAACCAGGTTTCTGACGCTTTGTGATGCAGGTTTGACAGTGAGAAGGCCGGAGACCGAGAAGTGCAGAGAACCATGTTGGAGCTTCTGAACCAGCTGGATGGATTTCAACCCAACACCCAAGTAAAGGTACAGAACCATCCCCTGTGTTCGTGCCCACCTGTATGACATCTCTAACCTATGGGACAGGTGCACCCTACCTGCCGGGAGGAGTCAGGTAGAGGTGACGTCACTGTCCCTGTCATCTCTCGAGTGGGACCCTTTAATTGTTCCTTATCTGCTGCACAGGTGATTGCTGCTACAAACCGTGTAGACATCTTGGATCCCGCTCTCCTTCGTTCAGGACGTCTCGACAGGAAAATCGAATTTCCAATGCCGAATGAAGAGGCCCGAGCCCGAATCATGCAGATTCATTCCCGCAAGATGAACGTCAGGTGCGTGTCCGTATCGCAGTGGGCGCTGAGCAGCGATGAGTTTGGGAGGCTTGACATTTTGGCCCTGGTGGTGGCGCTGTAGTCTATGTACTTTGTGTATCTACAGATTGTAATGAAAGCTTTTACCTCCGCAGCCCCGATGTGAATTATGAGGAGCTGGCGCGCTGCACCGATGACTTCAACGGAGCCCAGTGTAAAGCGGTGTGTGTGGAGGCGGTGAGTACGGTGCCACCGCCCAGAAGGAGCGGCGTACTTATCTTTCTTACCAACATTTGCTCTGCAGTCGAGGGCACTGACCACTTGGCATGGATGAAGCTTTAGCTTTCGAGGGTCTGTCTATGCTCCCATCTGACCTTTTATTACTTTCTTCTTGCAGGGTATGATCGCTCTGCGCAGAGGGGCCACCGAGCTGACACATGAAGATTACATGGAGGGGATCTTGGAAGTCCAAGCTAAGAAAAAGGCCAATTTGCAGTACTATGCGTAGACCCCCCATATGGGGAGATCGGTGGCAAGCCCACCGAGTGATGTCAGGACTGTTAATGTTACAGGAAGAAATAAACCCGACCTCTAACTACAAACCGCCCTGGTGCTGCCGTCTGTGCCGCTTCATCATTCATTCCCTGTACCGCTCCGGGTCATGTCCTCCTGTCATTACTCCTGATCGGTCTGATCACTGGCTCCTGCGGGTGTTTCTATAGGATTCAGGTTAAAAAATCCTCCATTAGGCAGCGCTGCCTTTCTAAGCTCCACGGCTGATATGTCTGCAATGTTGTGTCCTGTCGATTATCCCGATTATTACTCCCTGATCATCCGCACTGGACCTGGTAGATCAGGGAGCTCGGTACTGGTGCAGAGGCGAATCTCATCACACACATGTGCCATACATGACTGATAGTCACCGAGCTCTGCGCCTGCCTCCAGATCCGGGGTCCCGGGCTCTGCACCTGCCGCCAGATGTGGGGCACCAGTCTCTGCGCCTGCCTCCAGATCCGGGGTCCCGGGCTCTACGCCTGCCGCCAGTTGTGCCAGGATCCCGTCAATGGGGTACAGTGCTCTGCGCCTGCCTCCAGATGTGGGGCACCGGGCTCTGCGCCTGCCTCCAGATCCGGGGTCCCGGGCTCTGCGCCTGCCGCCAGTTGTGCCAGGATCCCGTCAATGGGGTACAGGGCTCTGCGCCTGCCTCCAGATCCAGGGTCCCAGCAGTGGGGTACCAGGCTCTGCACCCGCCTGCAGATGTGGGGTGCCGGGCTCTGCGCCTGCCTCCAGATATGGGGCACCGGCCTCTGTGCCTGCCTCCAGATCCGGGGTCCCGGGCTCTGCGCCTGCCGCCAGTTGTGCCAGGATCCCGTCAATGGAGTACAGTGCTCTGCGCCTGCCTCCAGATGTGGGGCACCGGGCTCTGTGCCTGCCTCCAGATCCGGGTTCCCGGGCTCTGCGCCTGCCGCCAGTTGTGCCAGGATCCCGTCAATGGAGTACAGTGCTCTGCGCCTGCCTCCAGATGTGGGGCACCGGGCTCTGCGCCTGCCTCCAGATCCGGGGTCCCGGGCTCTGCGCCTGCCGCCAGTTGTGCCAGGATCCCGTCAATGGGGTACAGGGCTCTGCGCCTGCCTCCAGATCCAGGGTCCCAGCAGTGGGGTACCAGGCTCTGCACCCGCCTGCAGATGTGGGGTGCCGGGCTCTGCGCCTGCCTCCAGATATGGGGCACCGGCCTCTGCGCCTGCCTCCAGATCCGGGGTCCCGGGCTCTGCGCCTGCCGCCAGTTGTGCCAGGATCCCGTCAATGGAGTACAGTGCTCTGCGCCTGCCTCCAGATCCGGGGTCCCGGGCTCTGCGCCTGCCGCCAGTTGTGCCAGGATCCCGTCAATGGAGTACAGTGCTCTGCGCCTGCCTCCAGATGTGGGGCACCGGGCTCTGCGCCTGCCTCCAGATCCGGAGTCCCGGGCTCTGCGCCTTCCGCCAGTTGTGCCAGGATCCCGTCAATGGGGTACAGGGCTCTGCGCCTGCCTCCAGATCCAGGGTCCCAGCAGTGGGGTACCAGGCTCTGCGCCCACCTGCAGTTGTGTGGTGCCGGGCTCTGCGCACACCTCCAGATCTGGGGTCCTCGTCAGTGGGGCATTGGGCTCTGCGCCCGCCTCCAGATGTGGGGCACCGGGCTCTGTGCCTGCCTCCATACCCGGGGTCACGGGCTCTGCGCCTGCCGCCAGTTGTGGCGGGATCCCGTCAATGGGGTACAGGGCTCTGCGCCTGCCTCCAGATCCGGGGTCCCAGCAGTGGGGACCGGGCTCTGTGCCCGCCTGCAGATGTGGGGTACCGGGCTCTGCGCCCTCCTGCAGATCTGGGGTCCTCGTCAGTGGGGCATGAGGCTCTGCGCCGCCACCTGATCCGGGGTACCAGTCAGTGGGGCACCAGGCTCTGCGCTTGCCTCCAGCTGTGGGGTACTGGGCTCTGCGCCCGCCTCCAGCTGTGGGGTACCGGGCTCTGTGCCCGCCTCCAGATCTGGGGTCCTCGCCAGTGGGGCATCAGGCTCTGCATCCGCCTCCAGATCTGGGGTCCTCGTCAGTGGGGCATTGGGCTCTGCGCTTGCCTTCAGATCTGGGGTCCTCGTGAGTGGGGCACTGGGCTCTACACCCGCCTCAAGATGTGGGGTACCGGGCTCTGCGTCTGCCACCTGATGTGGGGCACCAGGCTCTGCGCCCGCCTCCAGATGCGGGGTACCGGGCTCTGCGCCCGCCTCCAGATCCGGGGTCCTCGTCATTGGGGTAATGGCTGCACATTTAGAGCCGTCTCTTTTATGACCGTTCTGATAACAGTCAAGCGATATATTCCAGGCTGCCGTTAAAGTGAAGGCAGAGCCGCCATGTGCTTCCACCCCTCCATTCACAGACACAGGACCCCGTATTCCTGATATGGATGCAGGTTTCAGGTCTGAGATCGGAGACTGTCAGATATTTATGGTTTCTCCTGTAAATGCAGCTTCTCCATCTACACGGGAAGGAGCAATGAACGTCATGGGTCACAATTACTGAAGGTTCAGAGTATAGAGACGTGGGGGTGGTGTCGGATCTAGTGGGGGCTGCTGGCCGTCGGCCCCTGAGTGCAGTAGGGAGGCAGCGGGTAAGTCTGGTCATCGTCTGCTGCGTTTCTTACCTGTCCTAAATTATCATCAATTCTGAAAAAACATTTCTGCTCCCAGACACCATTATAGCAGCAGCTCTATATAGACCACATCGCAGATTATCGTCTTCACACCGTTCTGAAATGAAGTGTTACCCGCGGAGGTGATTACACACCGTGTTACATAGGGTAATTATAGGATCAGAGATGCCGCGTTACAGCCCTTTGTATGGGGCAGACGCTCTCCTATGAAGGGTGGATGGGGGGTGGTGACGTGATGGGGACAGCGGAGGCTGACGGGAGGTGGCGACGTGATGGGGATTGCGGAGGTGGACGGGAGGTGGCGACGTGATGGGGATTGCGGAGGTGGACGGGAGGTGGCGACGTGATGGGGACTGCGGAGGTGGACGGGAGGTGGCGACGTGATGGGGATCGCGGAGGTGGACGGGATGTGGCGACGTGATGGGGACTGCGGAGGTGGACGGGAGGTGGCGACGTGATGGGGATTGCGGAGGTGGACGGGAGGTGGCGACGTGATGGGGACTGCGGAGGTGGACGGGAGGTGGCGACGTGATGGGGACTGCGGAGGTGGACGGGAGGTGGCGACGTGATGGGGATTGCGGAGGTGGACGGGAGATGGCGACGTGATGGGGACTGCGGAGGATGGACGGGAGGTGGTGACGTGATGGGGACTGCGGAGGTGGACGGGAGGTGGTGACGTGATGATGACTGTGGAGGTGGACGGGAGGTGGTGACGTGATGGAGACTACAGAGGTGGATGGGGGGGTGGTGACGTGATGGGGACTGCGGAGGTGGACGGGAGGTGGTGACATGATGGGACAGAGGTGGATGGGGGGGTGGTGACGTGATGGGGACTGCGGAGGTGGACGGGATGTGGTGACGTGATGGGGCAGAGGTGGATGGGGGGTGATCACGTGATGGGTACTGCGGAGGTGGATGGGGGGTGGTGACGTGATGGGTACTGCGGAGGTGGATGGGGGGTGGTGACGTGATGGGTACTGCGGAGGTGGACGGGGGATGGTGACGTGATTGGGACTGCGGAGGTGGTGACGTGATGGGGAGAGCGGAGGATGGACGGAGGTGGTGATGTGGACTGGATTTGGACTGGAGGTGGTGACGTGATGGGGACTGCGGAGGTGGACGGGAGGTGGTGACATGATGGGGATTGCGGAGGTGGACGGGAGGTGGCGACGTGATGGGGACTGCGGAGGTGGATGGGAGGTGGCGACGTGATGGGGACTGCGGAGGTGGACGGGATGTGGCGACGTGATGGGGACTGCGGAGGTGGACGGGAGGTGGCGACGTGATGGGGATTGCGGAGGTGGACGGGAGGTGGCGACGTGATGGGGACTGCGGAGGTGGACGGGAGGTGGCGACGTGATGGGGACTGCGGAGGTGGACGGGAGATGGCGACGTGATGGGGACTGCGGAGGATGGACGGGAGGTGGTGACGTGATGGGGACTGCGGAGGTGGACGGGAGGTGGTGACGTGATGATGACTGTGGAGGTGGACGGGAGGTGGTGACGTGATGGAGACTACAGAGGTGGATGGGGGGGTGGTGACGTGATGGGGACTGCGGAGGTGGACGGGAGGTGGTGACATGATGGGACAGAGGTGGATGGGGGGGTGGTGACGTGATGGGGACTGCGGAGGTGGACGGGATGTGGTGACGTGATGGGGCAGAGGTGGATGGGGGGTGATCACGTGATGGGTACTGCGGAGGTGGATGGGGGGTGGTGACGTGATGGGTACTGCGGAGGTGGATGGGGGGTGGTGACGTGATGGGTACTGCGGAGGTGGACGGGGGATGGTGACGTGATTGGGACTGCGGAGGTGGTGACGTGATTGGGACTGCGGAGGTGGTGACGTGATGGGGAGAGCGGAGGATGGACGGAGGTGGTGATGTGGACTGGATTTGGACTGGAGGTGGTGACGTGATGGGGACTGCGGAGGTGGACGGGAGGTGGTGACATGATGGGGATTGCGGAGGTGGACGGGAGGTGGCGACGTGATGGGGACTGCGGAGGTGGATGGGAGGTGGCGACGTGATGGGGACTGCGGAGGTGGACAGGAGGTGGCGACGTGATGGGGACTGCGGAGGTGGACGGGAGGTGGCGACGTGATGGGGATTGCGGAGGTGGACGGGAGGTGGCGACGTGATGGGGACTGCGGAGGTGGACGGGAGGTGGCGACGTGATGGGGATTGCGGAGGTGGACGGGAGATGGCGACGTGATGGGGACTGCGGAGGATGGACGGGAGGTGGTGACGTGATGGGGACTGCGGAGGTGGACGGGAGGTGGTGACGTGATGATGACTGTGGAGGTGGACGGGAGGTGGTGACGTGATGGAGACTACAGAGGTGGATGGGGGGGTGGTGACGTGATGGGGACTGCGGAGGTGGACGGGAGGTGGTGACGTGATGGGACAGAGGTGGATGGGGGGGTGGTGACGTGATGGGGACTGCGGAGGTGGACGGAATGTGGTGACGTGATGGGGCAGAGGTGGATGGGGGGTGATCACGTGATGGGTACTGCGGAGGTGGATGGGGGGTGATGACGTGATGGGTACTGCGGAGGTGGATGGGGGGTGGTGACGTGATGGGTACTGCGGAGGTGGACGGGGGATGGTGACGTGATTGGGACTGCGGAGGTGGTGACGTGATGGGGAGAGCGGAGGATGGACGGAGGTGGTGATGTGGACTGGATTTGGACTGGAGGTGGTGACGTGATGGGGACTGCGGAGGTGGACGGGAGGTGGTGACATGATGGGGACTGCGGAGGTGGACGGGAGGTGGTGACGTCATGGGGACTGCGGAGGTGGACGGGAGGTGGTGACATGATGAGGTGGACGGGAGGTGGTGACATGATGGGGTGGACGGGAGGTGGTGACGTGATGGGGACTGCGGAGGATGGATGGGAGGTGGTGACGTGATGGGACTGCAGAGGTGGACGGGAGGTGGTGACGTCATGGGGACTGCGGAGGTGGACAGGAGGTGGTGACATGATGGGGACTGCGGAGGATGGATGGGAGGTGGTGACGTGATGGGACTGCAGAGGTGGACGGGAGGTGGTGACGTGATGGGACAGAGGTTGATGGGGACTGCAGAGGTGGACGGGAGGTGGTGACGTCATGGGGACTGCGGAGGTGGACAGGAGGTGGTGACATGATGGGGACTGCGGAGGATGGACGGGAGGTGGTGACGTGATGGGGACTGCGGAGGATGGATGGGAGGTGGTGACGTGATGGGACTGCAGAGGTGGACGGGAGGTGGTGACGTGATTGGACAGAGGTTGATGGGGACTGCAGAGGTGGACGGGAGGTGGTGACGTGATGGGGACTGCGGAGGATGGATGGGAGGTGGTGACGTGATGGGGACTGCGGAGGATGGACCGGAGGTGGTGACGTGATGGAGACTACGGAGGATGGACGGGAGGTGGTGACGTGATGAGGACAGTGGAGGATGGACAGGAGGTGGTGACGTGATGGGGACTGCGGAGGATGGACGGGAGGTGGTGACGTGATGGGGACTGCGGAGGATGGACCGGAGGTGGTGACGTGATGGAGACTACGGAGGATGGACGGGAGGTGGTGACGTGATGAGGACAGTGGAGGATGGACAGGAGGTGGTGACGTGATGGGGACTGCGGAGGATGGACGGGAGGTGGTGACGTGATGGGGACTGCGGCGGATGGACGGGAGGTGGTGACGTGATGGGGACTGCAGAGGTGGACGGGAGGTGGTGACGTGATGGGGACTGCGGAGGATGGATGGGAGGTGGTGACGTGATGGGGACTGCGGAGGATGGACCGGAGGTGGGGACGTGATGGAGACTACGGAGGATGGACGGGAGGTGGTGACGTGATGGAGACTACGGAGGATGGACGGGAGGTGGTGACGTGATGAGGACAGTGGAGGATGGACAGGAGGTGGTGACGTGATGGGGACAGTGGAGGATGGACAGGAGGTGGTGACGTGATGGGGACTGCGGAGGATGGACCGGAGGTGGTGACGTGATGGAGACTACGGAGGATGGACGGGAGGTGGTGACGTGATGAGGACAGTGGAGGATGGACAGGAGGTGGTGACGTGATGGGGACTGCGGAGGATGGACGGGAGGTGGTGACGTGATGGGGACTGCGGCGGATGGACAGGAGGTGGTGACGTGATGGGGACTGCAGAGGTGGACGGGAGGTGGTGACGTGATGGGACAGAGGTTGATGGGGACTGCAGAGGTGGACGGGAGGTGGTGACGTGATGGGGACTGCGGAGGATGGACGGGAGGTGGTGACGTGATGGGGACTGCGGAGGATGGACCGGAGGTGGGGACGTGATGGAGACTACGGAGGATGGACGGGAGTAGGTGACGTGATGAGAACAGTGGAGGATGGACAGGAGGTGGTGACATGATGGGGACAGTGGAGGATGGACAGGAGGTGGTGACGTGATGGGGACTGCGGAGGATGGACCGGAGGTGGTGACGTGATGGTGACTACGGAGGATGGACGGGAGGTGGTGATGTGATGAGGACAGTGGAGGATGGACAGGAGGTGGTGACGTGATGAGGACAGTGGAGGATGGACAGGAGGTGGTGACGTGATGGGGACTGCGGAGGATGGACCGGAGGTGGTGACGTGATGGAGACAGCGGAGGATGGATGGGGGGTGGTGACGTGATGGAGACAGCGGAGGATGGACGGGGGGTGGTGACGTGATGGAGACAGCGGAGGATGGATGGGGTGGTGGTGATGTGATGGGGACTGCGGAGGATGGACGGGAGGTGGTGACGTGATGGGGACTGCGGAGGATGGACAGGAGGTGGTGACGTGATGGGGACAGTGGAGGATGGACGGGGGGTGGTGATGTGATGGGGACTACTGTGCAGCCGTGTCAGTGAGCGATATAAGACCCTCGCTTATAGTGAAATATTCTGTGCCCATGTGTATGACATGTTGTATATGGACCCGTGTAGCTGAGCTTCAGATGGCCACCAAGATACCTGCAAACAGGACAGGAATGGTCCCTGCCTGACTCTGTCTTGATGGGACAGCCTCCATTCAGTCATTTTGAAGCCTTTCTGTCTTTCTCTATCTGTATTCTGCATCCTCTTATGTCTATGAGGTTGAGTTTTGTTCCGGAGACGAGCGACTGAATCCACCTTAGTGAGAGGCGCTGGGTCGCCCGTCCAGGGGCTTAGTCTGCCTGAACCAATGACATGAGATTTTCTGCAGCAGAATCCTTCATATAAACGGTTCCTCCACCCATCGGCCGTTTGGTAGAAGTTATGTAAGATGTTGGGGGCAGCGTTGGACAATGCTGCAGCTGATGCTGACTGTGACTTCCATTTGGGTGATGATGGTATATAGGCATCAGCCGCATTATATAGCAGCGTGCATATTTTCTGTGCCGACAATCTGCTGGATTTAAAGTTCAAGCAAAGCGGATAAGATTTCATGAAAACTAATGTCAGACGCTGGTGAACTGTGTTCTTTTTTTTTTTTGTCCCCATAGGCATCTATGGGGAACCTGAAAAAAATCACATGTAAAAAACGCAGTTGTGTTACCAGGTGCAGAATCCCAGCGTTTCTGCAGGAAAACTATTTAAAAAAAAATGCTTTAAATTTGCGCCAAAAATCAGCGCTGATTAGTATTGTGCAATTTGCAGAAAAAACTGCGTATTTGCAAGTAGGAAAATGTATGTATAGAAAAACGATGAGGAGTCTCCGCCTGCCCCCATGTTGGGCTCAGCCATCGCTGGACCCCACCAGTCTGTGTGTATTAGCCATAGTCAGCATTTGTGTGAACGAGGTCTTCCAGCTCCGCAGAGAAGACCCCGCCGGTCCGCGCCGTCCCCTGTGAGCTGCAGAAATGTCAGCATTCATACCGGCGCGTGCAGCTGGACGGACGGGCGCTTGGCACAATGTAAAAGGTTATCCTGTCTATTCCCAGCCTGTTCCTATAAAGGACGTCGGAGTTATTTGTCTGTTTCTCCAAATTCTCATCTGCGGTAAATCTCATTGTGCTGATCTACATGTGCGGCCCTGACGTGGCCCCAGCGGACGCAGGCGGCTCATTACTCCCTACCTGGCGCTGTAATTCCTGCGGATTTAGGGTGGATTACTAAACCTGCAGCCCCACAACTGGAGCAGATTCCTAATCTCTTCCCTTAGTTATCACACACAATAGGAAAAGGCGTCTGAAGGCGTTAACCTCTTCATGACACTTCTCATTTTTGCACTTCTGTTTTTTTCTTTCCCTTCCTTCCAAGACCCGTAGCTTTTTTTTTTTTTTATATATAGCGAGCTGTAGTATTTTTTGACAAAATTTTGGTCGCTTTTTATTGCAGTTGTACCGTGAGAAATGTGGAAAATGGCTTTTTTTTTTTTTTTTTTTAAAAGGGAATAATTTGATCTTTTTTGTTTAATAGAATCTTAAATTACTTTTTATTTTCACCCCAAGTAGAGAAACGGAAACTGCAATTGCTAGTAGTGTTCCGTATAACTTTGTCGCCTAGCGATCGTGACGGGTCAAGGGAAATGAAAGATGTCTTTCCGGGGTAAGGCAATATTAAGCGGCTTCTTTCCAGAAATGTTGCGACTCTCATCCGTGGTATTCTGCTCCTTTCAAGTGCCCCTTGTATCCCCCCAAACAAGCACAATCAAGCTGCCGCGGTGCTTCTCCCCAAACGCGGCTGTCCCTGGCGCCGCAGCGCTTCTCCCCATAAGCAGCTGTCCCTGGCGCTGCGGTGCTTCACCCCGTACGCGGCTGTTCCTGGCGCTTCTCCCCGCACGCGGCCGTCCCTGGCACTTCTCCCCGTATGCGGCTGTCCCTGGCGCTTCTCCCCGTATGCGGCTGTCCCTGGCGCTTCTCCCCGTATGCGGCTGTCCCTGGCGCTTCTCCCCGTACGCGGCCGTCCCAGGCACTTCTCCCCGTACGCGGCTGCCCCTGGTGCCGCGGTGCTTCTCCCCATACGCGGCTGTCCCTGGCGCCGCAGCGCTTCTCCCCATACGCAGCTGTCCCTGGCGCCGCGGTGCTTCTCCCCATACGCGGCTGTTCCTGGCGCTTCTCCCCGTACGCAGCCATCCCTGGCGCTTCTCCCCGTATGCAGCCATTCCTGGCGCCGCGGCGCTTCTCCCCGTACGCGGCAGTCCCTGGCGCTTCTCCCCGTACGTGGCTGTCCCTGGCGCCGCAGCGCTTCTCCCCGTACGCGGCTGTCCCTGGCGCTTCTCCCCATACGCGGCTGTTCCTGGCGCTTCTCCCTGTACGCAGCCATCCCTGGCGCTTCTCCCCGTATGCAGCCATTCCTGGCGCCGCGGCGCTTCTCCCCATACCCAGCCGTCCCTGGCGCTTCTCCCCGTACGCGGCCGTCCCTGGCGCTTCTCCCCGTACGTGGCTGTCCCTGGCGCCGCAGCGCTTCTCCCCGTACGCGGCCGTCCCTGGCGCTTCTCCCCGTACGTGGCTGTCCCTGGCGCCGCAGCTCGTGCCTTTCACTTTAATGCCACTGAGCTGTAGAAATACATCCCCTTTAAGACCCTGCTCTATATCAGCAGATTGGTGTAAATTGACATCATTAACGAAGTGAGGAATGAAGTGTCAATCACTGGCTGGTTCTATATGGATCTATACGGGCGCTCGTCTGCCCCCCCGTTCCTTCCTGACACGCGCCTTATTACCCTTGATTCCCGCCCTTCGTGCCTTTCCTGACTTTACTTTTTTTTTTTTATGACAAGTTGTCACCATTACCAAATAGGAAAATCAATCTGTTCTCTGAATTGGAAATGTCGCCTGCAGCTAATCAGACCTGAATGCTGCAGTCTCCTGGGACCCCCGTCAGGGGCCCCCGCCCCTGGAGCTGGTGCTGAAAGTCCCATAGGCCGCGGTGTCTGTGGCGCTTATTATCGTAAATGAGGCCTGTGCTTCCCTAATAGTTGGGGGTCACGGCCGTGATAAATTTTTCTAAAAAAAAAAATTTATTTGAACTATTTTTTTTTTTATTTATTAAAAATTAGAGTTCTTGTTTTATCTTTAAACATTTATTACAATTTTATTTTAATTGTTCACATTTTCTTTTGCGTTTGGAGGACTAGACCATATTTCTAATATAATGCACTGTAACACTACTGGCCTGTAGGGTATTATGCCTGATGCTGACAGCTGGGATTAATGGGGGGTACAAAGATGTCAGGCGGGGGCAGGTGCTGTGGTGACCGATTGACTCCCTGTGATTACATTGAGGGAGGGGTGTCGGCCATTTTGGTAAAACCCCTTCGATCATGCGGTCGCTATTGCCTGCGGCGTCTAAGGGGGTTAAACAGCCGTGATTGGATGTGACCCCGATCCTGTGCATTATGCAGAGCAGTGTGCACAGGGACAAAGAGGGGTCTCAGTGAGAGTCACCAGCACTTTTTGGGAAGCGTGCGGGAGTTCTCACGGGGGTCTATAAATGAGATTGCTTAGTAATGGTCGTTCATCGACACCTATTTAGAGTTGGAGCAGACGCCCCCCGTGCGGAGGAGCCGGTGTTCACCCAAGGTACGACACTATAAATTGATGAGCCGTGGATCAGTGAATTTAATGAGTCGCTCACCCGCTGTCTACACCTAAGCAGAAAAGCTGCGCCACCAGTTCACACTTCTGTCTTTATTAATAATCCCCCCGGGAACTCGCCAGCCGGGAGCGACAGACTGGACCCGCAAAATGTTGGCAGTATGGCTCCACCATGTAACAAGACCCTCGCATGTCATAATGGAACCTGGTGGGGCCCTGTGATCCCTCGTGTACTATACTGGCTCAGTGTTGTTGGGGCCACTGGTAAAGCGCCCACAAAACCAGTCAGGGCAGACCAGTGAGATTCATGATGGCGAGCTTGTTGCATTAACAACCAATCACAGCGCAGCTTTCATTTTCCAAACAGCTTTGGTGATATGAAAGCCAAGCTGTGATTGGTTGCTAAGGGCATGAAGACAGTGGCCCATAGCAACAAGTGGAGACATAATAAAGGTATTACATAGACACGTGTGTGTGCGACAGACATGAGTGATACATAATACATACATACAGATTTATGTATAGATAGAGACGTGTGTATATACACACACGGATATATATATATCTCTATCTCTCTAGAGACAGCTCTGGCAAAAGACCACTGAACAGTTTTCTATTGGAAAGATTGGTGGAAAGCAGCCATGACACATGAAAGCCAGGATTAACAATCATGGTTATTCCACCAAATATTGATTTCTGAATTCTTCCCGAGTAATTTGAGGTCTGATAGCACGGCTTCTCCGCTTCTTTATTATTTTGACGCTTTATCATTTGCTGCAAATAAATACAAAATTTTTAGCTTTGAATTTCGGAGACAAGTTGTCAGAAGTTTATAGAATAAAACAACAATGTACATTTTACTCAAAAATATACAGTACAGACCAAAAGTTTGGACACACCTTCTCATTTAAAGATGTTTCTGTATTTTCTTGACTATGAAAATTGTACATTCACACTGAAGGCATCAAAACTATGAATTACCACATGTGGAATTATATACTTAACAAAAAAGTGTGAAACAACTGAAAATATGTCTTATATTCTAGGTTCTTCAGAGTAGCCCCCTTTTGCTTTGATGACTGCTTTGCACACTCTTGGCATTCTCTTGATGAGCTTCACAGGTGTGCCCTTGTCAGGTTTAATAAGTGGGATTTCTTGCCTTATAAATCGGGTTGGGACCATCAGTTGTGTTGTGCAGAAGTCTGGTGGATACACAGCTGATAGTCCTACTAAATAGACTGTTAGAATTTGTATTATGGCAAGAAAAAAGCAGCTAAGTAAAGAAAAACGAGTGGCCATCATTACTTTAAGAAATGAAGGTCAGTCAGTGCGAAAAATTGGGCAAACTTTGAAAGTGTCCCCAAGTACAGTTGCAAAAACCATCAATCGCTACAAAGAAACTGGCTCACATGAGGACCGCCCCAGGAAAGGAAGACCAAGAGTCACCTCTGCTTCTGAGGATAAGTTTATCTGAGTCACCAGCCTCAGAAATCGCAGGTTAACAGCAGCTCAGATTAGAGACCAGGTCAATGCCACACAGAGTTCTAGCAGCAGACACATCTCTACAACAACTGTTAAGAGGAGACTTTGTGCAGCAGGCCTTCATGGTAAAATAGCTGCTAGGAAACCACTGCTAAGGACAGGCAACAAGCAGAAGAGACTTGTTTGGGCTAAAGAACACAAGGAATGGACATTAGACCAGTGGAAATCTGTGCTTTGGTCTGATGAGTCCAGATGTGAGATCTTTGGTTCCAACCACCGTGTCTTTGTGCGACGCAGAAAAGGTGAACGGATGGACTCTACATGCCTGGTTCCCACCGTGAAGCATGGAGGAGGAGGTGTGATGGTGTGGGGGGGCTTTGCTGGTGACACTGTTGGGGATTTATTCAAAATTGAAGGCATACTGAACCAGCATGGCTACCACAGCATCTTGCAGTGGCATGCTATTCCACCCGGTTTGCGTTTAGTTGGACCATCATTTATTTTTCAACAGGACAATGACCCCAAACACCTCCAGGCTGTGTAAGGGCTATTTGACCAAGAAGGAGAGTGATGGGGGGCTATGTCAGATGACCTGGCCTCCACAGTCACCAGACCTGAACCCAATCGAGATGGTTTGGGGTGAGCTGGACCGCAGAGTGAAGGCAAAAGGGCCAACAAGTGCTAAGCATCTCTGGGAACTCCTTCAAGATGGTTGGAAGACCATTTCCGGTGACTACCTCTTGAAGCTCATCAAGAGAATGCCAAGAGTGTGCAAAGCAGTCATCAAAGCAAAAGGTGGCTACTGTGAAGAACCTAGAATATAAGACATATTTTCAGTTGTTTCACACTTTTTTGTTAAGTATATAATTCCACATGTGGTAATTCATAGTTTTGATGCCTTCAGTGTGAATGTACAATTTTCATAGTCATGAAAATACAGAAAAATCTTTAAATGAGAAGGTGTGTCCAAACTTTTGGTCTGAACTGTACCTATAAAGAGAAAAATCAGAGAAAATGAAAATTGCATTGGTCTCTTCATTTTTGCCAGGGCTGTATATCTATCTATCTATGTATGTATGTGTGCATGTATTTCGGCCGCTCCGGCCGTCTGTTCCCCACCTCTAGATTTCGTCATCTCCCGCGTCGTCAGCAGTGTGCTGGTGTCAATCAGCTCCTGAAAGACTCCTCACTTTTATCGTTGCTATGAACCCTCCCCCCATAAAGACATAATTACAATCCGGTCCTGTTTTCTGTGCGGGGATGAATGGCGCGATCATCGGCAGATACCGGTTTAATCTATTTATTCAATAAATTAGGTTAAAAAAGAAAAGCAAAATACAATAATCCGATTTCTTATAACTGGTGCTGGGACCACATGTACATTATTCCGTCACCTCCAGAAGACCTCCAGATCCGTGTATTCCCTTCTCCCGCACGAGGTTTTCCGTCCTTCCCATCCGCTGGAGACGCCGATCGCGTGGGACCGGATGGTCGGGGGGCAGCGACATCGTACTGTTGATTTGTTCCCTTTTTCCGATGGAGACCGACTATGAAGGCACGGCCGGATGTTTTCTCTTGTGCCCTCGTCCGGGCGCGGTCCGGAATAGTATTTGCGGGGGGCCGGTTATGGACGTGTAAGGCGGGTGATTGTTGTTGTTTTTTGTGGACCGTATTAAAACATGTAAAAACCAGTTAGCTGTTGTATATTCTAGATCTGCGTGTGTAGAAAATCCCCCAAAACACTGAACCCTTAGGCAATGGTCAATTAGCTGCACCGAACTGATGAAAGTCTGTACACGGGGGAGAGGATCTGGTCTGGGATGGATCCCGTAGAACCACGTGAAACCTTTAGACTCCGGCCATTAAAGTCACTTTCCCATGACGGCACCTAAAGGTCGACCTTCATCTGTGGTGTTTCCCAGGAGCGAGACCCCACAAGTCCCTTCTGGCCATGTCCCCCCACCACACCGTCCCCAGAATTCCCGTTTGTTAGTTTCACAAGCAATCACATGGTCAGACACACAAGTTGAACAGAACAACTTTCCGGAGCCGGATACGAGCACCTCGGTCTGGTGGCATGTCCTTTTTTTTTTGGGGGATATATATTTTTTTTCGAGGGGGTATTCATATCCGCTCCTGTGAATATTCGGTCACACTGCCCCGTTCTCCTGCCGTGGCTTGTGGACGGCGGATTGGGAAGCACTAAGCGATGGAGCCAAAGTGCAGAGAAATCCGGAGAGGAGGGTGAGTCCCAGCCCGCCCCAGGCACAGAACATCGACCAGCCATACCCGTGGCTGATGTCTTCTGGTAAACCGTACACGGAGCGTGGATACCGGGACAGCTCAAAATTGATGCCGGCTACGCAGGTGCAGAGGGAGATGATACAGCACGTTCCTAAAAAGAAAGGATCAATAGATCATTGCAAAATCAGAGCGTGGTGATGAAAGAAATCTGTCAAATATGGAGGACATTGCTCCAAATGCTGTGAATGCTCCATAAAGGAGCGGACACAGAACAATGCACGTCCAATAGCTCCTTACAATGCACAAGTGCACCAGCTTTGGAGGTGCTAGTGGCCCCTTTATCCCTGTGACCCCTCTGCTGTTGCTCCCCAATACCTCACTCTATGATGTGACCTTTCCCCACTGCTGTCCCATTCCTGGTGGCACACAATGGATCCTACCATCAGGCTTCTGGTGGCCAATCGGCCCTCACCGTACATTTCCCACGTGCCGGGGCATAACTATATAGGTGCAGGGGTTGCGATCACACCCGGGCCCAGGAGGTCCCTTTGGCCCATATGAAAAGACCATTACTATTAAAGACTTAAGAATAACTCGGGGGCCCAATGGAGCTTCTGCATTGGAGTCCCCGAGCTTAAAGTTCCGCCATTGCCCATGTGCAGGAGGACGGCTCTACAGTGCCCTGTCTGAATAGTGATGGCTGCCACCACTCCACTTACTGTCTATGGGACGGCTGGAGATTGCTGAACGCTGCACTCAATCTCCCAGTAATGAATGGTGCGGTTCCGGCCGCCGCTCCACCAAGCAGCGCAGTGCAGGGTCCCAATGGTCAGCTTCCTGTACCATCAATATCTGTCTGCAGATCCCATCAACATGCACTAACGATGGGGGCTGCAAATACTTTCCGCACGTGGGGTTGGATTCCAGTGATCACGGGCGCCCAGGTTTCACTTCTTTGTCCTGAGTTAATGGAGAAGTTGTCAGGATCCTCATCGATCATCATTAGGGCAGACAGCAGCTCTGAAAGCCTCTCGGGCTGCGGAGGACCCCGAGTGTCAACGCATTACACAGTCTATTGGTTTTAATGAGAAAGTGTAATGCTTCATTTGCCCTGTGGGGGCACTGCAGGAAACGGAACACGGTTGCAAGGTTCTGCCGCAAATTACAGTGGATCCCTGGGATCTCAGGAAAGGAACAACTTATGATCCTATTGCTGAAAGGCTTCTAATAACAGATCCTCTGAAGCAGAGACCTTATGGGTTTTCTCCAGTATTGAGGGCAGAACTATGACCCGTATCTGTATCTTACTGGCACTGTATTAGTCTCAGGTAAAAGGACATCCACCTCCTTTCTCGTGAAAGCCTCAGGCCGCAGCTCCCCTGAATCTCCCCTATGCTCTACACTGCAGCTACACTCAGATTGACAGATATGCATACAAGTTAAAGCCAAAGAGTCAATGGCCGACGACCTGAATCTCATGGATGAAGAATGATGATGAACTATAATCATCCATATCATTTTTTTTTCTCTTAGATTAGTCATAAAGGGTTAATCTCTGAATAACGGCAGAGGTTCAGCCGCTTCCTGCGGGCGTATAACAGTGTGAATGACGACTGACCCACGATGTGCAGATATCAGCCCCCCGGAGGCTTGGAGCCGGACTCAGAGGACCTTCGGGGGCAATTATCTTTACATAAACCATACATTTTTGTCTAAAAACCTTGGATGTCGTGAAACATTTTGCACCGTTCGCCTTCTATCACCTGTCCTATGCCTTCTCTGGCTGGCTGCAGAATGAGTTAGCTGAGGATCCATCAGTGAGCTCTTTCTGACTCTTATCTTCCTTCTTCCAAGCTCCTCTCGGCTCATTCATGACCACGTACAAGTTTTGCTGCACTTTGTGGTTCTCTCCCTCCTCACGCGTCAGAAGCTCCGCAGGGATTTCTACAAGCGCCATTGGAGTCAGTGTGACCATATATCATTCTCAGATTGGTGGCTGGGGGATTCGCTGTGTGCTCTGCTCTGGATTTTAGGAAATCTTACTTACTAGCCGCAGCAGATTTACAGAATGTGCACGTCTGCGGCGGCCTGGCAGTGATGCGTACCGCATCGTTATTTGCACTGTGCGAGGTTCGCAGCAGAAATGCACCGTGTGCACACGCCCTTAGGCCCTGTTCACATCGCGCTGCAGCAATCCATATGGCCGCCACTCCAGCTCCTACAGATGCAGTCCCCTCACTTTATTTTACCCCTGATCGTCATGCGTTTAGGACGGGACGTGCATCTCCATCTATAATAAATCAGCCTGCACCCGCGAGACAAGGTCGTCTGTGAGGGTCCCATAAGACCTCTTAGAAATGGATCTAGGGCCGCCCCTCCCGCGTCCTCAGCTGGCGTAGCCGTCATCAATCTCCAGTCTCTCCGCGCGGAGACAAGTCAAT
The DNA here is from genome assembly GCF_046119375.1 of Phyllobates terribilis. Taxonomy (NCBI): domain Eukaryota; kingdom Metazoa; phylum Chordata; class Amphibia; order Anura; family Dendrobatidae; genus Phyllobates; species Phyllobates terribilis. The sequence continues at coordinate 161,819,741 of NW_027362773.1, read as the reverse complement.
AGCCGATAATTAGCTCAATCCACGACCCGAAAGGGGAGAGAAAAGTCGTCTCACCTCCCATGAGGAACAGCAGGCCGGCCACGTACTGCATCAGGTCGTGCTCCTTACAGCAGCCCAGCACGCCGATCAGCCACCCGAACAAGATGATGGAGACCGCCATCCCGACAAAGCCGGCCGTCATCCGCCGCAGATCTGGGGAGGGAAGCATAACAGATCAGATCTCAGGCACCGGACAATAAGACTGCAGAAAAAGTGGAGAAAGGGCCGGCAGCTGTCAGTCACAGCTGAGACTACTGGAAACAGTCAGCAGGCGTGCCCACAGCCCCGGCGTCAATCAGCTTCCAGGAATGCAGCAAGAAGTTAGATTTTTCTGTATTAGATAAGGGAAAAGTGCAAATGATGTCGGCACAGCAGAGAGTGAAGAAGCAGGGGATGCTGGGAGATTACAGCTCAGAAGTCTGTGAATGCAGTTTTAGGAGCGTCCCTGTGAGACCACCATAAAGCTGGACATACACTTTTAGACAGCAGTCAGCAATATGCTGGGTTCCTCCTGACCCCCTCCGCCATGCACACTCACTTTGCCGAGCATTCATGGGTTCTCTCTGGGGGCAAAGGAAGGTGATCCGGGAAGGTCTGACCCCCACCTGTCCATGGAACCGTAGAGTCCATTCACTTCTATGGTGGCGCCTGTGAGACCACTGCTTCCACAGCAGTGGTCACACATTACCCATCCATTCACACAGGACTCGCTTCTTGGGATCGGTGGGACCCCACTGATCATACACTGACCACCCATGCCTTTATAAGAACAGGATATGCATGCTGATATGGAGAGGGGGGGGGGGGGTGAAGGACTGTAACAGGCCGAACATCTCCCACGGCGCCCCCTCTGGCCTCCCAGGGTTCCTGCACTTACGCAGAGCGTGCCACTCGTCCTGGCGGATGGTCTTGGTGACGTTGATTGGCAGGTTGGTCGGCAGCGAGGAGGAGGTGTAATGATACCGGACGGGAGCGCAGCGCTGAACGATTCCTGCAAGAGAAGGAAGACGACAACGTGAGAAGAAGCCAAATTCAGGGCACACGGCCCCTGATGGGGGAGCGGGGGGCTGGGATATTTCAGACAATCAGGGCTGCTTCTGCATCTGCTTCGATCCTCTGGTTCCCCTTGAGGAGTATGGCGGCTTACTAGCAATGCTCCATGGGAAAAACATGCAAATTAGTTTTCACCTGGAAAAATAGCCCTCGCTGGTGCCACCTAGTGGTGGGAGGTAAGTTACTGCTCAGATACAAAACTAACATACAGGTAATTTCTACCAATAGGTGGCACCAGCGAGGGCTTTTCTTGCTAATTTGCATGTTTTTCCCATGGAGCATTGCCAATAAGACTATAAATAATTTGTCTCCTTAAAAGGGGTTTAGATCTTGAAGTCTTATCTTCAGGACGGGTCACACACATCAGATGTGACACCGGGGGTCTCCAGCAATCAGCAGCTCCGGCGGTGGCCGGATGTGCACAGGGTACAGGGAAGGGACACCCAGGGGCGGACCCCAGGGGCGGACATTGGAGTGGACCCCAGGGGCGGACATTGGGGTGGACCGGAATTTAGAGGGGTGCGCTGTGATGACAGAGTTACTCCACACCTTTACCTGGTTGGCCCCATCCCACTTGCCATTTAAAGGGACTGTGATTCTCGCCAACATATCGCCATCTACGAGATCCGACCTATTATAGGTGTACTGTCCCTTTAAATGCTGGATCCGTCCCCCTCATCCATCGTCCCCCAATGTCTGGCATAGTTCCCCCCATTAGACGCTGTCTGGACCGCGGCGGGTCTGGGCCTGTCGTTTGCCCGCGTTCACATGAATGACTGATGCCACCTAATTAATCCACTGATCTATAGGAAATACTTCCCCGAAGTCTCCGCTTGTAAAATGCTGACATCATCCTGTAACCGCGGGGTTAATATTTAATGAGTCCACGGAAAGAAAGACAATAACACGGCGTTATGTCCTGGACGCGTCCAGCGCTCGTCAGCCAAGGGTGTGCAGTCTTAAAGGGGAAGCGCACTGCAAAAACGCACACGGCGGAAGGGATCAAACGTTTGCAGTTTGTGCCCCAGAAAATTAAACATCCAGGAGCGGCGCGGGCGGCAGCCACAACGAGCGCCAGCTGCATGGCACATCATGGGTCATGCCCTCCTAGGCCAGACCCTCCTTACCGAGTCCGGTCACTTATAATAAAAGCTGCAAAAGGGAAAAAAGCTGCAAAGTAGAACTTGTAGCAAATGTCGCTGCTTATTGGTGTCAGTTTCCGTCTGCAGAGGGAACGATAAGTCCCCAGAGTTACTTGTACTGAATCCTCCCCCAGAACTCTTCATTGTGTTCCTCTGTGGTTCTGCCTGGAAATACACAGACAGTTGGCAAGTATTAGATGGGGGCGTGTCCCTGCTCAATCACTGTCCAATCAGAGGCGCCAATGTCAGACCAAGGAGGGACAGAGCACTAACTTGTAACGCCTAGTTGGCAAAGTATTCATATTATTTCCAGTAGGAACAACAGAGGAACAGCTAAAGCACCGTTATAAGAAAAACATGCTCCAGATTTATTCATGGGAAATACTAGTATTTAGTAAAGCGGACGCAGCAGGAGAGCGGACGCGGCACGGCGGGGGAGAGCGGACGCGGCACGGCGGGGGGAGAGCGGACGCGGCACGGCGGGAGACAGCGGACGCGGCACGGCGGGAGACAGCGGACGCGGCACGGCGGGAGACAGCGGACGCGGCACGGCGGGAGACAGCGGACGCGGCACGGCGGGAGACAGCGGACGCGGCACGGCGGGAGACAGCGGACGCGGCACGGCGGGAGACAGCGGACGCGGCACGGCGGGAGACAGCGGACGCGGCACGGCGGGAGACAGCGGACGCGGCACGGCGGGAGACAGCGGACGCGGCACGGCGGGAGACAGCGGACGCGGCACGGCGGGAGACAGCGGACGCGGCGAGAGAGCTAGGGTCCCCCTTATCTTATCGGCAGCTCGTATACAGCTCAGGATGTGGAGGATGAGCAGGAACGACCAGCACATGTGAGCGCAGAAACGGTCAGCATTATAAATGCAGCTCCGGAGACGGCCGCACTCTAATGCACCAAGTACAAGTCATCACATACGTAGATCCATAGCGTCCTGTAGTAAAGTGGTGGATAAAGCGTCAGGAAGGCCGAGGCCGGAGTATAAAGGGCACAAACTCCCCGGGGACTTGGTTTTTTATATTAAATATATATATTTTTTGCAAATAAAAAAAATTGCAATTGAGTTTCAGTGAAAATATTGCACATTTGCCTCCTATCGCCTCTGTGCTGCTCTGGGTACTGTTATCTGCAGAAGGAGTTAACTGAAAATGTGTTAGTGAGCTCCTCTGACAGGAGAGTTTATGACTTATTTTCTCTCTGCTGATTTTTTTGACTACATAAAAGTTCAGTTCAGCTGCTGTGTGGTCATAAATCAGCAGCGAGGATGAGAGCAATAATACATTCTCACCTCCAAATGAGCTCACTGACAGATGCTCAGTTAACTCTTTCTGCAGCCAGCAGTACACAGAGCAGCATGGAGGTGATAGGGGGCAAAGAGTGAAAAACAAAACTTCAGCGAACGGGTCCGGACACCATAGTGCTGCCGGCAGGTACGAGGCGGCCGATACCTCCGTCTACCCGCAGATTTGTGGGGCTCAAGGGTTAGACAGACCAGGGCCGTCCAGCAGTAGCAGCTTTCTGGTTTGGACTAGTGGTCACGTACATTGGCTGGGTGGTCTCATGAGCCCAGGCATAAATCTACGTATATGGCCAGCCGTGCACGACCCCCATCCTCCGCAGCCCCTCGCCTCTTTAGTGACAGCATATGGCGAAACAGGTGGGATTCACCAGAAAAGCAGCGACGTGCCCCCGAATGCCCGGGTCACCGTCATCTGTGCGATACATTATCCCCCCTCCGGCCCGACATACAGGAGCGGACATCGACCCCTCTCCCATATCTACTGTCCTGCACACAAAGGGTTATTCAATGTTTGTTGGGGTCTCAAAGGTCGGACCCCCAACTAATCAAACTCAGAAAACCAAATCCAAGGACAGACCCCGATAACAGAGGAGTGAGGGCAAATGGATAAAGTGGACGAGCCCCATAGCAAAAACATTTGGGGCTCGGCTGACGTTGGAGCATTGACTTCTATGGCCTCACATGGCGGCATTACACGGTCGAGTCCATGAACACAACATTGCTGCATGTCCGGACCCTGTAGAGTCACCATTTAGGAGGGTGGCAATATGCCATGTTATGTAATACCAACTTTCTACAAGTGCCATTGTGGGCCCATAGAAGGCTCCGGGGCCCCACAGTGCGCCATACATCCCAGTGCACGGCCCTAAACCCAGCCCATAATGAACGCTCACGTGGCCCCAGCCCAGTAGTGACTGAGCGCAGCCATTTATCTGGACCTTCTGCATTACAATCCACCACAGACATAATGAAATGGCTGATAACAGAGGACAATAAACGGTACAGCAGGTTTCTGTAAGCAGCAAATGCTGAAACGTATTCTCCGCGTATAAGAATGAATCCGTTTCTATCCTGGATCAGACGCCCCGGTGCAGAATGTGGCGGCGAGGGGAGACGAGAGGCGGCGAGGGGAGACGAGAGGCAACGAGGGGAGACGAGAGGCAACGAGGGGAGACGAGAGGCGGCGAGGGGAGACGAGAGGCAACGAGGGGAGACGAGAGGCAACGAGGGGAGACGAGAGGCAACGAGGGGAGACGAGAGGCAACGAGGGGAGACGAGAGGCAACGAGGGGAGACGAGAGGCAACGAGGGGAGACGAGAGGCGGCGAGGGGAGACGAGAGGCGGCGAGGGGAGACGAGAGGCGGCGAGGGGAGACGAGAGGCGGCGAGGGGAGACGAGAGGCGGCGAGGGGAGACGAGAGGCGGCGAGGGGAGACGAGAGGCGACGAGGGGAGACGAGAGGCGGCGAGGGGAGACGAGAGGCAACGAGGGGAGACGAGAGGCAACGAGGGGAGACGAGAGGCGGCGAGGGGAGACGAGAGGCGGCGAGGGGAGACGAGAGGCGGCGAGGGGAGACGAGAGGCGGCGAGGGGAGACGAGAGGCGGCGAGGGGAGACGAGAGGCGGCGAGGGGAGACGAGAGGCGGCGAGGGGAGACGAGAGGCGGCGAGGGGAGACGAGAGGCGGCGAGGGGAGACGAGAGGCAACGAGGGGAGACGAGAGGCGGCGAGGGGAGACGAGAGGCGGCGAGGGGAGACGAGAGGCGGCGAGGGGAGACGAGAGGCAACGAGGGGAGACGAGAGGCAACGAGGGGAGACGAGAGGCAACGAGGGGAGACGAGAGGCAACGAGGGGAGACGAGAGGCAACGAGGGGAGACGAGAGGCAACGAGGGGAGACGAGAGGCAACGAGGGGAGACGAGAGGCAACGAGGGGAGACGAGAGGCAACGAGAGGCTGGCAGCCGCACACACCATCGTCATCCGGCATCCAGGGTAAGGGGATAGCGGTTAGTGGATTAGGGGGGATTAAAGGCTCTGCGCAGGGAGGAGATCTGTGCGGGAGACAGTTCATGGCTGCGCCGTACACAATCAGGAATTTAAACGATTAATTAATACATCTCCATTATTGGAAACTAACAGGGGTTAAATCGTGATGGTGCACATGAGGACTGCACCCTTCATAGCGCATGGGAGAAATGTGCCCCAAATCTACAGCATTTCACCCCCAAAATCTTCAGCCAGTTTTTTGCAGCTTCAGATTTTGCTGCAGAGACTATGTAAAAGCGCCACCTTCCCAGCAACCGTCCCTCACTGCCAGGAGGCGCTGCCATCCCCACCAGGAGGGCCCTGCCATCCCAGCCAGGAAGGCCCTGCCACCCCCGCCAGGAGGGCCCTGCCACCCCCGTCAGGAAGGCCCTGCCATCCCCACCAGGAAGGCCCTGCCATCCCCACCAGGAAGGCCCTGCCATCCCTGATCTCAAGAGGAAACTTCTGCTGGCTTCAGAGTTGCCGACTTGACTTTTTACTTTTTCTGGACGCCTCATCACACCAGGACAATTGGGGTAATGGTGGTTGGGGTTGATGTCAGCTGTGGATTGCCAAAAATCACATCTGCCATCAACCCCTGGGGTTATCAATGGAGAGGGGTCTATCAGACACCCCCATTACTAACCCCATAAGAAAAAGTTTTTACTTTTTCTTATGGGGTTAGTAATGGGGGTGTCTGATAGACCCCTCTCCATTAATACACAAAAAATCTTTTATTTGAATAAACACTCCGACACTTTCCTGGTTCACCAATTTATTAAAAAAAATAAAAATAAAAAAAAAAAATCACCATGCAGGTTTGACATAGTCCACAAATGGAAACCTGAAAAATATGAAGAGAGAGATATAAAGACAAACCACTTTCCCTCGTTCACCAATTTATTAGAAAACAAAAAGTTCCCACGCAGGTTCGACGTAGTCCTTGGCGGTCCCACGACGATCCTGGAATCCAACGTTCAAAGGCTATGGAGCCTCGTTCAGTGAATGAAGCAGCCGCTCCGGCTCCTGCTGCGCTCCATGGGACCCAGCGACTCTGGACAGTGGTGACGTCAGTAACTACACCGCTCATCAGTCGCTGAGTCTCACAAAGGGCAAAGTATTTTTTCTTTGTGTGTGTTTTTATTACCGGGTTAGTAATGGGGGTTGTCTGACAGACCCCTCTCCATTACTAACCCCAGGACTTGATGCCACCGGTGATTTTTGACAATTAACAGCTGACATCAACCCCAAGCCCCATTACCCCAATTGCCACATCTCATGTGATGCTCCACTTCTGGGGCGGCGGAGGGCTGGTATTTTTAGGCTGGGAAGGACCCAATAACCAGGGACCTTCCCAGTTTGATAATATGGCACCTGTCTGCTTTACCTTTGCTGGTTACCAAAAATAGGGAGAACTCCTTGTCATGTGTTTAATTTATTTATTAGGTTAAACAAAGCATAAAAAGCTCAACACTGAACTCCACACGAAAGGCAATAAAGGGTGAAAGTTTATAACATGTAGGGGGGGGGGGTGAAATAATATGTCTGCAGGATATCTATCTAATATCTATTATGTATCTAATATCTTTCTATCATCTATCTCTCTGTATATAACATTGCTTTATTAATTGTAATCTCGCTTTAAAATTACATAGAGAATTACAGTATGTAAAAGATTACGTTAAAAACAGATTACACACGCCCGACGCGCGTCCAATTTTTTATCCGCAGATGTGAGCGAGGCCTCAGAGGGAGAATATTCTGCAGAAGCTTCTTACATTCTCTTATGGACCGGTCATTAAGTGCTTTACTTTTACAGACCGTCCTGGAATTTCCCGGCAGCGATGTCACAACTGCTGGGAGCGGAGATACAAGAGGCTGTTTGATGGACTGTCAGGGTCACCAGGAGAACTACACCAGTCCGCCAGCGTTCGGTGCCATCTTCGATACCCGAGTGCGATATATAGGGTCTGTCCGCCCTCCTGACTTGTCTGATACTCGTCCCTCCCACCCAAAAAAATCTGCTAAATCTCTTTTCTTTTTCAGAACTCTGCTGTGTCGGTCCTCTGTTATTCCTCCTGTAAATGTATAAATTAATAGATAAGCCGGTGTTCCCATTCCTCCTCGAGAAGACATCTCCAAATAAGGCTGATGGTGTCAGATGGTGAAGGGATACATCCTAATCACCTTGGTCCAGCTGTTAATTTATTCAGACATTTCCAGGAAGAACTAATGAGGAACGATACAATGCAGAGTTCTAAGAGACAAATTGTTACTTCACAGGGAATATAGCAATTACTGCAGTCAGGAGGGCAGAGCCCCCAGATCCAACCACAGCCGAGGTGGGCACGTAATTGTGCTGACAGCAGGGGGTCCCGGAGGTCGGACCCCTACAGATTAAACATTCCTGCTCTATTTTATGGACCAGTAATATTTAGGCCCCAGAGGGGGGAGCGCTGATAATAGTGTCCTCATAGGTCCATTGCCTCCCGATACACAGTACCCGTCAGGTGAGGCAGCGGGTTATAGGGGGCGCAGGGATAAGGGGGGCAGGTGGGATTGGGAACAATCGCACTGATATCTGCACGACAAACAGATCGGAAATCAACCACTTCACATATAAAAACCTTCTCTTTCCATGTTGCCATTTCTTTTTGCAGTTTCTGACTTCTAGGCTTTTCTTGCATTTTTACAAGTATTTTGTGGCCTTTTTTTTCCTACAGAAAATGCATGAAATAAAAACCAGACCATATATGAAGTCAGAAAACACACAAAAAAGTCACAAAAACAAAAACACATTGCACGGCCGGTCATGTCACCTATTTGTTTTCGGCCAACGGTGATTTTCTGCTGGAAAAAAAGGCAACAAAAATGACAAAAATCAGCACTGAATTCAGGGCTTTTTTTTTTTTGTTATGTAAAATCCCCAATATTTTACAATCCCATGAAAGTGGATGAGTTGTAGCTCAGGGCCCTTGTACAGGAGCAATAATCAGGGGGCGTCCACACAGCCGGATGAGCACCGGCCTCCTCCATCGGCGCGACGACTTTTCCGCTGCTTCGGCCGCACATCGGTGCAGTTTGGAGGCAGAAATGCTGCAGATTTCAGCTTAGAAATGAATGGACCCTGGGGACGGCCGTCCTCCCAGGACCTCAGGGTGGATATTCACTCTTCATTCTTCGGAGAGCAGCAGTGCCCGGGCGTCTGATGCCGCTTATCTCCTTATTGTGCAGCTCAATGGTCCATTTAGCGCCTCCGGTACCAGTCTGCATCATCCGGTCTCCATGTAACAGGAGCGTCCCCCTAATGATGAGTGCAGCAGTGGAGTGGGCTGCATCTGCTCCACCTCCCCTCCCCCACCGCTATAGACATCACTGCAGACCCCCAGGAGCCCCCTCTTGCCATGGCTCATTTGCCTCAGTCTTGTGGGGGTTTATAACCACTCTATCCCTCCTGAGCAATGACCTAGTGGTGGGCTAATATACAGCAGCCAGTCTGAACAAAGCCAACTGCAGTGTAAAGCATGGTGGAGGATCAAACCAGTAATCGGAGCCTGTGATGAGACAGGACTAGGATTTCTGACACATCAAAGGAAAGTAAATATATGGGGCACTGTGATAAAGTCATGTCTGGAGGACCCAGTATGTCCATACATTACATAGAGGGTCCATTGATTTGGATGTAAATGGTGCAATACCTTGTGACACCAGCGGGAGCGCTGCAGGGAAAATGCTGGAGGGTTCACCCACTGATCTATAGGGGTCCCAGCAGCTGTATACATAGTGAATAACTCCTAATCAATGAGGTTTACACATCTGACACCCCTTCAAGTGACAACCAATATGGCTGCTGTCACCCCCCCCCCCGTCCTAGTAATATGGCGATACATCCCTCTGCTGATCTAATCTTAACCTTGTGAACTATATTCCAGCAGCCCACGGGCTCCTCGTCCCCTCCGGCACCGAAAGAGTCAATCCCGCATTTCACACCTCGAGTCGTCTCAGCCATTAGATTTTGCGCGCAGCCCCCCTGCTAAGCAATGTGACTTCTCAGCACCGCACACAATTTTCCACAGAAATAAATATAGCACGTGTGTGTGAATCACATTATTAGCATGAAGGAAGTGGCGTCGCTGCGCTGTGCGGGGCGCGAGGGGTTAATCAGCTCCGGAGAAATGGCGTGTGATGGATACGAGGGGCTCGATTATGGGCCGCACATCCGTCACCCCTCACCGGTGCCAGCGGCTCTGAGCTCAGGTTCACATTCAGCACCATGGACAGCGGCGGCAGCACCCGGCCCCGGCAGTCGCTGCAGGCCGCACGTGTGTGTACAGGGCCGTGCAAAAGTGTTAGGCGGGGGGGAATGCTGCAGTCAGAAGCTTCCAGGAACAGAAGGGTTAATGCATTGTTATCAATTATCCCAATACAAAGTAACTGAACAGAAATGTGAATCTCATCAGTATCCGGTGGCCGCCCCCGTCATCTGTATCCGGTGGCAGCCCGTCGCCCTCCGTCATCAGTATCCGGTGGCAGCCCGTCGCCCCCCGTCATCTGTATCCGGTGGCAGCCCGTCGCCCCCGTCATCAGTATCCGGTGGCAGCCCGTCGCCCCCGCCATCAGTATCCGGTGGCAGCCCGTCGTCCCCGTCATCAGTATCCGGTGGCCGCCCGTCGTCCCCGTCAACAGTATCCGGTGGCCGCCCGTCGTCCCCGTCAACAGTATCCGGTGGCCGCCCGTCGCCCCCGTCATCAGTATCCGGTGGCCGCCCGTCGCCCCCGTCATCAGTATCCGGTGGCCGCCCGTCGCCCCCGTCATCAGTATCTGGAAACCGCCCATCTGTATCTGGTGATGTGAGCGACGGGCAGCCACCGGATACTGATGACGGGGGCGACGGGCGGCCACCGGATGCTGATGACTGGGGGCGACGGGCGGCCACCGGATGCTGATGACTGGGGGCGACGGGCGGCCACCGGATACTGATGACGGGGGCGACGGGCGGCCACCGGATGCTGATGACTGGGGGCGACGGGCGGCCACCGGATGCTGATGACTGGGGGCGACGGGCGGCCACCGGATGCTGATGACTGGGGGCGACGGGCGGCCACCGGATGCTGATGACTGGGGGCGACGGGCGGCCACCGGATGCTGATTGGATTTACATTTCTCTTTTCTTCATTCTCTATAGTTTATTACTTGATAGAAATTAACCATTAACCCTTCTATGGCTGAAGCTTCTGCTGCATTATTTCTCACCTGCCTAAGACTTTTGCACAGTGCTGCAATGTTCCCCAACTGCTGCCAAACTACAAACCCCAGCATGCACCACCAGCACTGAGCCGACAAATCCATAACCCCTCACCAGTCCTCAGGTCTCTGCGCACTTCACATTCAGCACCATGGACAGCGGCGGGCAGCACCTCCGTCTGTTACTATGAGCAGCGCATTATTTGTGTAATATATATATATATATACACACACACACACACACACACACACACACACACACACACACACACAGTACAGACCAAAAGTTTGGACACACCTTCTCATTTAAATATTTTTCTGTATTTTCTTGACTATGAAAATTGTACATTCACACTGAAGGCATCAAAACTATGAATTAACACATGTGGAATTATATACTTAACAAAAAAGTCTGAAACAACTGAAAATATGTCTTATATTCTAGGTTCTTCACAGTAGCCACCTTTTGCTTTGATGACTGCTTTGCACACTCTTGGCATTCTCTTGATGAGCTTCAAGAGGTAGTCACCGGAAATGGTTTTCACTTCACAGGTGTGCCCTGTCAGGTTTAATAAGTGGGATTTCTTGCTTTATAAATGGGGTTGGGGCCATCAGTTGTGTTGTGCAGAAGTCTGGTGGATACACAGCTGATAGTCCTACTAAATAGACTGTTAGAATTTGTATTATGGCAAGAAAAAAGCAGCTAAGTAAAGAAAAACGAGTGGCCATCATTACTTTAAGAAATGAAAGTCAGTCAGTGCGAAAAATTGGGCAAACTTTGAAAGTGTCCCCAAGTGCAGTTGTAAAAACCATCAAGCGCTACAAAGAAACTGGCTCACATGAGGACCGCCCCAGGAAAGGAAGACCAAGAGTCACCTCTGCTTCTGAGGATAAGTTTATCCGAGTCACCAGCCTCAGAAATCGCAGGTTAACAGCAGCTCAGATTAGAGACCAGGTCAATGCCACACAGAGTTCTAGCAGCAGACACATCTCTACAACAACTGTTAAGAGGAGACTTTGTGCAGCAGGCCTTCATGGTAAAATAGCTGCTAGGAAACCACTGCTAAGGACAGGCAACAAGCAGAAGAGACTTGTTTGGGCTAAAGAACACAAGGAATGGACATTAGACCAGTGGAAATCTGTGCTTTGGTCTGATGAGTCCAAATTTGAGATCTTTGGTTCCAACCACCGTGTCTTTGTGCGACGCAGAAAAGGTGAACGGATGGACTCTACATGCCTGGCTCCCACCGTGAAGCATGGAGGAGGAGGTGTGATGGTGTGGGGGGGCTTTGCTGGTGACACTGTTGGGGATTTATTCAAAATTGAAGGCATACTGAACCAGCATGGCTACCACAGCATCTTGCAGCGGCATGCTATTCCATCCGGTTTGCGTTTAGTTGGACCATCATTTATTTTTCAACAGGACAATGACCCCAAACACCTCCAGGCTGTGTAAGGGCTATTAGACCAAGAAGGAGAGTGATGGGGGGCTACGCCAGATGACCTGGCCTCCACAGTCACCAGACCTGAACCCAATCGAGATGGTTTGGGGTGAGCTGGACCGCAGAGTGAAGGCAAAAGGGCCAACAAGTGCTAAGCATCTCTGGGAACTCCTTCAAGATTGTTGGAAGACCATTTCCGGTGACTACCTCTTGAAGCTCATCAAGAGAATGCCAAGAGTGTGCAAAGCAGTCATCAAAGCAAAAGGTGGCTACTGTGAAGAACCTAGAATATAAGACATATTTTCAGTGGTTTCACACCTTTTTGTTAAGTATATAATTCCACATGTGGTAATTCATAGTTTTGATGCCTTCAGTGTGAATGTACAATTTTCATAGTCATGAAAATACAGAAAAATCTTTAAATGAGAAGGTGTGTCCAAACTTTTGGTCTGTACTGTATATATATATATATATCTATATCACACACAGCCACAGTCTGCCATCATTACTCTGGAAATCGAGGTTCTGCAGCAGCTGTAGAACAGAAATATACTATACACATTTATACAGCGCAAGGCTGTCAGAGCATGCTGGGAGTTGTAGTTTTACCACAAACCAGACATACAGTATATATTCTGACTTAAACTTTTAACTCTTTGTGCGGCATTATATTTTTTATTTACTTATTTTATTCACTTTATACAGCGCCATCATATTCCGCAGCGCTTTACAGACATCGCTGTCCCTATTGGGGCTCACAATCTACATTCCCAATCAGTCTTTGGTGTGTGAGAGGAAACCCACGAAATATGGGGAGAACATACAGACTCCTGGCAGATGTTGTCCTTGGTGGTATTTGAACCCAGGCCCCCAGCGCTGCAAAGCAACAGTGCTAACCACTGAGCCACCGTGCTGTACTAATATATATATATATATATATATATTATATGTATATATATTATATGTATGTATAATAGTGCTAACCACTGAGCCACCATGTTGCACTATATATAGTACAGTGCTAACCACTGAGCCACCGTGCTGCCCTATATATAGTACAGTGCTAACCACTGAGCCACCATGCTGCCCTATATATAGTACAGTGCTAACCACTGAGCCACCGTGCTGCCCTATATATAGTACAGTGCTAACTACTGAGCCACCGTGCTGCCCTATATATAGGACAGTGCTAACCACTGAGCCACCGTGCTGCCCTATATATAGGACAGTGCTAACCACTGAGCCACCGTGCTTCCCTATATATAGTACAGTGCTAACCACTGAGCCACCGTGCTGCCCTATATATAGTACAGTGCTAACCACTGAGCCACCGTGCTGCCCTTTATATAGTACAGAGCTAACCACTGAGCCACCGTGCTGCCCTTTATATAGTACAGAGCTAACCACTGAGCCACCGTGCTGCCCTATATATAGTACAGTGCTAACCACTGAGCCACGTGATGCCCTATACATAGTACAGTGCTAACCACTGAGCCACCGTGCTGCCCTATATATAGTACAGTGCTAACCACTGAGCCACCATGCTGCCCATATTGAGGTATAATCTACGGGTGCAGTTAGTATAAAGTGCCGCTCTGTGGGCAGAGATGGGTACTGGGTGCGGCCATCTCCAGTCGAACACCTAGAGCAGTGTTTCCCAAACCCCATCCTCACGGCCCCCCACAGGTCATGTTTTCAGGACCTCCTTAGTATTGCACAGGTGAGAGAATTCCTGATAATACTTCAATCACCTGTGTAATACTAAGGAGATTCTGAAAACATGACCTGTGGGGGGCCGCGAGGATGGGGTTTGGGAAACACTGACCTAGAGCAAGACGAGCCACATGTGCATGGAGGATGTAACGGCGGAGTCCCAGGGGTCCACAGTACGGCAGTGAGGGTCCCATAGATCACTATGGCAGCCCTATTACAGCTCCATCCTACTTGGCTCTAGTCTGCAGCCACGCAGCGCTGCTGTGCAGGAGCTTCACCTACAGAACAGAGTTATTATAAAGTGTAGTATCTCTAAGATAATGCAGCACACTTTGGTGATAAGTTTTAGCCTACAGATTTCTGGAGGCCCCCTTTATCCTTTATCCTGATATTTCTGGAGGCCCCCTTTATTCTGATATTTCTGGAGGTCCCCTTTATCCTTTATCCTGATATTTCTGGAGGTCCCCTTTATCCTGACATTTCTGGAGGCCCCCTTTATCCTTTATCCTGATATTTCTGGAGGCCCCCTTTATCCTGATATTTCTGGAGGTCCCCTTTATCCTTTATCCTGATATTTCTGGAGGCCCCCTTTATTCTGATATTTCTGGAGGTCCCCTTTATCCTTTATCCTGATATTTCTGGAGGTCCCCTTTATCCTGACATTTCTGGAGGCCCCCTTTATCCTTTATCCTGATATTTCTGGAGGCCCCCTTTATCCTGATATTTCTGGAGGTCCCCTTTATCCTTTATCCTGATATTTCTGGAGGTCCCCTTTATCCTGATATTTCTTGAGGTCCCCTTTATCCTTTATCCTGAGATTTCTGGAGGTCCCCTTTATCCTGATATTTCTGGAGGTCCCCTTTATCCTTTATCCTGATATTTCTGGAGGTCCCCTTTATCCTGATATTTCTTGAGGTCCCCTTTATCCTTTATCTTGATATTTCTGGAGGTCCCCTTTACATCACATCCCACCAATATTACTCACAATCTGGCAGAAAAAGTGACAAAATTTGCCGCAATCAGAGATTGTAGGATTCAGACTCGGGGCGACTGAGGTCACGTGATGGCCCCCCCGGAAAATTCATACACTTTGTGATGTTACAACCAAACCGCAGTCACGGTACATTGTGGCGGTCTATAGCGGCCAGGGAGCGCGACCCCCAAAACGCAAAGAGGGGTGTTATCAATCATTAGCTGCAGCGTTGCCATTCAGCCAGAGCCTCATGGCCTACACTCCAGGCTTCCTGCCAGCACTTTGCTCACTGATCCCGAGCGCTGCGGTGCAATCACCGATCCCGAGTGCTGTGCGCGCTGCAATCAACGATCCCGAGCGCTGCGGTGCAATCACCGATCCCGCGCGCTGCGGTGCAATCAACGATCCCGAGCGCTGCGGTGCAATCACCGATCCCGCGCGCTGCAGTGCAATCACCGATCCCGCGCGCTGCAGTGCAAGCCGCTGTGTGATCAGTGATATTGGTGGGTGAGACCTCCTCAGCGTGATCGCTGGCCGCACCGTTTTCTCATTGATATTTGGAGGGTCTTACAATATCCAGGATGCGGGTGATAGATCGGGTGTATATTTGTAATACATACAGTGCTTTGAAGAAGTCTTGATACCCTGTGGACTTTTCCACATTTTTTCACATTACACCCACAAATGTAGATGTGCAATATTGGGATTTTCTGTGATACAAAGTAACAAGTAAAGGAAATGATACGAGGTAACCAAGTACACTACAAATATAAATAGGACAATTGTGGGTTCATTAGTCTTCAGCCCCCTGAGTCAGTACTTTGTAAGACCACCTTTCTCTGCTGCAGTCTTTTGGGGTCTGTCTCTCCCACCTTTCTCTGCTGCAGTCTTTTGGGGTCTGTCTCTCCCACCTTTCTCTGCTGCAGTCTTTTGGGGTCTGTCTCTCCCACCTTTCTCTGCTGCAGTCTTTTGGGGTCTGTCTCTCCCACCTTTCTCTGCTGCAGTCTTTTGGGGTCTGTCTCTCCCACCTTTCTCTGCTGCAGTCTTTTGGGGTCTGTCTCTCCCACCTTTCTCTGCTGCAGTCTTTTGGGGTCTGTCTCTCCCACCTTTCTCTGCTGCAGTCTTTTGGGGTCTGTCTCTCCCACCTTTCTCTGCTGCAGTCTTTTGGGGTCTGTCTCTCCCACCTTTCTCTGCTGCAGTCTTTTGGGGTCTGTCTCTCCCACCTTTCTCTGCTGCAGTCTTTTGGGGTCTGTCTCTCCCACCTTTCTCTGCTGCAGTCTTTTGGGGTCTGTCTCTCCCACCTTTCTCTGCTGCAGTCTTTTGGGGTCTGTCTCTCCCACCTTTCTCTGCTGCAGTCTTTTGGGGTATGTCTCTCCCACCTTTCTCTGCTGCAGTCTTTTGGGGTATGTCTCTCCACCTTTCTCTGCTGCAGTCTTTTGGGGTCTGTCTCTCCCACCTTTCTCTGCTGCAGTCTTTTGGGGTCTGTCTCTCCCACCTTTCTCTGCTGCAGTCTTTTGGGGTCTGTCTCTCCCACCTTTCTCTGCTGCAGTCTTTTGGGGTCTGTCTCTCCCACCTTTCTCTGCTGCAGTCTTTTGGGGTCTGTCTCTCCCACCTTTCCCTGCTGCAGTCTTTTGGGGTCTGTCTCTCCCACCTTTCTCTGCTGCAGTCTTTTGGGGGCTGTCTCTCCCACCTTTCGCTGCAGTCTTTTGGGGGCTGTCTCTCCCACCTTTCCCTGCTGCAGTCTTTTGGGGTCTGTCTCTCCCACCTTTCCCTGCTGCAGTCTTTTGGGGTCTGTCTCTCCCACCTTTCCCTGCTGCAGTCTTTTGGGGTCTGTCTCTCCCACCTTTCCCTGCTGCAGTCTTTTGGGGTCTGTCTCTCCCACCTTTCTCTGCTGCAGTCTTTTGGGGGCTGTCTCTCCCACCTTTCGCTGCAGTCTTTTGGGGGCTGTCTCTACAGCTTTGCACATCTAGAGGTGACATTTTGCCCCTTCTTTGCACACTCGCTCTCGCTCAGTGATTGGACGGAGACATCTGTGATCAGTAATTTTCATGTCTTGTCACAGATTCTCTGGGATTTGGGTCTGGACTGTGACTGCGCCGTTCACACACAGGAATATGTTCTGATCTAAATCCTCCATTGTAGCTCTGGCAGGATGTTGAGGGTCGTTGTCCTTCTGGAAGGTGAACCTACGCCCCGGTCTCAAGTCTCCTGCAGCCTCTAACAGGTTTTCCTCCAGGACTGCCCGGTATTTAGCTCCATCCATCTTCCCATCACCTCTGACCTGCTTCCCTGCCGCTGCTGGAGAAAAGCCTCCCCACAGCAGGATGCTACCACTATGTGTGACGGTGGGGATGGTGTTTTCAGGGTGATGTGCAGTGTTAGTTTTCCACCACACATAGCATTTTACATTTAGGCCAAAAAGATTTCCTTTGGTCTCATCTGAGCAGAGCCCCTTCTTCCACATGCTCGCTGTGTCCTTAACATGGGAATTTTTATGGCTGTCACAAATGTCTTTCTACTTGCCACCCTTCCATAAAGGCCAGATATGTAGAGAATACGACTAATTGTCCCGTGGACAGACCGCCCCGAGTGACCATGGGCCTCTTGGCAGGTTCTCTCATTAGTGCTCTCCTTGCTTGGGATGTCATGGGTGGATGGTCATGTCTTGGTAGGTTTGCAGTTGTGCCATTCTCCTTCCATTTTTGGATGATGGATTGCACAGTGCTCTGTGAGATGTTCAGAGCTTGTTTTTTTTTTTTAAATAACCTAACCCTGCTTTACTCTTCTCCATAACTTTATCACTGACCTGTCTGGTGGGCTCCTTGGTTTTCAGCTTTATCCCTGACCTGTCTGGTGGGCTCCTTGGTTTTCAGATTTATCCATGACCTGTCTGGTGAGCTCCTTTGTTTTCAGCTTTATCCCTGACCTGTCTGGTGAGCTCCTTGGTTTTCAGCTTTATCGCTGACCTGTCTGGTGATCTCCTTGGTTTTCAGCTTTATCCCTGACCTGTCTGGTGGGCTCCTTGGTTTTCAGCTTTATCCCTGACCTGTCTGGTGGGCTCCTTGGTTTTCAGCTTTATCCCTGACCTGTCTTGGTGGGCTCCTTGGTTTTCAGCTTTATCCCTGACCTGTCTGGTGAGCTCCTTGGTTTTCAGCTTTATCCCTGACCTGTCTGGTGATCTCCTTGGTTTTCAGCTTTATCCCTGACCTGTCTGGTGATCTCCTTGGTTTTCAGCTTTATCCCTGACCTGTCTGGTGATCTCCTTGGTTTTCAGCTTTATCCCTGACCTGTCTGGTGGGTTCCTTGGTTTTCAGCTTTATCCCTGACCTGTCTGGTGGGCTCCTTGGTTTTCAGCTTTATCCCTGACCTGTCTTGGTGGGCTCCTTGGTTTTCAGCTTTATCCCTGACCTGTCTTGGTGGGCTCCTTGGTTTTCAGCTTTATCCCTGACCTGTCTTGGTGGGCTCCTTGGTTTTCAACTTTATCCCTGACCTTTCTGGTGAGCTCCTTGGTTTTCATGATTCCGTTTGATCCCTAATGTTCTCCCACAAACCTCTGAGGCCTTCACAGAACAGTTGTAGTTATACTGAGAAGAAATCACACCCCGGTGGACGCAATGTACTAATGATGTGACTTCTGGGGGTGATTGGCCACTCAGGATTTTATGTGGGGTCTTCAGACTCCGGGGGCTGCATACAAACGCACGGCACAATTATCAGATTTATATTTTTACAACAATTAGAAAACCCTGTATAATTTCCTTTACAAGTCACAAATACTTGTTACTTAGTGTTGGTGTCTCATAAAATCCCAATAAAATACATGTAAATTTGTGGGTGTAACATGAAACAATGTGGAAAAGTTCACAGGGTGTGAAGACTTTCAAGGCACTGTATGTCAATCTACTCTCCTGTACTTGGGGAACTTATACTCCCAGCATGCCATGACAGTCAGTGTACCATCAGGCTGTGCTGGGTATTGTAGTTCTACCATCATTATACTGGCTGTCCCGACGTCGCCCCTGGTGGCCCCCGGCTACGATCTATAATCTCCAGCATCTTATTACGAGGCTGTAGGGTATAAAGTCGTCCATCCGTCTCCCTGCCCATTAAATCCTCATTTATGGCCCTCTACAGTCAACGCCTCCCCCTGTACACAGACACAGCAGACCCCCTTCGTAGACATTGATATTACGAGCAGAGGGGCCGTGCATTTATATTAGCGCCCACGCAGGAGGTCGGAGATGAGACACCGGGAAAGTCACTGGTCCTAAAGGTGTATTATTACCTGGATCTCTGGGGGCTGCCCGGCACCAAATGGGATGTAGACGTGGAGGTGGGCTCTGAACATGGGGGGTCCGGGTACTTCAGCTCTGAATAAGGGGTCAGTGGGATTCAGTAAACTCCAGGTAACAGCCGGGGGGGGGTCACTGTGGATTGTGGAGCTCTTGGCAAAGTGAGGGGTCCTGGCGGCCTGGATAATATAAAAGGACCCCGACCACATGGACCCCCAGCCTTGACATACAGCACATAAAGGGGTCCCACAGTGCACTCACCACAGGGGTCTTAGTCAATAAAAGGGCCCCAATATGGTCATTAAAGGGGTTACTCCAATCAGAGGGGCCCCTTCATACGGTGAATAAAGGGTCCTATCATCTGGATATCAGAGGGGTCCCGACACCGGGAGACATCTGGACCCTCTGATCCCGCCACCAGGGGCGACATCTGGACCCTCTGATCCCGGCACCAGGGGCGACATCTGGACCCTCTGACCCCGGCACTTTGGTGCAGCACAAACACCACTAACTTCAATGACATGACGACCACATGTTCCGGGGGCTCCGCACTGGCAGGGTCCCCTCAGCACACCAGGACCCCTTGGTTCACAGCACTAGGTGAGGGTCCTATCCCAGGACCCCTTTGCTCAGGTCATAAGTGTAGGAGGGGCCACCCATCATCCTCTGACCCTGCATGGATGACTGCGATCATCAGGTGAAATGGGGAGTGTGGGGGGGATAGATTACAAGAAGCCCCCGACTATTGTCATGTAGACCCCGGTAATGATAGAGAGGGGTCCTCCGATATATGACGCTTCCAGTAATGAACACACCTTGTAATAATAGAGGGGGTCCCGGTAATTGAGGGGTTTCTGTAATGACAGAAGGGGTCCCTATAATTACTACAGGGGGGTGGGGGATCTCAATAATAACACAGGGGGGTCTAGATATTTGATGCTCCAATAATAATAGAGGGGGGTCCCAGTGATGACACTGGGGTGGCGCCATTAAGAATAGAGGGGGTTTCCGGAAATTGACGCTACCGGTAATGACAGAAGGGGGGTCCCGGTGACTGACGCTCCCGGTAATAATACAAGGGGGTCCCGGTGATAATACAGGGGGGTCCCAGCGACTGATGCTCCCAGTAATAATACAAGGGGGTCCCGGTGATAATACAGGGGGGTCCCAGCGACTGATGCTCCCAGTAATAATACAGGAGGTCCCGGTGATAATACAGGGGGGTCCCAGTGACTGATGCTCCCGGTCATAATACAGGGGGGGTCCCAGCGACTGATGCTCCCGGTCATAATACAGGGGGTCCTGGTGATAATACAGGGGGGTCCCAGCGACAGATGCTCCCGGTGATAATACAGGGAGGTCCCAGCGACTGATGCTCCCGGTCATAATACAGGGGGTCCTGGTGATAATACAGGGGGGTCCCAGCGACTGATGCTCCCGGTCATAATACAGGGAGGTCCCAGCGACTGATGCTCCCGGTCATAATACAGGGGGTCCTGGTGATAATACAGGGGGGTCCCAGCGACTGATGCTCCCGGTCATAATACAGGGAGGACCCAGCGACTGATGCTCCCGGTCATAATACAGGGGGGTCCCGGTGATAATACAGGGGGGTCCCGGCAACTGATGCTCCCGATCATAATACAGGGGGGTCCCAGCGACTGATGCTCCCGGTCATAATACAGGGGGTCCCAGTGATAATACAGGGGGGTCCCAGCGACTGATGCTCCCGATCATAATACAGGGGGGTCCCAGCGACTGATTCTCCCGATCATAATACAGGGGGGTCCCAGCGACTGATGCTCCCGGTCATAATACAGGGGGGTCCCAGCGACTGATGCTCCCGGTCATAATACAGGGGGGTCCCAGCGACTGATGCTCCCGGTCATAATACAGGGGGGTCCCAGCGACTGATGCTCCCGGTCATAATACAGGGGGTCCCAGCGACTGATGCTCCCGGTCATAATACAGGGGGGTCCCGGCGACTGATGCTCCCGGTCATAATACAGGGAGGACCCAGCGACTGATGCTCCCGGTCATAATACAGGGGGGTCCCAGTGATAATACAGGGGGGTCCCAGCGACTGATGCTCCCGGTCATAATACAGGGGGGTCCCAGCGACTGATGCTCCCGGTCATAATACAGGGGGGTCCCAGCGACTGATGCTCCCGGTCATAATACAGGGGGGTCCCAGCGACTGATGCTCCCGGTCATAATACAGGGGGGTCCCAGCGACTGATGCTCCCGGTCATAATACAGGGGGGTCCCAGCGACTGATGCTCCCGGTCATAATACAGGGGGGTCCCAGCGACTGATGCTCCCGGTCATAATACAGGGGGGTCCCAGCGACTGATGCTCCCGGTCATAATACAGGGGGGTCCCAGCGACTGATGCTCCCGGTCATAATACAGGGGGTCCCAGTGATAATACAAGGGGGTCACAGCGACTGATGCTCCCGATCATAATACAGGGGGGTCCCAGCGACTGATGCTCCCGGTCATAATACAGGGGGGTCCCAGCGACTGATGCTCCCGGTCATAATACAGGGGGGTCCCAGCGACTGATGCTCCCGGTCATAATACAGGGGGGTCCCAGCGACTGATGCTCCCGGTCATAATACAGGGGGGTCCCAGCGACTGATGCTCCCGGTCATAATACAGGGGGGTCCCAGCGACTGATGCTCCCGGTCATAATACAGGGGGGTCCCAGCGACTGATGCTCCCGGTCATAATACAGGGGGGTCCCAGCGACTGATGCTCCCGGTCATAATACAGGGGGGTCCCAGCGACTGATGCTCCCGGTCATAATACAGGGGGGTCCCAGCGACTGATGCTCCCGGTCATAATACAGGGGGGTCCCAGCGACTGATGCTCCCGGTCATAATACAGGGGGTCCCGGTAATGACGCTCCCTACCTTTCAGGATCAGCTCCTCCGTGTCCTTGTCGAACCCCTCCCGGTGACATTTCCTCCACAGCCCGGACACGGTGGAGTTGAAGCGGCGGGTGCAGTGCGAGTCCCCGGCCAGGTAGTGTCGGGGAGCGGCCACCTCCCGGCTGCTCGGCCCCGGCTCCCCCGCTCTGGAGATGACCCGCAGCCCCCTCTGCAGCAGCTCTCCCCGGCTCCGGGACTGTCCGCCTCCCCGCAGCGGCAGCTGCTGCCCGGGGGTGTACATGTAGCCCGGGTCGTTCCGCTTTCCCCCCGGTTTCCTGCAGCGGTCCCGGTGTCTCCGGGCGTCGGTCTCGTACCAGTGATCGGTGCACAGAGCCACGGCCAGAAGAGCCAGAGCGGCCAGGGCGAGACACAGCCCGGCACCGGCCAGCAGCCTCATAGCGACACCGGGGATCACACCCCGGGCACCGGCCCCAGCATCAGCCCCGCCACCGACACTGCTCCGAGAGTGGAGGGAGAGAGAGGAGGCCGGGGAGGAGCCAGCAGCCCCGAACACTGGATACCGCATACACCGAGCCGTGTACACCTGCAGCCCCGAACCCTGGATACCGCATACACCTAGCCGTGTACACCTGCAGCCCCGAACCCTGGATACCGCATACACCGAGCCGTGTACACCTGCAGCCCCGAACCCTGGATACCGCATACACCGAGCCGTGTACACCTGCAGCCCCGAACCCTGGATACCGCATACACCGAGCCGTGTACACCTGCAGCCCCGAACACTGGATACCGCATACACCGAGCCGTGTACACCTGCAGCCCCGAACACTGGATACCGCATACACCGAGCCGTGTACACCTGCAGCCCCGAACCCTGGATACCGCATACACCGAGCCATATACACCTGCAGCCCCGAACCCTGGATACCGCATACACCGAGCCGTGTACACCTGCAGCCCCGAACACTGGATACCGCATACACCGAGCCGTGTACACCTGCAGCCCCGAACCCTGGATACCGCATACACCGAGCCGTGTACACCTGCAGCCCCGAACCCTGGATACCGCATACACCGAGCCGTGTACACCTGCAGCCCCGAACCCTGGATACCGCATACACCGAGCCGTGTACACCTGCAGCCCCGAACCCTGGATACCGCATACACCGAGCCGTGTACACCTGCAGCCCCGAACCCTGGATACCGCATACACCGAGCCGTGTACACCTGCAGCCCCGCACCCTGGATACCGCATACACCGAGTCGTGTACACCTGCAGCCCCGAACCCTGGATACCGCATACACCGAGCCGTGTACACCTGCAGCCCCGCACCCTGGATACCGCATACACCGAGCCGTGTACACCTGCAGCCCCGAACCCTGGATACCGCATACACCGAGCCGTGTACACCTGCAGCCCCAAACCCTGGATACCGCATACACCGAGCCATATACACCTGCAGCCCCGAACCCTGGATACCGCATACACCGAGCCGTGTACACCTGCAGCCCCGAACCCTGGATACCGCATACACCGAGCCGTGTACACCTGCAGCCCCGAACCATGGATACCGCATACACCGAGCCGTGTACACCTGCAGCCCCGAACCCTGGATACCGCATACACCGAGCCGTGTACACCTGCAGCCCCGAACCCTGGATACCGCATACACCGAGCCGTGTACACCTGCAGCCCCGCACCCTGGATACCGCATACACCGAGCCGTGTACACCTGCACCCCGAACCATGGATACCGCATACACCGAGCCGTGTACACCTGCACCCCGAACCATGGATACCGCATACACCGAGCCGTGTACACCTGCACCCCGAACCATGGATACCGCATACACCGAGCCGTGTACACCTGCAGCCCCGAACCATGGGTACAGCATACACCGAGCCGTGTACACCTGCAGCCCCGAACCCTGGATACCGCATACACCGAGCTGTGTACACCTGCAGCCCCGAACCCTGGATACCGTATACACCGAGCCGTGTACACCTGCAGCCCCGAACCATGGATACCGCATACACCGAGCCGTGTACACCTGCAGCCCCGAACCATGGGTACAGCATACACCGAGCCGTATACACCTGCAGCCCCGAGCCATGGATACCGCATACACCGAGCCGTGTACACCTGCAGCCCCGAACCCTGGATACCGTATACACCGAGCCGTGTACACCTGCAGCCCCGAACCCTGGATACCGCATACACCGAGCTGTGTACACCTGCAGCCCCGAACCCTGCATACCGCATACACCGAGCTGTGTACACCTGCACCCCGAACCATGGATACCGCATACACCGAGCCGTGTACACCTGCAGCCCGAACCCTGGATACCGCATACACCGAGCAGTGTACACCTGCACCCCGAACCATGGATACCGCATACACCGAGCCGTGTACACCTGCAGCCCCGATCCCTGGATACCGCATACACCGAGCCTTATACACCTGCAGCCCCGAACCCTGGATACCGCACACCGAGCCGTGTACACCTGCAGCCCGAACCCTGGATACCGCATACACCGAGCCGTGTACACCTGCAGCCCCGAACCCTGGATACCGCATACACCGAGCCGTATACACCTGCAGCCCGAACCCTGGATACCGCATACACCGAGCCGTGTACACCTGCAGCCCGAACCCTGGATACCGCATACACCGAGCCGTGTACACCTGCACCCCGAACCGTGTACCTCTGCACCCCGAACCCTGGATACCGCATACACCGAGCTGTGTACACCTGCACCCCGAACCATGGATACTGCATACACCGAGCCGTGTACACCTGCAGCCCGAACCCTGGATACCGCATACACCGAGCCGTGTACACCTGCACCCCCAACCGTGTACCTCTGCACCCCGAACCCTGGATACCGCATACACCGAGCTGTGTACACCTGCACCCCGAACCATGGATACCGCATACACCGAGCCGTGTACACCTGCACTCCGAACTATGGATAACGCATACACCGAGCCGTGTACACCTGCAGCCCCGAACCCTGGATACCGCATACACCGAGCCGTGTACACCTGCAGCCCCGAACCCTGGATACCGTATACACCGAGCCGTGTACACCTGCAGCCCCGAACCCTGGATACCGCATACACCGAGCCGTATACACCTGCACCCCGAACCCTGGATATCGCATACACCGAGCCATATACACCTGCAGCCCCGAACCCTGGATACAGCATACACCGAGCCGTGTACACCTGCAGCCCCGAACCCTGGATACCGCATACACCGAGCCGTGTACACCTGCAGCCCCGAACCATGGATACCGCATACACCGACCCGTGTACACCTGCAGCCCCGAACCCTGGATGCCGCATACACCCGAGCAGTGTACACCTGCACCCCGACACATGGATACCGCATACACCGAGCCGTGTACACCTGCAGCCCCGAACCCTGGATACCGCATACACCGAACCGTGTACACCTGCAGCCCCGAACCCTGGATACCGCATACACCGAGCCGTGTACACCTGCAGCCCCGAACCCTGGATACCGCATACACCGAGCCGTGTACACCTGCAGCCCCGAACCCTGGATACCGCATACACCGAGCCGTGTACACCTGCACCCCGAACCATGGATACCGCATACACCGAGCCGTGTACACCTGCAGCCCCGAACCATGGGTACAGCATACACCGAGCCGTGTACACCTGCAGCCCCGAACCCTGGATACCGCATACACCGAGCTGTGTACACCTGCAGCCCCGAACCCTGCATACCGCATACACCGAGCTGTGTACACCTGCACCCCGAACCATGGATACCGCATACACCGAGCCGTGTACACCTGCAGCCCCGATCCCTGCATACCGCATACACCGAGCAGTGTACACCTGCACCCCGAACCATGGATACCGCATACACCGAGCCGTGTACACCTGCAGCCCCGATCCCTGGATACCGCATACACCGGGCCTTATACACCTGCAGCCCCGAACCCTGGATACCGCATACACCGAGCCGTGTACACCTGCAGCCCGAACCCTGGATACCGCATACACCGAGCCGTGTACACCTGCAGCCCCGAACCCTGGATACCGCATACACCGAGCCGTATACACCTGCACCCCGAACCATGGATACCGCATACACCGAGCCGTGAACACCTGCAACCCGAACCATGGATACCGCATACACCGCGCCATGTACACCTGCAGCCCCGAACCATGGATACCGCGTACACCGAGCCGTGCACACCTGCACCCCGAACCATGGATACCGCGTACACCGAGCCGTGTACACCTGCAGCCCCGAACCATGGATACCGCATACACCGAGCCATGTACACCTGCACCCCCGACACATGGATACCGCATACACCGAGCCGTGTACACCTGCAGCCCCGAACCCTGGATACCGCATACACCGAGCCGTGTACACCTGCAGCCCCGAACCCAGGATACCGCATACACCGAGCCGTGTACACCTGCAGCCCCGAACCCTGGATGCCGCATACACCGAGCAGTGTACACCTGCACCCCGAACCATGGATACCGCATACACCGAGCCGTGTACACCTGCAGCCCCGAACCCTGGATACCGCATACACTGAGCCGTGAACACCTGCACCCCGAACCATGTACATCTGCACCCCGAACCCTGGATAGCGCATACACCGAGCCGAATACACCTGCACCCCGAACCCTGGATACCGTATACACCGAGCCGTATACACCTGCACCCCGAACCCTGGATACCGCATACACCGAGCCGAATACACCTGCACCCCGAACCCTGGATACCGCATACACCGAGCCGAATACACCTGCACCCCGAACCCTGGATACCGCATACACCGAGCCGTGTACACCTGCACCCCGAACCATGGATACTGCATACACCGAGCCGTATACACCTGCACCCCGAACCCTGGATACCGCATACACCGAGCCGTGTACACCTGCAGCCCCGAACCCTGGATACCGCATACACCGAGCCGTGTACACCTGCAGCCCCGAACCATGGATACCACATACACCGACCCGTGTACACCTGCAGCCCCGAACCCTGGATGCCGCATACACCGAGCAGTGTACACCTGCACCCCGACACATGGATACCGCATACACCGAGCCGTGTACACCTGCAGCCCCGAACCCAGGATACCGCATACACCGAGCCGTATACACCTGCAGCCCCGAACCCTGGCTACCGCATACACCGAGCAGTGTACACCTGCACCCCGAACCATGGATACCGCATACACCGAGCCGTGTACACCTGCAGCCCCGAACCCTGGATACCGCATACACCGAGCCGTATACACCTGCAGCCCCGAACCCTGGATACCGCATACACCGAGCCGTGTACACCTGCAGCCCCGAACCCTGGATACCGCATACACCGACCTGTGTACACCTGCAGCCCCAACCC
This sequence comes from Phyllobates terribilis, assembly GCF_046119375.1. Lineage (NCBI taxonomy): Eukaryota > Metazoa > Chordata > Amphibia > Anura > Dendrobatidae > Phyllobates > Phyllobates terribilis. The sequence goes on along the minus strand of NW_027362773.1, from coordinate 161,792,203 downwards.
TGGATACCGCATACACCGAGCCGTGTACACCTGCAGCCCCGAGCCATGGATACCGCATACACCGAGCCGTGTACACCTGCAGCCCCGAACCCTGGATACCGTATACACCGAGCCGTGTACACCTGCAGCCCCGAACCCTGGATACCGCATACACCGAGCTGTTTACACCTGCAGCCCCGAACCATGGATACCGCATACACCGAGCCGTGTACACCTGCAGCCCCGAACCCTGGATACCGCATACACCGAGCCGTATACACCTGCAGCCCCGAACCCTGGATACCGCATACACCGAGCAGTGTACACCTGCACCCCGACACATGGATACCGCATACACCGAGCCGTGTACACCTGCAGCCCCGAACCCTGGATACCGCATACACCGAGCCGTATACACCTGCAGCCCCGAACCCTGGATACCGCATACACCGAGCCGTGTACACCTGCAGCCCCGAACCCTGGATACCGCATACACCGAGCCATATACACCTGCAGCCACGAACCCTGGATACCGCATACACCGAGCCGTATACACCTGCACCCTGAACCCTGGATACCGCATACACCGAGCCATATACACCTGCAGCCCCGAACCCTGGATACCGCATACACCGAGCCGTGTACAGCTACAGACCCGAACCCTGGATACCGCATACACCGAGCCGTGTACACCTGCAGCCCCGAACCATGGATACCGCATACACCGACCCGTGTACACCTGCAGCTCCGAACCCTGGATACCGCATACACCGATCAGTGTACACCTGCACCCCGACACATGGATACCGCATACACCGAGCCATGTACACCTGCAGCCCTGAACCCTGGATACCGCATACACCGAGCCGTGTACACCTGCAGCCCCGAACCCTGGATACCGCACACACCGACCCGTGTACACCTGCACCCCGAACCCTGGATATCGCATACACCGAGCTGTATACACCTGCAGCCCCGAACCCTGGATACCGCATACACCGAGCCGTGTACACCTGCAGCCCCGAACCCTGGATACCGCATACACCGAGCCGTGTACACCTGCAGCCCCGAACCCTGGATACCGCATACACCGAGCCGTGTACACCTGCAGCCCCGAACCCTGGATACCGCACACACCGACCCGTGTACACCTGCACCCCGAACCCTGGATATCGCATACACCGACCCGTGTACACCTGCAGCCCGAACCCTGGATACCGCATACACCGAGCCGTGTACACCTGCAGCCTCGAACCCTGGATACCGCATACACCAAGCCGTGTACACCTGCAGCCCCGAACCCTGGATACCGCATACACCGAGCCGTGTACACCTGCAGCCCCGAACCCTGGATACCGCATACACTGAGCCGTGTACACCTGCAGCCCCGAACCCTGGATACCGCATACACCGAGCCGTGTACACCTGCAGCCCCGAACCCTGGATACCGCGTACACCGAGCCGTATACACCTGCAGCCCCGAACCCTGTATACCGCATACACCGAGCCGTGTACACCTGCAGCCCCGAACCCTGGATACCGCATACACTGAGCCGTGTACACCTGCAGCCCCGAACCCTGGATAACGCGTACACCGAGCCGTGTACACCTGCAGCCCCGAACCCTGGATACCGCGTACACCGAGCCGTATACACCTGCAGCCCCGAACCCTGTATACCGCATACACCGAGCCGTGTACACCTGCAGCCCCGACACATGGATACCGCATACACCGAGCCGTGTACACCTGCAGCCCCGAACCCTGGATACCGCATACACCGAGCCGTGTACACCTGCAGCCCCGAACCCTGGATACCGCATACACCGAGCCGTGTACACCTGCAGCCCCGAACCATGGATAACGCGTACACCGAGCCGTGTACACCTGCAGCCCCGAACCCTGGATACCGCATACACCGAGCCGTGTACACCTGCAGCCCCGAACCCTGGATACCGCATACACCGATCAGTGTACACCTGCACCCCGAACCCTGGATACCGCATACACCGAGCCGTGTACACCTGCACCCCGAACCATGGATACCGCATACACCGAGCCATGTACACCTGCAGCCCCGAACCCTGGATACCGCATACACCGAGCCGTGTACACCTGCAGCCCCGAACCCTGGATACCGCATGCATCCGAGCCGTATACACCTGCACCCCGACACATGGATACATCATTCAGTGTTCAGTATAAACCTCCATAGTTGGATGTCTCTGAATTGCTGCACTTCCATCTTTCTTACATTTTCTATCACTTTTGCTCCAGTATGTGACTGATAGGCCACGTTCACACGTTCAGTATTTGGTCAGTATTTTACATCAGTATTTGTAAGGTGAATTCTTGTTTCTTAGAGTTTTGAAGACTAAACTTTAGCTTTTGTTTCTAAGGCTAAGTGCCCACAATGCAGAAATGCTGCGGATTGTACATGCGGATTGTACATGCGGATTGTACATGTAGATTGTACATGCGGATTGTGCATGCGGATTGTGCATGCGGATTGTACATGCGGATTGTACATGTAGATTGTACATGCGGATTGTGCATGCGGATTGTGCATGCGGATTGTACATGCGGACTGTACATGCGGATTGTGCATGCGGATTGTACATGTGGACTGTACATGCCGATTGTACATGCGGACTGTACATGCGGATTGTGCATGCGGATTGTGCATGCGGATTGTACATGTGGATTGTACATGCGGACTGTACATGCGGATTGTACATGCGGATTGTACATGCGGATTGTACATGTGTTTTCCTGCTAGGGACATGCGGATTGTACATGTGGATTGTACATGCGGATTGTACATGTGGATTGTACATGTGGATTGTACATGCGGATTGTGCATGTGGATTGTACATGCGGATTGTACATGTGAATTGTGCATGTGGATTGTACATGCGGATTGTGCATGTGGATTGTGCATGTGGATTGTACATGCGGATTGTGCATGCGGATTGTACATGCGGATTGTACATGCGTATTGTACATGCGGATTGTACCTGTGGATTGTACATGCGGATTGTGCATGCGGATTGTACATGCTTATTGTACATGCGGATTGTACATGCGGATTGTACATGTGAATTGTGCATGTGGATTGTACATGCGGATTGTACATGCGGATTGTACCTGCGGATTGTACATGTGGATTGTACATGTGGATTGTACATGTGGATTGTACATGCGGATTGTGCATGCGGATTGTACATGCGGATTGTACATGCGGATTGTACATGTGGATTGTACATGCGGATTGTACATGCGGATTGTACATGTGGATTGTGCATGCGGATTGTACATGCGGATTGTGCATGTGGATTGTACATGTGGATTGTACATGCGGATTGTACATGTGGATTGTACATGCGGATTGTACATGCGGATTGTACATGTGGATTGTACATGTGGATTGTACATGCGGATTGTGCATGCGGATTGTACATGCGGATTGTACATGCGGATTGTACATGTGTTTTCCTGCTAGGGACATGCGGATTGTACATGTGGATTGTACATGCGGATTGTACATGTGGATTGTACATGTGGATTGTACATGCGGATTGTGCATGCGGATTGTACATGCGGATTGTACATGCGGATTGTACATGTGAATTGTGCATGTGGATTGTACATGCGGATTGTGCATGTGGATTGTGCATGTGGATTGTACATGCGGATTGTGCATGCGGATTGTACATGCGGATTGTACATGCGGATTGTACATGCGGATTGTACCTGCGGATTGTACCTGTGGATTGTACATGCGGATTGTGCATGCGGATTGTACATGCTTATTGTACATGCGGATTGTACATGCGGATTGTACATGTGAATTGTGCATGCGGATTGTACATGCGGATTGTACATGCGGATTGTACCTGCGGATTGTACATGTGGATTGTACATGTGGATTGTACATGCGGATTGTGCATGCGGATTGTACATGCGGATTGTACATGCGGATTGTACATGCGGATTGTACATGTGGATTGTGCATGTGGATTGTACATGCGGATTGTACATGCGGATTGTACATGCGGATTGTGCATGCGGATTGTACATGCGGATTGTACATGCGGATTGTACATGTGGATTGTGCATGTGGATTGTACATGCGGATTGTGCATGTGGATTGTACATGCGGATTGTACATGTGGATTGTGCATGCGGATTGTACATGCGGATTGTGCATGTGGATTGTACATGTGGATTGTACATGCGGATTGTACATGTGGATTGTACATGCGGATTGTACATGCGGATTGTACATGCGGATTGTACATGTGGATTGTACATGTGGATTGTACATGCGGATTGTGCATGCGGATTGTACATGTGGATTGTACCTGCGGATTGTACCTGTGGATTGTACATGTGGATTGTGCATGCGGATTGTACATGCGGATTGTCCATGCGTTTTTCCTGCCAGGGACAAGCGGATGTGAAGCGTTCTTCACTTGCATTTCCGCATGTGGGTTGACAAGAGATTTTAGCATCACTTGGAAAGTGCTTGACAACTTGGTCACACTATATAAATCCATGCAAACAGCAACCGGCATATATAGTGTGACCAAGTAATAGTTAAAAAAAAGAATGAAAGTGGTAAAAAAATAAAATATTAAGATTATTCTCACCTTCCGATGGCCCCCGGTCTTTTCTCCTCTGCGTCCGGTCTCTTGTACGGCTCGCGGTGGCGTGAAAGGACCTTTCATGATGTCATTTAGTCATGTGACAGGTCACACGATTGCCGGCGTCAGCGGTCATGTGACTAAATGACGTCATGGCAGGTCCTTTTAGACCATCGCGAGCCGCCCAACACACCGGACGCATCACTCATTTTTTATTTTAAATTCTTTTTTTCTTTTTTTTTTACAGTTTCTATGGTACCCGGGTCTGGATGAGTCTCCTCTTCTCCAGACTCGTGTACCATCCGCACATTGAATCGCTTCATATCCGTGTGTGCAGATGTAGTGATGCGGATATTAAGCGTTTCAATGCAAGTCAATGGCGGCGATTACGCTGCGTGTCCGCAAAATTAATGGACATGCTGCGTATTTTTCCGCAATGATAATCCGCAGCGGAAATTTCCGCAGCATGTGCACAGCACCTGCAGATTATCATTGGGGACCATGGGGCACATATTACCAAGCGTTTTTTAAGCGTTTTCACTGCGGAAATTCAGAGGCAAAAACGCTTGAAAAACGCATAGTGGGCACGCAGCCTTAGACTTTCCTTGGGGTGTACTCATTTTTGCAACATCTTCTTGAATTATCCCCTTAGTGACCAATAGACGTCTTTTTACTGAGCTGCCATATAAGAGACTAGCGTTCCCCGACAGGTGACAATCCTGTAACTGTCACCTGTACATTATAGCTCAGTGTTGGCACCGACCATGGATGTTTAACCCATTAGATTCTGCCGTCAATAGTGACTACAGAATCTAAATAGTTAACAGAGTGTGGGGTCTTCCTCTTTAACCTCATCGGCACCCTGAGATCTTGATTGTGTGGTCCTGATGTAGAGTCTTCCGGCTATAGCGACCTGTACAGAAGTTATCAAAATTTAGGTGGTAAAAATAAACTTTTTTCCTTCTTGTCACGCCACTTTCCATTACTTCCTGAAAAGAACCAGAAGGGTTAATGAACCACCCGAAAGCAATTTTATATACGTTGAGGGGTGCAGTTTTTAATATGGTATGACTTTTGGGTGGTTTCCAACATATAGGACCTCCAAAGTCACTTCAAAACTGAACAGGTCCCTATAAAAATAAGTTTTGTAAATTTCCTTGAAAAAAAAATGAGAAATGACTGCTACATTTTTAAAACCTTCTAAAATGCCAACAAAATAAAAGAACACTTTACAAATGGCTCTGATGTAAAGCCGACACGAGAGAAGTGTTATTCATTAATGGTTTTGTGTGGTCTGAATATTGGGATTAAATGAGATTTTTTTTATAAACAAACGCAAAACTTATCAACCTAAATTTGCCGTTTTTATAAAGTATCGTGTGTCACAAAAAAACTGTCTCAAAATCAAATATGTTGAAGCGTTGCTGAATTATTACTACATAAAGTGACATGGGTCAGATTTAAAAAAAAATGGTCAGGTCACTATGGGGTTAATTTGTTAGGAAAATTACTATTTTTGGTGCAAAATAACAAATCTTGCTTGCAATCAATGGTTTTCAGGAGTATTGTCTCCCAAGGAGAATGTGGATTCTGAGGGGAAGCTATAGGTTTTCTGACAAATCTGTCGGGGGGTGTACTCATTTATGTATAGTGTGCTGTGTACAACTCACAGCCCTGACACATGAATATATTATATCTATATACTGTGTGTACTGCACTATGTGGATACACTATATATACCGGTATATAGAGAGACAGAAATAATAAAGTTCCCACAATGAGTTTTTGGTGAAGTTTTGAGGCTGCAGATTTTCACTGTGCGTAAATACACAACGTCTTAGGGCCTGTGCACACGTTGCAGATTTATCACAAAACCTGAATGGTTTCCTGATGCCAAGTGAATGAGAATCCTGAGGTCTCGTTCACACTTTGCTAATTTGTGACTTGCAGATTTGGTGCAGATTTAAATCTACAGCGTGAATTTTTTTCAGCGTTTTTGCTGTATATTTCACCCATAAGGCTATGTTCACACGTTGCGTTTTTGCTGATTTTTTTTTTTTTCGGCTGGTAAAACCTGCTCTCTTGGCAGTAAAGAAGCAACGTCAAAAAAGCAGGTTTTGATGAGTTTTTGGTGCGTTTTCGTCATGTACATTTGTCTCTTGTGCATGCTGATAAAGTTTAGTGAATGAAAAAAATCACCCGATTCAACTTCATCAGACACTTTGCTGATGCTGTAAAACACAGCTGAAAATTTGCATAAAAAAAAAAACGCTGCAAAAACGCAACGTGTGAATATGGCCTAAATGAGTGGGGAAAAATCTGCACCAAAAACTCTGCAGTAAAAAACACAGCAAAAATGCACGTATTATACACTGTGTTTTTCCTGCCAAGAGATGCAGAAATGATGCAGAAATTTCTGCACCAAATAACGTGCGCACAGCAAAGTGGTTGGGTTTACAGAGCTCTCGTGGAAACTGGGCGTTGTTTTTTTTTTTACGCAGCATAAACTGAGCTGCGGTGCGTGACGTAAATCTACAAGATGTCAATTTCTGTTGCTGGTACGCTGAGTTTTATGTGCAGATTTTTTCCATTAGATATGCAGGTAAAAAATGCACTAAAAAACGCACTAAAAAACGCACTAAAAAAACGCTCTAAAAACGCAAGTAATCTAATTTAGCTAAGGCTTTGTTCCCACGATGACCTTTTGGTGAGTTTTTGACGCTGCAGAATTTCTGGACCATTTCTGCGCCTATTATTAATATTCGGCGACTTGCGTTTTTGTACATATATTTCTATCGTGATTTTTGCGCTGCAGTTTTTGCCTCTTTTTGGTGTTTCATGCTTTAAATAAAGTTCCTTTTTTTTTTTTTTTTTTTATAATTCCTGGTATTTGGCTTTGACAAAACTTTATTGACATACTTAATTCCGGACTACATACGCTTTTGTCACAGAAACGCACTAAAAACACACGTGCGTTTTTTACCTGTGGAATTTCCACACCTAATGCAAGTCTATGGAAAAATTCTGCACAGAAAACTCAGCACCCGCAAGAGAAATTTGACAAGTTGCGGATTTGAAACCTGCACCGCAGCTCAGTTTGTGCTGTGTAAAAAAAGAAGCAGCAAAAACACACAGCATAAAAAAATGCACCAAAAACTCACTGTGTGAACGTAGCCTAAGGGGTAGAAAATCGCATGTAATCCACATATGACTGTATTATTAATAAAGTTTTATCAAAGCCAAATTCTAGGAAGTATTAAAAGTAAAGCGACTTAATTTAAAGTCTGACACCAAAAAGAGAGAAAAACCGCGGCGTAAAAAGTGAGAAAAATGCAAGTAACCAAATATTTACCCATCCGAAAATCATTTTACTTTTTTTTTCCCCACACCTGTATGAAATGTTGTATATACTGTTCTGTGTATACATTGGAGATTATATATATATATATATATATATATATATATATATATATATATATAATCTCTATCCAGTGTATATATTATATATATATATATATATATATATATATATATATATATATACTGTATATTATCCTTTATACGCTGTATATGTGATTACAGAGTGATACAGGCACACACTATATATGTATACTGTATATACATATATACTGTACTGGGGGAGGCTCGTCGCTGTATTCGCCCATTATATATATAGATATAATAATAACAAATATAATATTTATAAATAAATCTCATCTATAGTAAATATTTACTGACATAACACCTGACAGATGAGTTATACGACCATGCATATGGCTGTATACAGTCCGTGTGCTATATATATATATATACAGTGTCTATATATATATATATATATATATATATATATATATATACACACACACACACACACATCAGTACTGTCCGGCCCACAGGCATATATATATATATATATATATATATATATATATATATATATATATATATATATATGCCTGTGGGCCGGACAGTACTGATGTGTGTGTGTTTGTATATATATATATATATATATATATATATATGTGTATATGTATACATGTCCCGGCCTCCCCTGATCTATGGTGGCTATACAGACCTATATTAACCCTGTAGTGCCTGCGCTTTTGCTCACAATTCACACGTTCTTTTCTTTCCTGTTTTCTCCTCCCCTCCCCAAAAAATAATTCAGATTTATGATTAAACAGGAAAATGTCTGGGGGAGGGGGTCAGTCTGCATCCGTCCCACCACCACCCCCATCATGCGGTGCATTAGTCCCCACATAGAGGCGGAGGAGATGCGAGAGTGCCATCTGTCCCCATAACTGAGCCCAGGAACGTGGGGGAGGGGAGCCGGTTGGTGACACAATGACAGCGCATGGCGGTGTTTTTCAGCTGCCTGTCAGTCATGGAGATGTGCTCTGGGTGTTGTGTCTATGGATTGTCACGTTGTGACAGGCCTCCAGTCTATTCGGAGGTTCCCTTTATTTAACCACTTCAGTCCCTGCCCGGCCGGGCGTGCGGTGCGAGCGTCTGCGGAGATGACGGCTTTCTGTGCCAAGTTACGGGTGACGTAATGCTGGCACACACGGCGTACATGACACAAAGGGGCCGAGAAAGACGGAGGGTCCAGCGTGCGCCATGTATTACCCGAATCAGGGGGCGGCAGCGGGCACCGACCTGCGGGTTTATTTATGTTTTTCTCATTTTTCTCTTTTCGTGCCAGATATTCAGGTTGCTTTGGTCGCTGTGGAAACTGAGCCTGAGATAGAGGAATATAAAGCGATGAAGGGATAAGGACGCCGCGGGCTGCTTCGTGAATGGAGGAATTCGGGACGTCGTCGTCCCTTTGTGTCGCCGGATTAATAATTACGCACTCGCTTTTTGCATAGAAAATATCATTATGTGGATCATAATGTAAAGAGCCAGGACCGAGGCGGCGGTGTAATGGATTCCAGCGTACTAGATTAGGCCCAGTACCGCGCTCATTACCGATTTCATGCCATAATGCCGCCTGAGATGGACGCGGGTCCTCAGTCCATTATGTAGGCCCAGGTCACCGCGATATAACATGTCGCTTTAGGAGAGGATGCGCCGTGTCTTCCGTTATCTTCACGCAGCGGACTGCGGCACCATGCCTTGATACGAGCCTGCTACAGCGTAGTACAACCGCCATGTAGGGCTGAGCCGTAATATGGATCCATAGACATCTATGGGAGCCCGACTCTACCCCTACCGCCATTGTATGGTGCTTTGTGTGTTACGGAGGCGTGGAGCTGCCCCCCTCCCAAACAAGAATCCCTTCCTGTATACAGCTGTGTATACATCATATATAAACATATACCGCACATAAATAATTGTGCTATATGATGTCCACAAATAATACTGCCATATTCTGTACACAAATATATAGTTATTGAATATTTCCACTATGACGGGACTAAATATTATCACCTTACAGTGATAGCGAATCACCGCCATACTGTTACTGAACATAAAGCACTATACAAAACTAATACTACCAATGATACCGCTATACAAGGCCCAAGTAATTCCCCCACACCATGACCACTACATAGTAACTCCATACAATGACTAACTATTCCTTCCATACCGATACTGAAACCTGTATACAAGGCCTAAATAATACCGCCATACCATGGCTACTAGAGTAACTCATAATTTTACTACAAATACAGTCATTAAATGTAACCTCCATACTGTTACTGACCAAAATGGAGTTTATCAAGACCAACATTACCACGGATAGCATTATATGAGGCCCAATAATATCATCCTACCATGACCACTATACTATTATACTCAACAATTGCACCCTACCATGACCACTATAATATTACCACCCAACAATACCGCCCTACCATGACCACTATAATATTACCACCCAACAATACCGCCCTACCATGACCACTATACTATTATACTCAACAATACCGCCCTACCATGACCACTATACTATTACACCCAATAATACCGCCATACCATGACCACTATACTATTTCATCCAACAATACCGCCCCACCATGACCACTATAATATTACCACCCAACAATACCACCCTACCATTACCACTATACTATTATACTCAACAATACCGCCCTACCATGACCACTATACTATTACACCCAATAATACCGCCCCACAATGACCAATATGCTATTACACCCAATAATACCGCCCTAGCATGACCAATATGCTATTACACCCAATAATACCGCCCTACCATGACCACTATACTGTTACACCCAATAATACCGCCATACCATAACCACTATACTATTACACCCAATAATACCGTCCTACCATGACCAATATGCTATTACACCCAATAATACCGCCCTACCATGACCAGTATACTATTACACCCAATAATACCACCCTACCATTACCACTATACTATTATACTGAACAATACCGCCCTACCATGACCACTATACTATTACACCCAATAATACCGCCCCACAATGACCAATATGCTATTACACCCAATAATACCGCCCTACCATGACCACTATACTATTACACCCAATAATACCGCCCTACCATGACCACTATACTATTACACCCAATAATACCGCCCTACCATGACCACTATACTATTACACCCAATAATACCGCCATACCATGACCACTATACTATTACCACCCAATAATACCGCCATACCATGACCACTATACTATTACACCCAATAATACCGCCCTACCATGACCATTATACTATTACCACCCAATAATACCGCCCTACCATGACCAATATACTATTACACCCAATAATACCGCCCTACCATGACCACTATACTATTACACCCAATAATACCGCCCTACCATGACCACTATACTATTACACCCAATAATACCGCCCTACCATGACCAATATGCTATTACACCCAATAATACCGCCCTACCATGACCACTATACTATTACACCCAATAATACCACCCCACCATGACCAATATACTATTACACCCAATAATACCGCCATACCATGACCACTATACTATTACACCCAATAATACCGCCCTACCATGACCACTATACTATTACACCCAATAATACCGCCATACCATGACCACTATACTATTACACCCAATAATACCACCCTACCATGACCACTATACTATTACACCCAATAATACCGCCCCACAATGACCAATATGCTATTACACCCAATAATACCGCCCTACCATGACCACTATACTATTACACCCAATAATACCGCCCTACCATGACCACTATACTATTACACCCAATAATACCGCCCTGCCATGACCACTATACTATTACACCCAATAATACCGCCCTACCATGACCACTATACTATTACACCCAATAATACCGCCCTACCATGACCACTATACTATTACACCCAATAATACCGCCATCCCATGACCACTATACTATTACACCCAATAATACCACCCCACCATGACCAATATACTATTACACCCAATAATACCGCCATACCATGACCACTATACTATTACACCCAATAATACCGCCCTACCATGACCACTATACTATTACACCCAATAATACCGCCATACCATGACCACTATACTATTACACCCAATAATACCACCCCACCATGACCAATATACTATTACACCCAATAATACCACCCCACCATGACCAATATACTATTACACCCAATAATACCGCCCTACCATGACCACTATACTATTACCACCCAATAATACCGCCATACCATGACCACTATACTATTACACCCAATAATACCGCCCTACCATGACCACTATACTATTACCACCCAATAATACCGCCCTACCATGACCAATATGCTATTACCACCCAATAATACCGCCATACCATGACCACTATACTATTACACCCAATAATACCGCCCTACCATGACCACTATACTATTACCACCCAATAATACCGCCCTACCATGACCACTATACTATTACCACCCAATAATACCGCCATACCATGACCACTATACTATTACACCCAATAATACCGCCCTACCATGACCACTATACTATTACACCCAATAATACCGCCCTACCATGACCACTATACTATTACACCCAATAATACCGCCCTACCATGACCACTATACTATTACACCCAATAATACCGCCCTACCATGACCACTATACTATTACACCCAATAATACCGCCCTACCATGACCACTATACTATTACACCCAATAATACCACCCCACCATGACCAATATACTATTACACCCAATAATACCGCCATACCATGACCACTATACTATTACACCCAATAATACCGCCCTACCATGACCACTATACTATTACACCCAATAATACCGCCCTACCATGACCACTATACTATTACACCCAATAATACTGCCCTACCATGACCACTATACTATTACACCCAATAATACCACCCCACCATGACCAATATACTATTACACCCAATAATACCGCCATACCATGACCACTATACTATTACCACCCAATAATACCGCCCTACCATGACCACTATACTATTACCACCCAATAATACTGTCATACCATGACCACTATACTATTACACCCAATAATACCGCCCTACCATGACCACTATACTATTACACCCAATAATACCGCCCTACCATGACCACTATACTATTACACCCAATAATACCGCCATACCATGACCACTATACTATTACACCCAATAATACCGCCCTACCATGACCACTATACTATTACCACCCAATAATACCGCCCTACCATGACCACTATACTATTACCACCCAATAATACCGCCCTACCATGACCACTATACTATTACACCCAATAATACCGCCCTACCATGACCACTATACTATTACCACCCAATAATACCGCCATACCATGACCACTATACTATTACACCCAATAATACCGCCATACCATGACCACTATACTATTACACCCAATAATACCGCCATACCATGACCAATATACTATTACACCCAATAATACCGCCATACCATGACCACTATACTATTACCACCCAATAATACCGCCATACCATGACCACTATACTATTACACCCAATAATACCACCATACCATGACCACTATACTATTACCACCCAATAATACCACCATACCATGACCACTATACTATTACACCCAATAATACCGCCATACCATGACCACTATACTATTACACCCAATAATACCACCATACCATGACCACTATACTATTACCACCCAATAATACCGCCATACCATGACCACTATACTATTACCACCCAATAATACCACCATACCATGACCACTATACTATTACCACCCAATAATACCGCCATACCATGACCACTATACTATTACCACCCAATAATACCGCCATACCATGACCAATATACTATTACACCCAATAATACCGCCATACCATGACCACTATACTATTACCACCCAATAATACCGCCATACCATGACCACTATACTATTACACCCAATAATACCACCATACCATGACCACTATACTATTACCACCCAATAATACCACCATACCATGACCACTATACTATTACACCCAATAATACCGCCATACCATGACCACTATACTATTACACCCAATAATACCACCATACCATGACCACTATACTATTACACCCAATAATACCACCATACCATGACCACTATACTATTACCACCCAATAATACCACCATACCATGACCACTATACTATTACACCCAATAATACCGCCATACCATGACCACTATACTATTACACCCAATAATACCACCATACCATGACCACTATACTATTACCACCCAATAATACCGCCATACCATGACCACTATACTATTACCACCCAATAATACCACCATACCATGACCACTATACTATTACCACCCAATAATACCGCCATACCATGACCACTATACTATTACCACCCAATAATACCGCCATACCATGACCAATATACTATTACACCCAATAATACCGCCATACCATGACCACTATACTATTACCACCCAATAATACCGCCATACCATGACCACTATACTATTACACCCAATAATACCACCATACCATGACCACTATACTATTACCACCCAATAATACCACCATACCATGACCACTATACTATTACACCCAATAATACCGCCATACCATGACCACTATACTATTACACCCAATAATACCACCATACCATGACCACTATACTATTACCACCCAATAATACCGCCATACCATGACCACTATACTATTACCACCCAATAATACCACCATACCATGACCACTATACTATTACCACCCAATAATACCGCCATACCATGACCACTATACTATTACCACCCAATAATACCGCCATACCATGACCACTATACTATTACCACCCAATAATACCGCCATACCATGACCACTATACTATACCACATGACATACCACAGTAGACAAACACTGGCGAGGAGCACCGGAGCGGCGGGGCTGAAACAATGGGGAATTTATTAGGGGAGTAATGGGTCACTGATTATTTTACAGCATTTATCCTCCTGTCCCAATTTTTTTAAATATTGGAAAACCCCTTTAAGGACGGCTCGCCCCATGGCCATGAGAAAGGCCGATCAGGTCAAACAGCGAAGAAAAAGCAGGAACAAGAGGAGGGCGAGCCAGCGGGAAACCGGCATCCGAAATTCAGAGTGACCAGAAGTATAAAGGAGGCTCATCACCAAGAAGAGCAACAATGGACTCAATGGGGCGGCCGAGCGACCACCTCTGCATTCAATCAGGACCCCTGTTCTGGTGCCTAATGATAAGGGGGCGCATGAGACATATTCTAATTAGTGGAAACTTCTAGCCCAGTTGGGGTCTCGTCCACTATCCCTCGTCTGAACGGAGCGACAGTGCAGACAACCGACCGCTGCGCCATTCATTCTCTATGTACTTCGCTGTCTACGGCCGTCCCCTGTAGAGAATGAGTGGTGCAGTGGTCGCGCCATTCAAGAACGGGAGAGAAGACCCCGCTGATATGAAAGGGTTCGCTAACCCTGTGGATAGGGGCTAACGTTTTCTTTCTGGAATGTCTCCGTAAGGTTTGGCTGCAAGTCGCTGCTGCATGGCGGCATAATGAAGGTGCCGCATTGTAACCAGCAAACTCCTGCAACAACCAAGTCACAAAAAAGCCAAATGACTCCAACTTTTTACCATTTGCTAGTCGCGGTGACGGCACATCGCAGGCTGCACTGTGACTTTTCACCTGCACTATGCTGCGAAGAAGCAACCCGTGTCACAGTCCTAGTCTTTGGCAATATTCACACAGAGGTTTTTCCTTCCTTGCAGCCTTTTGATTGGACAGTGTCCAGTTTGGAGAGGTTTCATTCTGGAAAAAAAGAAAGTGACATGTACTTTTATTCCACCGAGCAGTTTTCAAAACCTGTTCAGAAAAATCTGCAAAAAAAATAGCTCAAAGTGGATTTCCCAAAAGAAATGAAAAGGAAAAGTTTTCCGAGAGTTTTGGAAGAGGATTTTGGAGCAGATGTGTTCCAGAAACTCCTTTTAAAAGACTCTGTGTGAACACTGTCAAAGTGTGTCTTCAAGGCTGTGTCCACATGTAACTTCTTGAGGAGTGTTTCTAGAGCGGTTCCATTAAAAAGAAAACTTATTGGAAAACTTTTTCTACTGATTTGTATGGTGAATGCACTTTCCTGTTCATATGAGGGGTTTTTTTTTCCCTGGAGAAGTTTTGAAATAAGTTTGGCGGGAAAAAAAAGTTCACGTCTTTTCTTCGAAGAGGCTTTGCTCCAAAATAGGCGCTGTCCAATCAGACGGCTGCAAAGAATATTTAAGGAAAAACCTTCACCAAGTGAAAACCCCTCCCCCCCCAAAAAAAGGAGCATTTTCTGCTTGAAAAACTCATCATTTTTGGACACGTCAAAAAAATCTCCGTGCAGAGTCTTAAATCTTGACTTCTCTGATAAAGATGATACCTGAGAAAGCCGGGTAATGACCCGCACCCCGCGCTCACGTAGATGGCTCCTCTCCTGCCTGTCCGTGCGGGGATACGTCCCCTCTTCTGGACAGATGGAGCCCCCCTGACAGCAGCTGGGATTCCCTGGGCCTCATTACAAGGTAATCAGGCTGAATTAGTCTCCTGGGGGCGCAGCATTCAGATGGGGGGACGCTGCTCTACCAGGTCTGTCGTTACAAAGCCGAAGACAAGAAATCAGATCTGTCGTATTTATGAGCAGCTGCGAAGTGTTTAATCCAGAAATGATTGGGAAGAGCTTCATTCCTTCCTGCGTGACATTTACAGCCGCGGACAGACAGTCCCCAGACAATGAGGGAACAAACAGCGGCCACTAAAATGTCGCACAGCAGAGCCGGATTTGTCATTAACTTTGTTATGTGGCTGTCAGGGAATGCTGGGAGTTGTAGTTTCATAGGTTGCAGACCACTGGATCGTAGACTACAAATGATAATGACGGATCCCTAGTGATCACAAATACCAGATCAATTGTACATTGGGAAGTAGGAGCCGTAACCCCCAGAGACACGTGGCAGCCCCCCAGAACCGACATGTAAGTATGTGGAGAAAGCCGTATTGGCCGAATGACATCATCATCATTATTATTCAGGTTTTTCATTCAGTCCCAATGTACAACGTCCGACCACCTCATAATATTATTGAGAAGTGGAAGGAACTGCAGCAACTTAGCCACAAAGTGGAGACCCCGTAACGTTACAGAGCAGGGGGCTGAGTGCTGAGGTGCAGAAAAGTCACCAATTCTCGGCTGATCCCAAACCTCCACTGGTATTAACATCAGTAGAAATACTGCCCCCCGCTGGGAGTTCAAGGCCGAGCAGCTGCCTGCAGCCGTACATCACCAAGCACAATGCTGTGCCTCAGATGGAGTGGTGTAAAGCCGCCACCACTGGACTCTGGAGGAGACGTGTCCTGTGCAGTGACGGATCGCACTTCTCTATCTGCGTCTGATGGAGGAGTCTGGGTTTGTTGATTCCAGGAGGACGTTACCCCCTGACTGCATTGTGCCTCTGTACAGATGATGGAGGAGGATAATGCTATGGGCTGTTATCAGGGGGCAGCCGCAGACCCTCAGCTCCAGTGATGGGAAATCTTCATCTTCAGCACAAGTCATTGTGGACAATTGCAGTGTGGCCCCCTGATGTGCATTGGTGCCACAGAACCCAGAAGGGTGCATGGATGGACTTCTCCACAAGAGGCCCTCACACATTAACACGCATTCACACACCTCCACCCTACCACCTTAGACCAGCAGAGGGAGCCCGTCAGGGATATATATAGGGAGAGTGGACCCAGGCAGCTGAGATTAGTTCCTGCTTAGACACAGAGAGGGATGGAGCTCAGAGTTGAGCAGAGAGCGTGCTGACGCTCAGAGAGCAGTGAAGAGGCAGCGAGCTGGCTGCTGTGCTTAGGTGAGCCAAGGCCTACAGCACGTGTGAAGGCCTAGTGAGGGCCTTGAGTGGACCGAAGGCGAGAGGAGAAAGAAGTAGCAAGGGAGCAGAAGAGCATATCAGGCTCACACCGATATATATACCGGACACCGGGTCCGCGCCTACAGGGACATTTATACTCAGTAGGAACCACCGGAACCCCTGGAGGACTACAGGTCCCAGGATCACCAAATGCTGGCTACAGTACCAGGGCTAGGAGTCACGGAGGTCCCAGCGTCCAGGGAGAGTGATCTCCAAAGAGAAGGCCCTACCACCAGGTCAGCAGGTGCTAAGAGAGACAGTAACCAAGCTAGGCCTAGCTCCAGGCAGGCCAGAAGCTTAGGGAAGAAAGCAACGGATCAGGAGGCCCTATACCCGCTCACTGGGGGAGTCTAAAAGTGCGCCCTTCACCTGGAGTACCCTGGACCGTGCCTGCAGCATCACCAGTAAAGGTACTAAAGCTTACCCCCGTGTGAGTGCCAGTCTTTCCTCCGGGACCGTCCTGCCGTCTCTCCCCTGCACCACCATCCATTACACCCCACGCTGCCCTGGAGCTAGCTCTACCTGTGGAGAGCCACACCATCCCTGCTGCCGTAACACCAGCTCCAGAGGACTGCTCCGCAGCGGCGGCACCCCTTAGCCGCATTCCACAGGTGGCGTCACGAACTGTCCAAATCCCCCATACCTATCCCCTTTTCACTGACCGCCCTGGGTCACGGACCGGGCCAGCCACCGTGATATCCCCCAGCAACCAGAGGCCCAGCTGCCGAGTACCCCACGGCCCAGGGGGCGCTCCAGCCTTGGCGTCACGATCAGGATTGCGTGCCTGTTGCCACCGGGTACTGTGCGCCTTTATTGAACTGAACTGTGTGTTAAACTGCAGTGAGGATCGCCGCTATTATCGCGCTGCAGCGCGGGAAGAAGAGGAGCGTAACTGCGGGAACCTGGGAGGCGTAATTGCTAAAGCGCGCGAAGCCTAAGACACTCCCCGCCCCGGACGTCGAACCAGGAAGCGTCAGGTCCTGGAAGGAGCCAGAGGACGCTCTGACGTCAGACGCGAGCGACGCAAGGTCCTGGAAGAAGACCATCGCCCGCGGAGCTGCGGCCTACCTGGTAAAGAAAGTGAAGAAGGTAGGCTCCGGTTCGCTAGGGGGGCGCAACAATGGCCGACGACCAGCAAGCCGCCGGAGCACCGGTTAACACTCCTGATGCTCAACCTGTGCCCGGCGCTGCACAGGCCGGAGCGGCCGCTCCACCAGCAGGGGTCATGACCCCGTTATTACCTATGGCCCTGCCGTATATCCCTGGAGCGAAGTGGCTCCCCCAGTATAACGGCAGACCGGACACCCTGTCCGGATTCAAGAGGGGAATATGCGGTGTGCTAGATATGTATTCTTTGACTGGCAAACAGAGAGCTGCTGTCGTGTTGGGACAATTGACTGGTGCCGCAGAGCGGGAAGTTGAAACCTGGCCAGCCGCAGACCAGGAATCGGTATCCATCATCTTTAAGAGACTGCAAACTGTGTTTGAAAACCGCACTGAGACAGATCTCTGGATGAGGTTCTACCATTGTGTCCAGAAACCTGAGGACAGTATCCGGGACTACGCCTGGCGCTTACAGGAAGCCCTGCGGGCCCTGAAACAGGTTAGTCCAGCCAGCAAATAAGAAAATAAAATGCTGACGGAACAGTTCATCCAGGGGTTGAGGTCCCAAGAAGAGAGCAGAACTGTACGGTGGTGGGCCCTAGATCATCCAGATGTCACCTTTGACACCCTTAAGGACATGGCTATAAAGGGTCTGCAACCCCTGGAAACATCAGATACTGCTATTCAGCGTTACCAGGGTGGGGCCACCCCAGAGCCTGCTGCACCCACTGCTCCTTCATTAACGGCTGAAACAAAGATGCAAACAGTGCCTCCTAGCGAGCTGGACAGCCTACGCCCTGAAGTGCGCCAGTTAAGTAAAACCCTGGCCACTGTCCTGAGCACCCTGCAGCTACAGGAGGAGCCTGAGCCGGAAGGAAGGATTCTACTGGCCGACAGCCCTGAGGATGTCCCCTGGATGAGAAGGAGGACAACGCCACCCCGTAGGAGGACAACGCCGCCCCGTAGGAGGACAACGCCGCCCCGGAGGAGGACAACGCCACCCCGTGGGAGGACCAACGACCAACGTCGCCCTCCAGGAGAATTCATCTGCTACCGCTGCCAGAAGGCAGGCCACACAGTGCGGAACTGTCCTTTAAATGAGCAAACCCTGGGGCCGAGGGCCAACACCCAGGAGTAAATCAAGCAGGCCCATCAAACTGGTACCATCGGTTCGTGGGAGGAGGACCTTTCCTGTCCATTGTGCTGGACGGCATCGCGACACCTGCATTACTGGACACAGGATCTCAGGTAACCATCATGCCTGATGTCCTCTACAAGAGGTTCTGGTCCATAGACGAACTTCACCCACCAGATCCAAATCTTTCCGTGTATGCCTCCAATGGCCTTCCCCTTAACCTAGTCGGGGTTAAGGATGTGGCAGTAAAGGTGGGAAGAGTGAAACTGAAGGACCAGGGACTAATTGTAGTGGAGTCTAATCCTGGTGATACAGACTTGTATATGGTACTTGGCACAAATATTGTCGGTAACTGTTTGGGAGAAGTGTTGTTTTTGCTCCAACAGATAGCCGACACTGCCAAACCAGGGCAGAGAAGGGCGCTGCAGAAAGAGATCCGAGCCCTTATGTACCAGCAACAGGTAAAGCTAACAGGCGGTGAAATTGGTAATGTAAGGGTGACAGACCCGGTACCCATTGTGATTCCCCCGATGAGTGTGTGACACCCCAGGGGTCTGGTTGCCACAGTAATAGAGATATTATGTCTGAGAGCAAGTGGGAGGTTTCTCTGGTCAGGAGCCCTAAGCATGCAACACGGCCCACCCAGACCTGTGAGGGGAGGAATCTGCCCTTATAAACTGGGTCTGGGGCGGGATTAGTGAGTGAAGACTGAGACAGAGCCTGCAGAACAAGCAGAGCAGTCAGAGCCTGGAGAGGGAAAGTGACAACAGGAGCTCTATAGGAGCAGGAGCGAGTGCCAGAGGCTGGAAGCTAGAGAGCTCGCCTTGGCTGAAGACACTAATACCGGACACGGAGTCCGAGGCTGTGGGGACATCCAGGTCCAGCAGCAGAATCCAACCGGCAGGGGATTCCATGTCCTCTGGCCTTAGAAACCCGAAGGCACGGTCACAAGCAAGGGACCAGCACCGCCATCGTGAAGCGAAGGCTAACGGAAGGCCCCAAGTCACCGGCCATACGGGTGAGCACCACACGGTATACTCAGGGACGTGGGCTACTTCTACCCGCATAGAGCAAGGTAGCCAGGAAAGAGTGCAGATAGTCGGGGAGGCCTACAACTCCACCTGGCCAGGGGAGATCCTGCTTGCTCACAGACTGACCAGGCCCCAATCGCTAACCAGTACTCCTGGGAGGGTCTGCTTTATACCATCAGTAAAGGCCCTGAACTGCACCACACGTCTCTGTGATTCCTTGCCGCACCAGCATCATTACTACTGGGACGCTCACACCATCACTCCCATCATTCACCTTAGCTGCCCTGAGGCAATACTTCTCCCGTGGGGAGTTATCCCATACTCGGCTGCGCAAACAACATCAGCCTCAGCGGTCGGCAGCGCAGCGGCGGTCCCCACTGACCGCAATCCACGGGTGGCGTAGTCGGACATTGTTATTACTTAAGACTGCCACTGGTTTGACCGCCCTGGGCACGGACCGTGTCACCGCCACACTGAGACTACAACCCCCAGCGATCCGGCTCCGGGTATCCCCTTGCACAGCACAGGCCCAGGGGGCGCGTCAAGTGAAATGCTGATTTGGTGTAGAGCAGCAATAGGTCTCAAAGGATGGAGCTACCAGGCGGTAGTAGAGCCCCTTAGCTCGGAGCATAGACCTACACTCCTAACTGCTAGAGGGGTAGTAGATGTATGCAATGGGAGGGTGCCCGTACGCCTCCTAAACTATGGGGAGGACGAGGTTAGATTACCACGCTACGCCACTGTTGCCAAACTGTACACAGTAAATAACAATTCCACACACACGGCGGAGTCTTTAACCTCACCAGACGAAGTCCAGGATAATGACCCGGCAACTCAGGTGGAGGATTGGTGTCAACAGCTCCATGTTGGGACAGACACCACTCCTGCCCATCAGAAACAGGGTGTACACCGGGTGGTTCAGGAATACGAGCAGGTATTCAGTAAGCACCCACTTGACTTTGGGAGGATTAAAGGGGTACAACACCATATACCCACAGGTGACCATCCACCCATCAAGGAACGTTACAGGCCAATACCACCAGCACACTGCCAGAAGGCGAAGGAGATGTTGCACGACATGAGGAAGGTAGGGGTAATAAGAGATAGCTGTAGCCCCTGGTCAGCTCCCCTGGTCCTAGTCAGGAAAAAAAATGGAAGCATGAGAATGTGTGTAGATTACAGACAGGTAAATCACATTACACACAAAGATGCATACCCTTTGCCCCGTAAAGAGGAATCCCTGGCTGCCTTAAAGTCTGCAAATTACTTCTCCACCCTTGACCTCACTAGTGGGTACTGGCAAGTAGCTGTTGCTGAGGAGGATTGGGAGAAGACGGCCTTTACTACCCCGATGGGACTCTGCGAGTTCAACAGTATGCCGGTCGGACTCTGCAACGCCCCCGGAACGTTCCAGAGATTGATGGAGTGCTGCCTGGGACACCGCAACTTCAAGACTGTACTGCTATACCTGGACGACGTGATAGTGTACTCCAAAACGTATGAGGACCATTTGAAGCACCTGGCAGAGGTATTTGAGTCGCTGTTCCGGTATGGGATGAAGCTGAAGCCCTCCAAGTGCCACCTGCTCAAGCGAAAAGTACAGTACCTGGGGCACATCGTCAGTCCAGAAGGAGTAGCACCGGACCCGGAGAAGGTCACTGCCATCCAGAAATGGCCGGAGCCGAAGAGCCTCAAGGAGGTACGTCAGTTACTGGGACTAGTTGGGTATTCCCGGAGGTTTGTGAAGGACTATACCAAGAAAGCGCGCCTTTGCAAGATCTCCTGGTAGGACAGTCCGGGAGAGGCAGAAACCCCCTGTTCCAGTGGGGTAAGGAGCAAGCTGAGTCCTTCGATGAGATGAAGGGGATCCTGACCGGCGAAGAGATACTAGCCTACCCTGACTACAGCCAACCGATCCTGCTGTACACTGATGCCAGCAACGAGGGATTAGGAGCTGTACTGAGTCAGAAGCAGAATAGCCGAGAGAAGGTGATCGCCTATGCAAGCAGGAAGCTCTGCCCGACCGCGAGGAACCCAGAGAGCTATAGCAGTTTCAAGTTGGAGTTCCTGGCCCTGGTCTGGGCCATCACCGAGAGGTTCAAGCACTACCTAGCCTCCAGTAAGTTCACTGCCTACACAGATAATAACCCCTTGACTCATCTGGAAACAGCCAAGTTAGGAGCCATGGAACAACGATGGATGGCTAGGCTGTCAAACTACCAATTCACCATTAAGTACCGGGCAGGCCGCAAGAATGCCAACGCCGATGCCCTGTCCAGGATGCCTCACGAGTCGGACACTGAAGAAGAAGTGGATGACCTGGAGGAGATTGAGCTACCTACATTCCACCGCAATGGAATGGTCCACGAACAACGAGCCTCCAGGAGGCATTGCGGTAAGACGTTAAACCCCCTGCCTCACCACAGCTGGAAGGAGACCCAGGACAGTGACCCGGTTGTCAGCCGTATCAAAGAGCTGATAACCCAAGAAGGTTCCTCCCTGGAGAAGGACGCGTCTCTACAAGCCAAGCAGCTGTGGAAAGAGAAGAGCCGGCTGTTCATCTATAGAGAGAAGCTGTGCCAAAGGTACGTTAACCCCAGGACTCATGAGATGGTATGGCAGATCGTAGTGCCCAGGACGGACATCCAGATGGTGTTGGAGGCCTTCCACGATCAGGCAGGGCACTTTGGCTGGAAGAAGCTAGAAACCCTGCTGAAAGGTCGGTTTTATTGGGTTGGAATGCGCAGTTCCATAGAGAGATGGTGCCGGGATTGTGGACCCTGTAGCCTCAGAAGAAAAGACTACAGCAGCCAGAAGGCACCCCTGCAACCCATCAAGACAACTCGACCCTTGGAGATCGTGGCCCTGGATCATGTCTAGCTGTCACCCAGCAGGTCAGGATATTCCATTGCCCTGACCATGGTGGATCACTACTCCCGGTTCTTGGTGGTCGCCCCCGTCAAGGATCTGACGGCAGAAACTGCGGCGAAGACGTTTCAGGCGTACTTATGCAGGCCCCATGGATACCCGGAGCAGGTGCTGACAGATCAAGGCACTGCCTTCGAAGCCGAATTGTTCAAGGAGTTTTGCCATCTGTACGGGTGTAAGAAGATCCGGACTACACCGTACCACCCCCAAACCAATGGGTTATGTGAAAAGATGAATAACATCGTCATCGACCTGTTGAAGACCTTACCACTAGAAGAAAGAAACCAGTGGCCAGACAAGCTACCTGACCTGGTAGATCTGTACAACCACATACCTGTGAGTTCCACCGTTTGTACTCCAGCATATCTCATGCGAGCAAGACCCGGAAAGTTGCCCATGGACCTGGAGCTTGGTGTAGTAGAACCCGAAGCAGATATGTCCACTGAAGACTGGGAAACGACGCAACAGGAACAGTACAGGAGAGTACAAGCCTGTGTCAAAGACAGTCTGAATAGGTTAAGAGATAAGCAGGAAGCACAGTACAACAGGAGTGCACCAGCTGAACCCTTGACACCTGGAAAAGTTATGCTGAAACGAAAGAGAAGAAGCCACAAGCTTGATGACCAGTGGGAAACGGAACCTTACACTGTGTTGAATTCCAGGTTCGACAATAGGAAAACTTGTCTAATCAGCAAAGACGGAGGAAGAACAACTGCAACGGTATCAAGAGACCATCTGAAGTTGTGCCCAAGTCCGCTGAAGCCCCAGGAGGAAGTGCCTCTCACTGTACCGGAGGAGCCTAAAGAAGCAGTAATACATACTGAATTAGGAAATTTCCCGGCAGATTGGCCCCAACTAGGAGGAGCAGTGATAATATCTGTGCTACACTTCTACCAACAGCCAGAAAACCCTCCACTGCAAGTAGAACCTGTAAGTGCCCCAGAAGAGCCTGCTCAGGAAGAATCCCCGGAAGAAGGATCCCCGGGTTGGAGTAGAGCAAGAAGGCCCAGCCAATGGTACACTTGCCAGTCCCGTAGAGAGGTTAAGGCAGTCTTGCAGTCCCTCCACACCTAGAACTGACAGAATGGGAGGTAGTACAAACACCAGTACCACACGCATCCCAGTACTACGTAGGTCAACACGTAGCACGCAAGGTCAGACCCCTGTCAGATACAGAGAATAGGAAGAGAAACTCTGATAGTATAAATAGTTGCCCCTTGGGGTATGTTATTCTTGTGTAATTTTCATGTATGTATTGACGTATTTTTGCCTTACAATGGACAATTTAGGTGACATGGACACTTTTCTTGTTGCATTTAGTTACCCGTAAGGGTATATATAAAGGACTCATTGGCTGAGGACTGTGAACAGCCCAAAAGCTGTTTATTTGTCCATAATTGCACGCCCTGGAGTGCCCTTTTTAGGTAACCACTGAACAAAAACCTGTTTGGCGTGGCGGAAGACGTGGTCCAACTCCGGATCACCTATGCCCTGCAGCCACGCCCAGGGCCTACGTGGAGGGTTTACGGACAGGTCCCTAAAGCTCCCTTGTACTTTGCAGTGAAATGGACATGCGGTTAGGGGACTCACTGACAATTGCTCAAAAACTCTAACTATTGTACATATATTTATTATTTATTACATTTTTGTTACCTGTAACATTCAAGCAAAGTGCCTCCCATAAAGGGAAGAAAAGTTGTTATTGTTAACCTGTTTTTGAAAAATGCTTCAGTCCAGGAGTACTGAGTTTTACTAGGGGGGAATGTGGTGCCCTGCTGTGCATTGGTGCCACAGAACCCAGAAGGGTGCATGGATGGACTTCTCCACAAGAGGCCCTCACACATTCACACACCTCCACCCTACCACCTCAGACCAGCAGAGGGAGCCCGTTAGGGATATACTGTATATAGGGAGGGTGGAGCTAGGCAGCTGAGATTAGTTCCTGCTTAGACACAGAGAGGGACAGAGCTCAGAGTCGAGCAGAGAGAATGCTGACGCTCAGAGAGCAGTGAAGAGGCAGCGAGCTGGCTGCTGTGCTTAGGCGAGCCAAGGCCTACAGCACGTGTGAAGGCCTAGTGAGGGCCTTGAGTGGGCCGAAGGCGAGAGGAGAAGGAAGAAGTAGCAAGGGAGCAGAGGAGCATATCAGGCTCACCCCGATATATACACCGGACACCGGGTCCGCGCCTACAGGGACATTTATACTCAGTAGGAACCACCGGAACCCCTGGAGGACTACAGGTCCCAGGATCGCCAAACGCTGGCTACAGTACCAGGGCTAGGAGTCACGGAGGTCCCAGCATCCAGGGAGAGTGATCTCCAAAGAGAAGGCCCTACCACCAGGTCAGCAGGTGCTAAGAGAGACAGTAACCAAGCTAGGCCTAGCTCCAGGCAGGTCAGAAGCTTAGGGAAGAAAGCAACGGATCAGGAGGCCCTATACCCGCTCACTGGGGAGAATCCAAAAGTGCGCCCTTCACCTGGAGAACCCTGGACCGTGCCTGCAGCATCACCAGTAAAGGTACTGAAGCTTACCCCCGTGTGAGTGTCCTTCTTTCCTCCGGGACCGTCCTGTCGTCTCTCCCCTGCACCACCATCCATTACACCCCACGCTGCCCTGGAGCCAGCTCTACCTGTGGAGAGCCACACCATCCCAGCTGCCGTAATACCAGCTCCAGAGGACTGCTCCGCAGCGGCGGCACCCCTTAGCCACATTCCACAGATGGCGTCACAAACTGTCCAAATCCCCCATATCTATCCCCTTTTCACTGACCGCCCTGGGTCACGGACCGGACCTGCCACTGTGATATCCCCCAGCAACCAGAGCCCCGGCTGCCGAGTACCCCACGGTCCAGGGGGCGCGTCAGCCTCTTCAGCTTTGTGGGAAAAGTTTGGGAAAGACCCTTATCTGTCCCCCATGACTGCACCCAGTGCACAAGATCCATACAGATATAGAGGAGAACATGAGCGGCCGCACAGAGCCCGGACCCTAGCCCCATCCAAGACTGGCGATTGTGAGCCCGGACCCCCCAACATCAGGGTATGACCCCACAAATGCTCTTCTGGGTGAAGGGGAACATTCCCACAGACGCCTCCAAAATCTTTTAGAAATCCCAGAAGAGCGAGAGCCGTTATATCTGCAGAGGACGACTCCATATTAATGTCTATGGATGTAGATGAGGACAGAGAAGCCCCCGGAGGTGGATGTGGGGGCCACATACTTTTCTCCATATTAATGTCTATGGATGTAGATGAGGACAGAGAAGCCCCCGGAGGTGGATGTGGGGGGGCACATACATTTCTCCATATTAATATCTATGGATGTAGATGAGGACAGAGAAGCCCCCGGAGGTGGATGTGGGGGGGCACATACTTTTCTCCATATTAATGTCTATGGATGTAGATGAGGACAGAGAAGCCCCCGGAGGTGGATGTGGGGGGGCACATACTTTTCTCCATATTAATCTCTATGGATGTAGATGAGGACAGAGAAGCCCCTGGAGGTGGATGTGGGGCACATACTTTACTCCATATTAATGCCTATTGATGTAGATGAGGACAGAGAAGCCCCCGGAGGTGGATGTGGGGGGCACATACTTTCCTCCATATTAATGTCTATGCATGTAGATGAGGACAGAGAAGCCCCTGGAGGTGGATGTGGGGGGCACATACTTTTCTCCATATTAATGTCTATGGATGTAGATGAGGACAGAGAAGCCCCTGGAGGTGGATGTGGGGGGCGCATACTTTCCTCCATATTAATGTCTATGGATGTAGATGAGGACAGAGAAGCTCCTGGAGGTGGATGTGGGGGGCGCATACTTTCCTCCATATTAATGTCTATGGATGTAGATGAGGACAGAGAAGCCCCTGGAGGTGGATGTGGGGGGCACATACTTTTTTCCATATTAATGTCTATGGATGTAGATGAGGACAGAGAAGCTCCTGGAGGTGGATGTTGGGGGGCACATACTTTCCTCCATATTAATGTCTATTGATGTAGATGAGGACAGAGAAGCCCCCGGAGGTGGATGTGGGGGCCACATACTTTCCTCCATATTAATATCTATGGATGTAGATGAGGACAGAGAAGCCCCCGGAGGTGGATGTGGGGGCACATACTTTCCTCCATATTAATGTCTATGGATGTAGATGAGGACAGAGAAGCCCCTGGAGGTGGATGTGGGGGGCACATACTTTTCTCCATATTAATGTCTATGGATGTAGATGAGGACAGAGAAGCCCCCGGAGGTGGATGTGGGGGCCACATACTTTTCTCCATATTAATGTCTATGGATGTAGATGAGGACAGAGAAGCCCCCGGAGGTGGATGTGGGGGGCACATACTTTCCTCCATATTAATATCTATGGATGTAGATGAGGACAGAAAAGCCCCCGGAGGTGGATGTGGGGGGGGCACATACTTTTCTCCATATTAATGTCTATGGATGTAGATAAGGACAGAGAAGCCCCCGGAGGTGGATGTGGGGGGCACATACTTTTCTCCATATTCATGTCTATGGATGTAGATGAGGACAGAGAAGCCCCCGGAGGTGGATGTGGGGGGCACATACTTTTCTCTATATTAATGTCTATGGATTTAGATGAGGACAGAGAAGCCCCTGGAGGTGGATGTGGGAGGCACATACTTTTCTCCATATTAATGTCTATGGATGTAGATGAGGACAGAGAAGCCCCCGGAGGTGGATGTGGGGGGCACATACTTTTCTCCATATTAATGTCTATGGATGTAGATGAGGACAGAGAAGCCCCTGGAGGTGGATGTGGGAGGCACATACTTTCCTCCATATTAATGTCTATGGATGTAGGTGAGGACAGAGAAGCCCCCGGAGGTGGATGTGGGGGGCACATACTTTCCTCCCTATTAATGTCTATGGATGTAGATGAGGACAGAGAAGCCCCCGGAGGTGGATGTGGGAGGCACATACTTTCCTCCATATTAATGTCTATGGATGTAGATGAGGACAGAGAAGCCCCCGGAGGTGGATGTGGGGGGCACATACTTTCCTCCATATTAATGTCTATGGATGTAGATGAGGAGAGAGAAGCTCCTGGAGGTGGATGTGGGGGGCACATACTTTTCTCCATATTAATGTCTATGGATGTAGATGAGGACAGAGAAGCCCCCGGAGGTGGATGTGGGGGGCACATACTTTTCTCCATATTAATGTCTATGGATGTAGATGAGGACAGAGAAGCCCCCGGAGGTGGATGTGGGGGGCACATACTTTTCTCCATATTAATGTCTATGGATGTAGATGAGGACAGAGAAGCCCC
Source organism: Phyllobates terribilis (assembly GCF_046119375.1). Lineage (NCBI taxonomy): Eukaryota > Metazoa > Chordata > Amphibia > Anura > Dendrobatidae > Phyllobates > Phyllobates terribilis. The sequence continues at coordinate 161,762,658 of NW_027362773.1, read as the reverse complement.
CGGAGGTGGATGTGGGGGGCACATACTTTCCTCCATATTAATGTCTATGGATGTAGATGAGGACAGAGAAGCCCCCGGAGGTGGATGTGGGAGGCACATACTTTCCTCCATATTAATGTCTATGGATGTAGATGAGGACAGAGAAGCCCCCGGAGGTGGATGTGGGGGGCACATATGTAGCACCCTGAGGATTCGGCTGCTACAGGGGTATTGCACCTCAACCCAGAGGTGTGATATTCCACTCCCGGGTAAGGATGGAGTGTGGAACTGAGCTCGGTAGGCTGCATGCACTACACACATCCCATTTCCGGGGAACAGACCAACGGTACTCCCACTTAGAAATGTGCAGGTACGACCGAGTCTGTTCCTGGCTGGAGTGGGAGGGGGGGTGGTACATCCCGAGTAGTGTAGGGGCAGATAGGGGGAGCAGCCTGGGTAAAGATAGGAGCTCATTGGGTGCTGGTCACCTGAGCTCACACATAGAGGGTGTATATAAGGTGGGCACCATCAAAGAACAGGGTCAGTCAGTCAGCCACAGTCAGTTAGGCTGTGAGTCTTTGCAGAGAGAAGTCAGAGGAGCAGAGAAGCCCTAGAGAGAGAGAGAGGAGAGCCAGAAGGACCCAGAGAAAAAGAAAGGACTCTGAGAACCCAAATTCAATCACCGGGTGAAGAGTCGGCAATAGGGTACCGGATCCCAAACTGGTGGGGGCAAAAGCACACCCTAGCCAGAGACCGGAGGCCGTGGGCAGCGTCTGCCACGGCCACCCACCACATCCACCCCGAAGGCAGACCACGTGGAGGGTCAGGGAACCCAAGGCCAAGGGTCTCCCAACAGAAGGCCCGAGGGAGCTGGACCTAGGTGGATCACTAGTGGGGACGGCCAGAGGAAAGGTCAGAAGGAGAGCTCAGGGTCACGCTCCGGACTTGCTTGGGGGTTGGCTGGATCCAGGACCTGGTGGACGCAGCACGGCTCGGGTGGTCACTTGAAGCTGGAGTGACCGGAACATCAGCAGTGAGTAAATACCCTAAACTGCACAACCTGACTCTGTCTTCATTTAACATCTACGCTGCACCACCACAACCCCCATCCTCTGCACCTGACCCCCTGAGGCTATACCCCACCCGTTGGGGGTTATACCATCAAAAGCTGCACCAACACCATCAGCCTCAGCGGACCCTGCTGCAGCGGCGGCCATAGTGACCGCAATACAACGGGTGGCGTAGTCGACAATAAAGAACTTAACAACATCTGTAGAACTGCCACATACAACTGAGTTTGACACCCTGGGCACGGACCGGGTCACAGCCACTCGGAAGACTACAACTCCCATCTGATCCGGCTCCGGGTATTCCCCCTAAAGAATATGGCCCAGGGGGTGCGTCAACTTTGGCGTAGTCGGCAGGATCACGTGCCCGCAACACCCGGGTACTGCGTGCCTGAAGAAAAGAACAAGTTTACCTCAAAAAGAAGTCTCCTGCCAGTTCCGGAGGGTCCCCGCCATCGGACTCCATCACAGATCGATTCCTGCCGGTTGTCCGCCATTAACAGCTTTTTCCCGCCATCTGCAGAGTTTCCCGCCACTGGGAGACGATTCCCGCCATTTCCAAAGGTTTCCCGCCTTGGAAGAGCGGGCGCCATTATGGGCGTGCCAGAGGGTGGTGAGAGGCCGCCTCCCATCGTGGGCCAGGACCGAAAATGGCGCCAAAAGTGGAAACCGCCCCCACCAACAGAGACTGTGATGCTAGAGGTGTCTGTCAGCGTGAAAGAACTGCCCCTGGAGCTGACAATCACCAAGTGGCCCCGGGACCGCCCTCGAAGTGGGAGGAGACGAAAGGAGAGAACAAAGATGGGTGCCGCCTGGAGCAGTCTAGAGCGAGCGCACCCGGAGGCAAGAAGCCTGGAGAAGAGTATCGGAGGAGCTTACCCGGAGATGGCGAGAAAGCAGAGCAGCACCGGCCCGTTGGCCAGGAGCCTGCTAGAAACAGAGGAGGGAGAGCAGAGCAGCACCGGCCCGCTGGCCAGGAGCCTGCTGGAGACGACTGTAGGAGAGCAGAGCAGCACCGACCCGTTGGTCAGGAGCCTGCTGGAAGCAACGACCCCACTAGGCCTAGTGGAGGTCCTAGCACAGCTCCCCCGAGACCGGGAGTGTGCACAGACCGCTCTGGAGGGCCTCGCAAGGAGGATGGCCCGGGTGCAGCGAGAGACGTTGGCGGAGTGGAGCCGTGAGATGGCCCAGCAGACCGAGACCTGTCAGCGGAGCACGCCACCCGAGATGAGGAGACAGACCGCCTCTGAGGATGGCGCGGGAGGACTGAAGGCCGGAGACGGCGCCGAGAAGGGAGCCGAACGAGTGGAGGCAGGTAAAGGGGACGTCTATACCCCAAACCGGGAAACCGCGTACCTGCCCCAGCTCCCCGTCGCAGAGCCCGAAGTCTATCCTGCCGTGGCCGTCGCTGCAACGTCACCGCCGCAGACTAGGCCTCAAACGGGAGCCGCGACCCCTGTGACGTCACACGCCTCGACCCCGAGCGTGACCAAGCAGGAAGTACCACCAGCCTGGTCGCAAGGCCTAGTACCCCCGGGCGCCGCAATACCAACAGCGCCCCCTACCTCCGCGGAGCCCCCGGCCTGGTCGCAGGGCCAAGTAGCCCAGGGCGCCGCCGTCCTTACGGTGCCCTTTACCTTCCAGATACCCCAGGCCTGGCCGCAAGGCCCGGGCAACCCGGGCGCCACCACCACCGCGCCCATAAGACCAAGAGTGCCGCATCTGGGAGAGGACCTGTACGCCCAGCATACGTGCCCGGATGGGCAGCCATTTATATGGCCACCGGAGTTCCACCATCCCCGACTCCGGAGAGAGAGACCCCTGGATGAACCCCTGATCCCGGCTCCAAAGCCCGTCAAGAGGATCTCGCCCCCGCTAGCGGAAGCACAGTTTGAGTGGGACCCCACCGGAGAAGATCTTATGGGATTCACTCAAGAGACTCGGGCAGCTGCAGCGGAGCGTGCTGAGTGCTGCCGCCAACAGCTCGAGGACTTCGAGAGGGAGCGGAGAGAGAGGCGGGTCCGGGAACAGCAAGCTCAAATAAGGAGCGCGGAGCAGAAGAGCCGGGCCAGGAGAGACCCCCGTGCAGCGCATAGTCCCCGCACCACCGGGACTGTGATAAAGTTTAACCTGCAGCATGGGTGGGGCTTCATCCGAGACCACCACACCCTAGGCGACGTCTTTGTGACCAGGAGAGACGTTGAGTCCCACCTACCGGAGGGACACAGAGGTCGTGACCTTTACATCGGGGACGAGGTCACCTTCACCCGGCACAAGTGTGCCAAAGGTCCCTACGCCCTCCATGTGCATCGCCTGACGGAGGAAGAGCTGCGGTGTGAGGAGGAAGAG